>NC_048224.1:17200074-17404822 GCF_002007445.2 Ailuropoda melanoleuca | reverse complement strand
TTAGTTTTTGCCTTGCTACCTCCATCATTTATTTTATATTATCTATTATGAATGCATCTATTTCCTCCTCTAGTATTTGCCTGGTCACTTTTTTTAATACTTAGCTATAAGTCCACAAAAGACAGACATCTTGAAACTGTAAGACATTAGTATTTTTTTTTTTGGCAAAGCACACAAATTTTTTCTCATTTCTCTTCCCTTGACCTCCTTGATTTAACCAACTTAGGAATGCGAGAATGTACAGATATTTAAGCAGAGAATTTTTTTTAATCTCCTCTTAAGAAAAGATGAAACTATCAAGTATTGCTGCAGGGCAAGGTTACACCGTGTGTGTGTGTGTGTGTGTGTGTGTGTGTGTGTGTGTGCGTGCACGCACGCATATGCACTTATTTCCAACCTTCAATTCTCTTT
The DNA here is from genome assembly GCF_002007445.2 of Ailuropoda melanoleuca. NCBI lineage: Eukaryota > Metazoa > Chordata > Mammalia > Carnivora > Ursidae > Ailuropoda > Ailuropoda melanoleuca. The sequence continues at coordinate 17,404,411 of NC_048224.1, read as the reverse complement.
TCTCCTCCCCACCCTTCTGGGAAGGATAATTGTCTGAGTAAAGAATTATAAACTTCTGAAGGGCCGATGCGAGGAATTTAGTTTGGAGAGAATAGGAGAGAAAACAGTTCATCTCAAAAGTAGAGAGTATCATTCTTGAGAGTAGAAGGTGTTAAGGGGGTTGGAGAGTAGGAAAAAAGAACCAGAAACAGGGCTTCCAGAGGGAGAGGAGAGGATGGAGTTTGGGGAAGGGAGTGGGAAGGGGAGAGTGGAGAACCAGGTCAGAAGTAGTGTCAATGGCCCATTTGAGTAGACTGGATATTTTGTAATCATACTTTTAAAAATAAACTTTTATTAAAATCTACTTAACAGACAGTACTTTCACATTTGGGTCCAATTGGATGATTGTTCTTGCTATAAGGTGGAATAATTAAAAGCAGTTATTAGGGCCCAGCCATACAGCACTATTTTTGAAAATAAACATTTTTTTTTTGGTAAATGACAGGATTAATTGCTGCTTTAAGAAGATAAGATCCATTCCTTCACATTGTAATCAGGTAATCCTCAAAAACACAATGTCTGAGACCTTAGTGATCTTAGTTTTCTACCTCTGCTGTTTTTGTAAAGTCAAACAGTTCACAGTCAAGCTGGAACAGTAGAACAGAATGGTAAATAAGTCAGGATCCGGAGTTTAAACTCCAGCACCAACACTTAATAGCTTGGGAAATTTATGTAGTCCTTACCTTAATTCCTACTTTATTTTTTAAAGGATTAAGTGAAGTATTATATAAATTAATAAATCAGATTTTAAAATTAAGTGAATTTGTTAATCAGTCTTAAAGTCGTCTTTGTATTTTGTCAACCCATAGTTGGCAAAGTAGGAAGATGACAGTGGGGTACGTGACCTCATTTTGAGGTGACTTTGTGAAATTTTAGGCAACACCACTTTGAGAGGAAAAGAAAGTGCTCAGACTCTGCAGACTCTGAGACACAGATTTTTGTTTAATATATCTGACTACTGTGTTGCTGTTGATGTACCAGGGTTCATCAACAAAAATTAGACTACACAGTGCTCACTTCAGCAGCACAAAGACTAAAACTGGAATGTTCAGATTAGATTAGCATGGCCCCTGCATAAGGATGACACGTAAATTTGGGAAGCTTTCCATATTTAAAGAAAAAAATTGGACTATGCAAATTGGCCTTTCATTTAATTAACTATATCATTCATCAGTTTGCCTTTATTGATGCTTATCCATAGAGAGAAGAAATATTGTGGGTAAGACTCTGAAATCTCTCTGTATCTTGGTCATCCATGAACATTATTTTTTTAAAGATTTTATTTATTAATTTGACAGAGAGAAACAGCCAGCAAGAGAGGCAATACAAGCAGGGGGAGTGGGAGAGGAAGAAGCAGGCTCCCAGCAGAGGAGCCTGTTGTGGGGCTCAATCCCAAAATGCTGGGATCACGCCCTGAGCCGAAGGCAGATGCTTGACGACGGCGCCACCCAGGCGCCTGTCATCCATGAACATTAAACATATCAAAGTGTTAGCAACAATAATGGCAAACTTTTAGTGAGTCATTGCTATGTATTTGACACATACAGTACTCAGTGCTTTACGCATGTTATTTAGTTGTCCCAACAAGTCTATGAAGAGAGTACTATTGCCTATATTTTTACCTAAGAAAAATTAAATTAATGAATTATCCAAAGTTACGTAACTAATAGGTGACATGGTCAGGATTCATGATGATACAATCTGTCTCATGAGGCCTGGCAGTTAGTCACCAAACTTTTATACATACCATCTCAGCATGGATCATAATATGTCAGATTTACTATAGGATATATTTTGAAGTTATTATGTGATGTGATATTTAATATTATTTAGGATTTTTTCATCTTTTCGAAAAATCAAGATGTTTGAAAAATTATAACACTGAAGTATTTACAATATTCCAAATGCTTTTCTAAAATAAATTAGCTTGAATTGCATTAACATTTCTGCTCACTAAAAGAAAAAAAAAAGGACTTTTCAGTGACTCATCATCTCTGTTTCAGTTAGGTTCTCATCTAAGGAAAAATAAATAGAATGAGCAGAGGAAAACTGTTTTCATTTCTGCAACTGCCGTCAATTCTAAATATGTTTGAAATGTCACTGCACACTACTTACCAACCTGTTGGTACCAAGTGAAGTCAGAATTATTAATGAGAGACCTTTGTTCACAAATGCTAAGGATAGTGAACAATACACTTCTATAAGTACAAATGAATGCGCATTTGCTGGGATATCATAGGAAATGACGGAAGTCCTACAATGCTGATGGGAAAGACAAAAATGATGAAGATGGTAGAAAATAACATATTGTTTATTTTCTATTTGAAGGATAGAATTCTGGGAAAGGAAAAATAAGTTGGGGTAAAAAAAAATCTAGCATTTGAGAGAAAGGAGGGCAATTAGAAATTAAAAGAGAAAGCGTGGGAAAATATAAAGGAATAGAGATGAACTCAAGGAAAAGAATTGAGAAGGTAAAGAAAACTAAATACAGAAAAGAATATAAAGAATCCCATATCTTCAGCTTTTTTGCCTCACCAATCTGAACAGACACTACCAGCATCATTTTGGAGTTCTCTTTTCTACAGTCTATAACGTTTGCCATTAGGATTTCACCAGAAAGTGCCTTCAGATCTTTTAAAAAATTATTTTGTTTTTTTCATCATGATAAATATACTCTCTAATCTCCATCACCTATTGTTTTTTAAGGATTTTATTTATTTATTTGACAGAGAGAGACAGCCAGCAAGAGAGGGAACACAAGCAGGTGGAGTGGGAGAGGAAGAAGCAGGCTCCTAGCAGAGGAGCCTGATGTGGGGCTTGATCCCAGAATGACGGGATCACGCCCTGAGCCGAAGGCAGACGCTTAACAACTGCACCACCCAGGTGCCCCTCCATCACCTATTTTACACATCTCTCTACCCACCTCCCCTCTGGTAACCATTGGTTTATTCTCCATAGTTAAGAGTCTGTTTCTTGATTTCACTCTTTCTTTTTTCCTTTGCTTGTTTATTTTGTTTCTCACATTTCACATGTAAGTGAGATCATATGGAATTTGTTTTTCTCTGACTTATTAGGCTTAGTATAATTCTCTCCTGTTTTATCCATGTTGTTGCAAATGGCAAAATTTTCATTCTTTTTCATGGTTGCATATTATTTCTGTGTGTGTGCGTGTGTGTACCACCTCTTGTTTATCCATTCATCTATCGATGGACACTTGGGCTGCTTCCTCAGTTTGGCTATTGTAAACAATGCTGCAGTGTACATAAAGGTGCATGTATCTTTTTGAATTAGTGTTTTTGTACTTCTTGGGTAAATATCTAATAGCACAATGAATGGATTATAGGGTAGTTCTATTTTTAACTTTCTGAGGAACCTCCATACTGTTTTCCACAGTCACTGTACCAGTCTGCATTCCCACCAATAGTGCACCAAGGTTTCTTTCTCTCCACATCCTTGCCACCACTTATTGTTTCTTGTGATTTTGATTTTAGCCATTCTGACAGGTGTGAGGTGATATCTCACTGTGGTTTTGATTTGCATTTCCCTGATCATAGGTGTGTCTGTTGGCCATCTGGATGTCTTCTTTGGAAAAATTTCTGTTCCTGTCTTCTGCCCATTTTTTAATTGGATTATTTGTTTTTTGAGTGTTGAGTTGTATCAGTTCTTCATACATTTTGGATACTAACTCTTTATTGGATATATCATTTGCATATATCTTCCCCCATTCCATAGGTTGTCTTTTAGTTTTACTGATTGTTTCCTTCCCTATGCAGAAGAAGATATTTTATTGTAGTCCTAAGAGTTTATTTTAGTTTTTATTTCTCTTGCCTCAGGAGACATATCTAGAAAAATGTTGCTGTGGCTGATGTCAGAGAGATTAGTGCCTGTGCTCTTTTCAAGGATTTTTAAGGTTTCAGGTCTCACATTTAGGTCTTTAATCAACTTTGCGTTTATTTTTGTGTGTGGTGAAAGAAAGTGGTCCAATTTTATTCTTTCCCATGTAGCTATCCAGTTTTCCCAACACCATTTTTTAAAAAGATTGTCTTATGCTCATTTGGTACTCTTTCCTGCTTTGTCAAGATTAATTGACCATATAATTGTGGATTTATTTCTGGGGTTTCTGTTCTGTTCTACTGGTCTCCATGTCTATTTCATGCCAGTACCAAACTGTTTTAATTACTACTGCTTTGTAATATAACTTGATATCTGAAATTGTGATACCTACAGTTTTTTTTTTTAAGATTGCTTTAGCCATTTGAGGTCTTTTGTGTTTCCATACAAATTTTAGGATTGTTTGTTCTAGTCCTGTGAAAAATATTGTTGGCATTTTGAGAGGGGTTGCATTACATGTACAGATTGCTTTGGGTAGTATAGCTATTTTAACAATATTTGTTCTTCCAACCCATGAGCATGGGTTGAATGTCTTTCCATTTCTTTGCATCATTAAATTTCTTTCATCAGTGTTTTATAGTTTTTAGAGTATAGGTCTTTTGCCAAATTCATTAAGCTTATTCCTAGAGATTTTATTGTTTTTGGTGTAATTGTAAATGGGGTTGATTTCTTAATTTTAATTTCTGCTGCTTCATTATTAGTGTATAGGAATGCAACAGATTTCTGTATGTTGATTTTGTATCCTATGACTTAATTCACTTACCAGTTCTAGTAGTGTTTTGGTGGAGTTTTTAGGTTTTCTATATATAGTATGATGTCATCTGCAAACAGTGAGAGTTTCACTTTTTCCTTACCAATTTGGATGCCTTTTCTTTCTGTATGTTGTCTAATTGCTGTGGCTAGGACTTCCAGTCCTATGTTGAATACAATTGATGAGAGGAACAGCCTTCTCTTATTTCTAACCTTAGGGGGAAAGCTCTCAGTTTTTCCCCATTCAGTATGAAGTTAGCTGTAGGTTTTACATATATCCTTTATTATGTTGAGGTATGTTTCCTCTAGATCTACTTTGCAGAGGGTTTTAGTCATGAATGATGTTGTACTTTGTCAGTTGCTTTTCCTGCATATATTGAAATGACCATATGGTTTTTATCCTTGGTCTTAATGATGTGATGTGTCATGTTGATAGTTTTGCAAATAATGAACCACCCTTGCATCCATGGAATAAATCCCACTTTATTGTGGTCTATGATTTCTTAATGTATTGTTGGATTCATTTTGTTAATATTTTTTTGAGGATTTTTGCATCTATATTCATGAGGGATATTGGCCTGTAGTTCTCTTTTTTTGTTGTGTCTTTATCAGGTTTTGGTATTGAGGTGATGCTGGCCTCATAAAATGAATTTGGAAGTTTTCCTTCCTCTTCTATTGGAATAATTTGAGAAGAATAAGTATTAAGTCATCTTTGAATGTTTGGTAGAATTCATCTGTGAAGCCGTTGATCTTGGACTTTTGGTTTTTTGGGATTTTTTTTTATTACTGATTCAATTTCATTGCTGGTATTTGGTCTGTTCAAGTTTTCTATTTCTTCCTGCTTTAGTTTTGGTGGGTTATATGTTTGTAGGAATTTCTGGTAATCTATTTCTTTTAAATTGTCCAATTCATTGCATATAGGTTTTTATAATATTCTGTTATACATTTATACAGTTGTTTGTACTTCTGTGGTGTTGGTTTTTATTTCTCTTTCATTTGTGATTTTATGGAGAAGGAATAAGAGAAAAACTGAAGCAGACTCCACGTGAGCCTAGAGCCCAATGCAAGGCTTGATTTCACGACCCTGAGATCATGACCTGAGCTGAAACCAAGAGTAGGGCACTTAACTGACTAACTACCCAAGCACCCAAGACTATTCTTGATTTGTATAATTTTCTTTCCTCTCATTTGCTCAGCTTGGTTACTTTCCATCACTGTCTTCCAGGTCATTAATTAGTTCTGCTTCATCTAGCTTGCTATTTATTCCTTCAAGCATTTTTAATTTTTTATTGTGTTCTTGATCTCTGATTGGTTCTTTTTTATATTTGTGTTAAGGGTCTCACTGATGTCCTCCACTCTTTTTTCAAGTTGGGTATGTATCTTTATGGTCATTACTTTAAATTCTCTCTCAGACATATTACTTATATATGTTTTGCTTAGGTCTCTTGCTGTGGTTTGGTCCTGTTCTTTTATTTGGAACATATTTCTCTGTCTCCTCATGTGTGTTGGGAAAATCAGCTACTTCTTTTACTTTTAATGGTAATAGCCTTATGAAGAAGAGGTATAGTGCCCTGCAGTGCAGTGTCCCCTGCTCTCCAGGGCCTGGCACTTCAGGGAGTGTTTCCTTTGTGTATAGTCCTACTGACTATGTTAGTCTTGGTCTCTGTTTCCTTCAGTCTGGTTGTCTACAAAGGTTCTCTGTGCCTATTGTGGGCAATGTTTGGTCCCTGGCAGGGGTGGGGCACATTTTAATAAGGTGTGTGGTAGTCTGCTTGCAAAAATGAGACCTGCTTCCATTGCCAGAACTGAAGTCCTGCAAAATGCACTGGGCTGGGAGGTGTGGTGTTGGAAGGGTTTGTACCTATCTTCAAGGGGAGAGGGCATGCAGTGAGGGGACTATGATGTGTGTAATGGGGAAGGGCTGATCCACTGAAGATTGTGGGGTGTGAGGCTTGGTGTGTGCAGTTAGGTAAGCAGTGTTGGTGCAGTGCTGGTTACCATAGGTGGCCATTGTTTATGCTGGGAGGTGGGGTAGGGAAATGGTGCCTGCCAGTTCCTTTGTTCCTGGATGGGTCTCCCTGTGATCCCAGGTCATGCTCTGAGATGAGCAAATACCTGTCTCCCCCATCTGCTTTGATGTTTTTCAAACTTGTGGTTTTAGGTTGAATCTGCAGGTGTTGCCGTCTTGCTATCTAAGGGTGGGGACTTGAGTTATTAATTCCCTCTGGGCTTTCCCAGAGCCAAACTGGCCTGTTTTCAAAATTCTAGGCTTTAAGTCCTGCTGGTTGCAAGAACTCACAAAATTTGGCCCCTCTTTGAAAGCTCCCATTCATGGGCTCCCTGGTGGGAAAGTCTATTTTTCTCCTTTTTCTGTGCCACTGGCTCCTTCCTAGCCACAGACATCCATGGTCCCTTTCACTCCCAGACCACATCTTCGCCCTTCCTGCTTTCTTTAATGTGGCCCCTCCTCTACCTTTAGCTGTAGGGTTTGTTTTGCCAGTCTTCAGACTGTTTTCTGGGTTATTTATGCTGATCTGTTTTCTAGTTGTATCCATGGGACAAGGTGAGCTTAGGATTCTCCTAATTGGCCATCTTCCCAGCCGACCCTTGATCTATCGTCTTCAGATCTTTATATAAGGGATCTTGTTTTGGTTACCAAAATCACAGATGACAGATTTGGAAAAAGTGCTAGATAACTTCAAGCTCATGAGAAAACATCGTTCTGTGCAATGATTGTTCAGAAGTAAGGAACATTTTTTTCCAAAGTTAACTCTATACCAAAGCAAAAACATAAATAGCAAAAATAGAACTAGTAAGTAAAGCACTGATTTGAAAATGAAATGTAAACTTGAGAGTTTTCAAAATATTCCCCTCTGTCATCAAGAAAATCCTCTATATATCAAATTAATCTCTGAAAAAATTTCCCTTTCACCATATTGCTGGTAATAAGTTGGCTCTGTCAGGGACACTATCCTCTCCTGTAGCTTTATTACATAGATGTTTATTCTTACTGTGTTTATTTTATTATGTGGATGTTTCATTCCCTGGGGCCTAAAATCTAATGATCTAATACTTCTCTACTGCCTCTCTTCCTCTTCATGTTCTCCCAGCCTTTCTCACATAGCTTGAATTAACTATCACTAAAACCATTGTATTATACACACATGCAACTTATTTGCCTCCTTCTCACTTTATTCACACACTTGACAATACACCAATGCTGGAAAATACAACTGTCTACTGTGTATTGTTGAATTCATGACATTTGTTAGGTCTGGAGAAAGCTCTAGAACCATAGTGACTGTTCTCACCTAAATTATTAACTATTACCTTCAAATTAACCCTTGATACTTTCAGCATAATGGAGTTCCTTAGTTCATTCATTATCTCATAGTCTTGTGAAACAATTTCAAGCATCTATTCTCTCTCAAATGTACACATATTTTTAGCCAATCATTCTACTTCTCAATTCACTGAGAAAATTGAAACTGACAAGAGAAATCCTATAAGCTTATCCCTCAAATCCTCCATGTGCATCTCTCTACTTTTCTTCCTATAGATGAACTCCCTTTACTCCTGTCTGAGGCCTTTTCATTCATTTGTAGACTAGAGTCATCCTTTCTTGCCTCTTCAAGAACACCACTGTAAGCCAGCCTTTTCCCCTCTCTGACCCCATCATCATATGTCCCTTTTCTATTTTCCCATCATGCTACTATTCCACAAAATAGCATGTTATTATAAGAAAAATGAAAAAACTTTCTTACCCCGTTACCCCCAGTTATCACCCCACTCTTCTCTTCCTCCTTATAGAAAAATTTCTCAAAACAGTTGTTTATACATTCTGACTCCCTTTCCTCCTCTCCCGTTCTCTCAGCAATCCTTACTCCTCTCCTAGAATATAGCTACTGACTTCGGTTAATAATACCCTCATATTGCAAATCCAGTGGTGGAGTTTTGATTCTCAGATTATTAATCTATAATCCACTAATCCACAGAAGACACAGCTAATAATTCCCTTCTCCTTAAAATACTCTCTTCACCTGACTTCTTTAACATCATTTTCTTTCCACCTGTTTTTTTTTTCTTTATTTTCTGTGCTTTTTAAATCTCTTTAATGGAGATTCATCTTTCTGACCTCTTAATGTTGGAATTTCCCCATTCCTATAATCTTCTCTTTTTTTCTATCTATACCATTTTGGGGATCTTATTTGGTTTTGTGTGTTAAATATCATCTATACATTGATGACAACTTTGTATTTCTAGTGTAGCTCTCACTAGTCTCCAAATTTGCTGCCTTGTCTGAAAGGCATCTAAACATAATGGGTAGTATAAGCCAGAGCCCCTGGTTTTTCTACTCTCACACAGATCAGTTAGTGGGACTTTGATACTTCTAATAGCTCAAGTCAAAATATCCTGGAGTCACCCAGGGATTCTGTTTGTTGCTTAAAATTTTTTTTTTCTTTTTGTTTTTGGTCTCATACCTCATGTCAGAAAATTCTATTGGCTCTATCTTCAAAATATATCTAGAATTCTCCCATTTTTCACCCCCCTCTCGTTATAATCACCCTGGATGCATCCACACTCTCCTTGCTATGGATTTTTCCAGTAGCCTCCTAACTGGTCTTCTGTATCCATCTTTTCCATTTCTGTCTCCTTAGGTTTATTCTCAACATAGCATTCTGACTAGATCTAATTAGGAATTAAAAGAATGAAAATTAACATCTTTAAAATAGCCAAACAGCCCAAATGATTTGTCCCCTGGCCTTTTATTGCCTCTCTGACGTCCTCTTCTACTAATTCTTATCCTCCCCACTTTTCTTCAGCCATATGGATATTCAGATATTAGGCAGACTCCTGCCTCAGCAATTTTGCTCTTGTTTATACCCTCTCCATGTGATGTTATTCCCCTAAAATGAGGAATCTATCCAGCTTTCTCAAGCTCTTTGTGTTTTTGCTTAAATGTCATCTTGAGAGTTCTCCTCTTGACCATCCTATTAAATTTTACCCTCCGTCCCCACCATCCCAATTGGGCCTCTGGTCTTCCTTCCCTGCTTTACTTTCTCAATAGCACTTTGTACCTTCTAACTTACTATATAGATTTATCAACTTTTGTATTGTCTTTTTTACAGGAGTTCCATGAAGGTAGGGATTTCTGTTGTATTTACTAATGTATTCCCAGTACCTCAAAAAGTGCTGTGCATATGAGCATTCAATACATATTTTTAGCAGCTGAGTAAATGAATATTTGAATAAATGACTATTCTTAATTAAAAGCTGCCTTAATTTAGAATATAGCCTATACTGAGCTTTTATTTTGAATTTGTGTCTTCTGGCACTATCCATGAACCATTAGAGGACAACATTGTTTTTACCTAATTGCCTAATTGCTTGTGGTCTCTGAGGCTCTGGATAATGACATGTTTTAGAGAACTAAAACTTTAGATTAAGAGTCACTCTCTTCAGTATAGATGTTGAGTTGATTTAGCAGAACTTTCTTTCTTTTCACAGGCTGACATTTGAAGTAGACTTTGAACTCAATGACAAAACATGATGACACCATTCATAGACACACACATGTGTATACTCGATGATGTTCTTTTAGTTCACTTTTATCTATATTTTGGAGGTCCATAAGCACCATTTACTACCACTCCTTTTATACTTATTAGAGAACTTGAAATAGGTTACTATGATACCTAATGGTCATTTTTCTTTTTTGTATTTCTCTTCTCACCAAGCTTCAGATTTCTGAAATACATTTAAAGCACAATTTCTAATGTAGAGACCCTTAGTGTTGTAAGATCTTGAGGTTGGGCCAACCAGCTTTATTGTTTATACAAAAATATATTTGTCAGACTTCTTAAGACCTTTTCCCTTACATTAGAAAATGTGGAAACCAAAAATACCAAAAAAGAGAAATAGAAGGAAAATTAAAACACAACTGGATCACCCAACACAGGCTCCTGAGCCAGAAAATAGGTGCTACACACACAAGAAGTCCAGTCCCACTGAATCAGCCACTACTACTGCAAGGGAAAGAACTTTTAGAAGAGTTCCATTTTGAGGGAGGGAAGCTAGTTATTTTTGATGCCACTGAAAGTTCATTGGTAGGGAGAAAGTGTTTGAAAGCTATTCACTGGACTTTTTGAGATGTCTAAAATTCTGCCTGTCACCTTTCCTAATTACTTCTGAGTCCTTGAACATGATCCTGAGCCATTTTGCACTGGTATATATAGTCAAGCCTCATCTAGTTTACAGTATTTCTGACTTTTACAATGTATATTTATGAAAACATTTAAATTTTCCATGTCTTAAAACTATTGTTAACCATTCTTTAAAAGCCCATTGTTCATACAAAGTGGCTATTATGTTTGGTTTATGATTAAGTATTCGAGTGTGCATTTTTCCAGTTTGGCAATCAAGGTTCATTCTGGTTCAAAACCTTGCCTTAAACCACACTGAAGATTCAATATAATTAATTATTGACAGAGATTTGCATTTCTTCAAACCAAGGGCGATGTGGCGGTTTGGTAAGAAAAGCTGCATGTTAGCTAATGGCCGATCTGCAGGCACAGAGAGTATTTTAAAATTTCTATTATGATATTTTCAGCCCAAAAATCTGCAAATCCCTGGACTTGATGAAAATATAATGGTGAAATAGGGCAGTGGTTTTCAATTATTACAACTACATTGTCTGCAAGACTCTACCAATCTGATCTTGACTTATTCTATCTTTAAAACAAACAAACAAAAAATAAAAACCAGAGAAATTACCCCTTCTTCACATAAGAATGCATCGCAAGGATAAATTAAACTATTTCTATTCACAGTATTACTGAGTTTTTGGGAAAATGCTGCTATATAAATGCAAAGAGCTATTGTTACTTTTACAGAGAGTGAAAATAGTATACAGAGGGATGAGGGTTGGGAACAAATAAAACGTTCGTGTTAGCTTTATTTCTGAAGAAAAACAGTTTGGAAATATGTAAGCTTAATCACACTTGCTTTTTCCTCCTCATAATTCAGAACACATTTATCTTTGTTCGTCCACAAAGCAAAATAGTTATTTCTAGCACTTGCTCAGGATCTTGATCTCAAGCTCATGAAAATGCTTCAGCTTTCTGCACCAACAGAAGGAGCCATTTGACAAATTGAACATTTGAGTTATCACAGTCTTATGTGATCTCCCCACAATGCTGCACACCTCTTATCTGATTCCGATAGCTCAGGGACAACTTAACACATTGCATTTATCTTTATTGTGATTTAATTTTGAGCAGTCAGGATCCTGAGTAGGAGAAACTGCTCGAATTTCAAAATCAGGTTGCCCCGCTTGCAAATTGCTTCTTCTGTTCAGTGTTTGGAAAAACACCCACCATGACGTTTTGACACCTAATCCATTAAAGTCTTGTTTCAGTTTTCCTGATCTCAACTGCTCTTGTTGTCCTGATTCTTCTCTCAAGTGATACCAGCCGTTAGAACAAAGAACCCACCATAATATCAGAGCTTCCCAAACCAAGAGCAACAAATGGCTGTGGAAATAATCCCACTTGATTCCTAATAATTCTTTGTTCTCACAATTACGGGCTCTCACCTCAGCTTCTATTGCTCCCACACCTGAGGTGAGGAAGAGTATGAATTTTTGTGCCTAGCTATTGACAGGCTGAAAGATGGCCTTCATATGAGATAAAACCAAACACAGAAGAAGAATAAAGGATCCATTTATTGGAGGTGAAGGTATATGCTAGTGATAAGTGGTAGAAAGTGCAGCAGGCTGAAACTCAAAGAGATATGGATTCTGATAGTGATACCATCATAGGAACTGGGTAACCCTCAATAAACCCCTTTTTTAATCCTCTAGAAATCCTTGGTATAATATGGAGGTGGATGACATAATTTCTCTGGCAGTAGTCTTTGATATCTTGTAGATATAATAAATGTATGTTTGTGTAAATAATTATAAACCATATGAGAGTTTAATGGCCAAAATAAACCTTCTTACTTTAAAACACCCAGAGATAAATGAATTCATGGTTTATTCAGATTTACATTTTAAAGTCATGAATTTAAAGGTGGTAAATGTGCATAACTCAATTTAAACTTAATGTCTTTAAATTGCTCATTTTCAAAAGTACAGTGCACATAAATTTATGTAGGTACAGGGCCATTGGATCGTGTTTAAGATTCCTATGGTTAAAAAGGGAAGTAATTTAAAATATTAGAGTCACATTCAGCTTAGCAAAATACTCAAAGCATACAAGAACCAAGAAGATCAGAATTACTGTCTCCCATTCCAGGATCACTCAGAAGCATATGGACTCAATCTGATACTTTGTAAAGTACAAAAATGATGATTCATATAGTTCAACTTAGTAGTTAAATTGTTCACACTCTATTTTATGATTGTGTGTAGTTGAATAAAGATAAACGAAGTGGGGATCTGACGCAAATTCCTCTGCAATAGTTTTTAACAGTTTGATGGCTGCTTCCAGCTTTTAAAATGGCATTTAATGAATTTTCTTACTATGAAATTATTGCATGATAGGAAAAAAAATTCCATCTTCAGGGTGTTTTTAGAATACTATGCAAGGTATTAGGCTTTTCAAAAGCAAATGATTTTTGGAAATAGTTTTATTCTGATTATTGTATTAGAGAATTTTGTTGAGAAAGTGAGAGAGGATCTTTCACATGGTACACACTGATGAGATGGGATTAAATGTTCTTATGTGCTTCACTGCCAGTCTTAAGATTCTGATTTTAGATTTGGAAAAGATGGCAGAGAAGGTTTTTGATGCCCCTAAGTAATTGAGAGATACACAAGTGCACACTTTTATAGAAAAATCCTAGCAACTAAATTTCAGGTATAGATTTGTTAGTGTCTCCTTGTATGACATTGAGCAAATCATTTTAACTCTCTGATCTTTATTTTCCCATTTGTAAACTAAGGGAGTAGTATTTGGTGATCATATATTTTCTCCAGCTCTAAAGTTCTTGGGATACATGAGCCTTTGAGATAAACATGAATTTCCCATCACTAAAAGCTATGTGGTTAAATTCTTTTAGGAGAAACTTGTCTATTTTCTTTTGCCTCTATCATTTCTTGTTCTGCCAAGATAGAGGGAGATCAGAATTAAGCCCTTCAGAATGAACTAATTTTAGTCCTCAGAAAGAGCCCTTAAATTAAAATGAAAATATATTTTCCAATTTATTTTATCCTTCATGTTCATATATTGATGTTAATAACCACCCAATCTCTCTAAACCAAGTAGTGCGGCCATCCAAAACTGAAATGCAGTTGATAGGGTTTCTACCCATTTTCTTAAAAGAAGATTTTAAACAGACTAACTCAGAGATTATAAAAGTGTATGTACGCAAATAATGAATCATGGAACACTATATCAAAAACTAAGAATATACTGTATGTTGAATAATAAAAAATTTATTATAAAAGTGTATGTAGTAATATTTGTGAATAAGTTTCTTTAGAGAGAGTTGTGTTGCTCTGTAAGTCTGACCCTGCCAAATTTTCAATTCTGTACAATTCTAGGGGGTGCTAACTTTAGCTTAGCCTAGCTATATTATGATCTTTCTGTTTCTCTTTTGTCTAAGTTGACTAAGGGTCAACGTAGTGTGATTATAGTTATTGCTTGATAAGATGAAGCTGAATTTTGGAAAGGAAATACAACCATATATGCTTACTTTTTCTGATATAGTACTTCATTTGAAAATATGCGTTTTAGTTAATTAATACACACAAAACCCACCAATCTATCAATGATGTATCTTGTTTCTCAAGAGTAGGAAAGGAAACTATGGTCATCTTTAATAGTGGTGGGATTTAATAAAAATCTGGCTTCCTAAATTCATTCAGTATTATGCTTATTTTCATTCTCTGATTTCCCTTGGTTGCTTATATTTCATCTAATGCAGGGAAGCTTTCAATAACAAATCAGCTCCTAAAGTGAATTGTTCATGTTCTTCTATATTTAGAGGTATATTCTAATTTTAATAAGCATGTAAATTATCCACTAAGAATGCTAGGGGATATAATGGTGGATAATAACAAATAGTTCCAAATCTATCAAAGCATAGGGAGGAAAGACCTGGTGGGAACTACTACATGTATATAATTCCTTTAGAACTGAATATGCTTGCTCATTTCCAAATATGAAATTCAGGTCCAAAAGTCATTAGCATTAGTTTAGCTGCCCTCAGAAATTGATATAAACCACAAAATATAAGTTATGCTCTTGAGTAAGGCCAAAAGATTTAATATTACCTTGATATTTCCTTAGTATGTTCCGTAAAGAGTAAGATATATTAGGATCAGATTTGACATTCAGTTAGCATAGCAGAATTACCTGGCAGTGTCCCTGGCTTTGTATTAAGGATCATGGAAACAGGAGACAGAGTGAAAGAAATGATGAACCAGCTAATAATGACATGTGATATGCCTGTGGATTCATTATTGGAAATACATGAACACATACATACATGCAGGCACACACACACACACTTGGGGTACCTATTTCCCAAAGGAAAACAACTGAGAAGCAGCTTCTAGTATATTCAGGGTGTTCAGGTCAATTTTTTTTTTTTTTAGTTGCAAGCAAGAACGATCTAACCCAAATTATCTTAGGAAAAAAAAAAGGGAGAGTAGATTGTATTTTCTCATATAACTGGCAAGCTTAGTGATGCATTTGTCTTCTGAGGCTCAGCTATATACAGGAACTCAAAAAATACCCTTTCCTGGTTCTGACTCCCTCTGAACATTGACTTTATTCTACAGAAAAGCTCTCTTCATGTTCTTATCCCCAGATTAATACCTGTCCCTCTTATGAAACCCATGGGAAAATTTTTGGTCATATCTAAAACATCCTGTGAAAAAATACATTGGTTTGATTTTTGCATTGGGGTTCACTCTTATTTGCTGATAGAGGACAGGCCCCTGAGATATGGAAAGAGGATGAAATTCTCCAAAGAAATCAAAGGAGAATGGAGAGCTGTTATCGGCAGACAAAACCTATAGTAAGTCATCTTGGCTATTACATTTGATCTCAGATTTCTACATATTGGTGTTACTCAAACTCTGTTACATGGATCATCACTGATCCATGAAATATCAATGTCCTGTGGGGAAAAATACTTTCTATAATCAAATAATTTTGGAAAATGTTTGATTAAGAGGATATTTAAATTTTTCCTACTTTATTATTTTCTAAGTTGCAAAGATGATAGATATCAGATCTTGAGGGAAACGGGAGAAAGATTTACACATGCAGAATTTACATAGGAAGTGTCCAAGAACAAGTTCAATGACCTTTAAACCTTCTGACATAGAGGGTTTAAACTAGTAAAAAAGAGGGAGGATTTGTGAGTACATAACTTCGGCAATAGCTGTTGCTATGTTGAGAGTCTCTACCCATCAAAACTCCCATGCTGCCCAATTCTAGGGGGTGCTATAATTTCTGTGAATGATGCCCTCCTTCCCAATCCTCAGTCATTCATGTAGATGACACACCACATCACTTCTTGTGATGATGCAATACAGTGTCTCTGCCAGCCCTACAGTCACCAGTGGGGAGTGGGGGAGTGTGCTGCCTTCTTACCTGGTGAAGTCTGGTGAAGAGGACTTTTATGGAACTCTCAGAGAGTTTGAAATGTACTCCCTGAAATCTGGTGACTGAAAGTTGGTTCCTGAATTGTGTGTGAGAAAATGAAAGTGGCCTGTGACAGCACAGAGTAGATTGTACTGGGATTGACTTACCCACTCAGTTTATCAAGGCAGGGGATGTGTGTTTCCTATAGATAAATGTAATCATGTGGTCCAGACAGGCGGTGCAGTCTTGTGTCCTGGCTACTAGAGCCATCTAGTTAGGCAGAGGGACCCAGTCATAAGGAGGATAGACATGATATGTGGAAACTGTGGAAGAAGTCATAATGACCACTTGGGAATTAGAGGGTCTAAATAAACTTTTAGCAAGATTCCCATCAACAAAAAAATGCTTGTGAGACCAAAGGCTATATATAACCTCCTGCCAGTCTCAAAGAACGTAAACCTTTTTTTATTAAGTCCCTTCCTATGCTCTTACCATTCTTATATTCACCCCCTGAATCCCCAGAAAGGTCAGAGCCTGGGGGAGAGCAGAGGCAGGAGAATAGTAAGTTGAAGAAAATAACTTTCAGTTGAAAGCAGGCTTGGGCTGGGGTTGGAAAGAAGATATGTGCCAAATAAAACTCACAGCTTTGATTCATATCTTGGAATAGACAACCCGATTGTGTACTGAAACTTTTTTTGACTCAAAGTAACTTTAGGAGTATCTGTTACTTAGTAGTAGTTAATAGACAAGAGTCATGTGCCTGCTGTAGTTTTCATTTAGGAGCCAAGTAAAGTTAATTTTAGTGAATAAATTTTAAATGTTCAAACAATACTATATTTGCACTTTGATTATATTATGAATACTAGATGTTTAATGTATCAGATATGCGAGTTTTTATTTTTTGTGTTTTTAATTGTGGCATTTTCCAGAACTATTCACATGCTCTTCAGCTTGAGATTTCCCAAGAAATTAGAGTAGGTGGTATTTCCCAAATTATTTGACCTGGAGGCATTTGTTCATAATCTACCTACTTACATCTCAGAGAATACAACATTGCATAGCACTGGGCTTGGGAAGCTCTGTAGCATGCTAAATTATAAAGAATGAGTGGTAAGCAGTGCAGATCTGCGATTATGGAATAAAACAGTGAATAACCTCTTTTAGTATTCTCCGAAACTCAGTAGGATAGGATAAGAATACACTAAAGGAAAATTATGGCCTATTCAAAAGAAACATCTGTTATATCAGAAGGCAGAAAAACTCTGGAAGTCAAAACAATATATATACTCTCAGAAATCCATGAAAATTCAAGCAAGCATAGAGGATGTAACAGAAGTGATACCTCTATGAAAGATGAGACTACAGTCTAATCTGCTGTATTGAGTAAATAAAAACTTTTTTGTGTGCAGAGCACACATTGGCCAAGATGCAAATTATAATAGTGATTTGAGGCTTTAACCATCTGGACATTCACTGAAAGTTTCATTCAAATAAAAAAAAATACATTCCTAACTTTTTAAAACTTAACCTTTCAGAGGTGAGGGGGAAACTGATCAAACATCTAGAATGGAATTAATCTCTCTTTTTAAAATATTTTATTTATTTATTTGACAGAGAGAGACAGCCAGAGAGGGAACACAAGCAGGGGGAGTGAAAAAGGGAGAGGGAGAAGCAGGCTCCCCACTGAGCAGGGAGCTGGATGGGATGCAGGGCTCGATCCCAGGGCACCAGATCATGACTGGGATCATGACCTGAGCTGAAGGCAGATGCTTAACTACTGAGCAACCTAGGCACCCCTAGAATGGAATTAATTCTTTTGGGCAGGGAAGAATTGATTGCTAAAGTAATGGGAACTTTGGGGAAAAGAAATTATGTCACTTTGGGGGCGCCTGGGTGCCACAGCAGTTGGGCATCTGCCTTCGGCTCAGGGCGTGATCGTGATCCTGGCCTTCTGGGATTGAGTCCCACATCAAGCTTCTCTGCTAGGGGCCTGCTTCTTCCTCTCCCACTCCCCCTGCTTGTGTTCCCTCTCTCGCTGGCTGTCTCTGTCAAATAAATAAATAAAATCTTTAAAAAAAAAGAAATTATGTCACTTTGGAGTCTACATGGTACTGGAAGAGTAGAGTGCTGAGTACAATTAGATGCACCACATAGATTTTAAGAAGATAGTTTTAAAAATATTGAAATATATCTGAGGCATGAATCTATGGCGTGAAATTCTGGAATGGACAATGACTCAAAAGTTTAGGAAATTAAAAAAAAAAATTTCTAACCTAGCCCTTTAAGAAAATGGGAGGTACCAATAGAAATTTGATGTCTACTGAAGAAGCTCTGTAATGACCTTAGATTTAAAGGAGTTATAAACAAAATCGAAATAGGAAACATGACTGTCTAGATATGTGTGATATTTGTATAATAGGAAAAGTTGACCTAAATAAAGAGCAAAGTACAAAATGAGGTAAAGTGATTATAAAAAACAAACACAGCAAGAAGGGAGAAGAGCAGACCCTACACCAGGTACACCAGGCACAGGGAACTACACTGGCAAGATGAATCCCCATAACATTTGGCTTTGAAAACCAGAGGGGCTTATTTCACACGTTTTTATAGTCAGTGGTACTCAACACCAGGAACCTTAAAAAAGCAGTGGGTTTGGCTCTGGGAGAGCTGGAGGGTGATAGGAAACTGAGTCCCTGATCTTAAGAGATTGCATAGCAAACAGTTCCACTGAGATAGAGCACAGAAGCAGCAGTTTGAAAAACACCCAGGGTATACAGGAAGGAGATTTATTTACTTATCTCAGAATCTGTGCAGGAGAGACAGGGGTCTTTAGATTTCCCCAAGAAAAAAATAGCTGGCAGTTACTATTTCTCTCCCCCACCCCATAGCCTAGAAACACAGACACTTATGGGAACTAGCACACTCTCCCTCTAGCTCCTAGGCTACAGGTTCCCTCCCACAGCAGACACTTGTACAGCTTATCAACATGGCAAGCCCTTTCCCCACATTCTCTCCAACCCTCCAACCTGTTCCCTATAGGAGTCCATTCAAACTAGAGCCACAAGCTTAGTAGTATGCAAGTAATCCTGACAGTAACCAGCACCAATCCAGAGTGACTCATGCCCTGGGGAGAGGGGAAGATAACCACACACACCAGCTCCACCACTGCAGCCCCAGCAGTAACCTAGGGGTAGACATCTAGTCTCACTGCAGGCCCCACCTGCCAAAGAAAGCCTCATGGGGACAACACAGGGAGAGCACCCTGCAGTTTGGTGTGACTGTAGCTCTGGTGAATACCTGGTCTGACCTAACTCAAGCCCAAGGCAGCCCTACACTGACTGATTCCTTGTCCATAAGAGGTAAAGAGAGCCATTGCAGATGACTGGACAAACACAGCCACAACAGAAGGTTAATGCAGCACACACATGAGATACCCCTGAAGAGCCAGGTCTTGGTGAACAGAGGACATTGCACTGCAGGACACTACAGGACCACTACTTTGGAGAGCAGTAGACACAACTCACTTTCTAACACAGAGAAACAAAGAGTTGGACAAAATGAGGAGACAGAGGATTACGTCCCAAGTGAAAGAACAAGATAAAAATCAGAGCAAGACAGCTAAACAGAACAGAGGTAAGCAATTTACCTGATAGAGAATTTAAAGTAATGGCCATAAAGATACTCACTGGACTGGAGAAAAGAGTGGAGGATTTCAGTGAGAACCTCAATAAAGACACACACACACACACACACACACACACACACACACACAATCAGAGATGAACTCGATAGATGAAATTAAAAATACACTTTATGGAATAAATAGTAGACTAGAGGAAGCAGAAGAATGAATCAGTAACCTTGAGGAAGGAGTAGTCAAAAGCAATCAAGTTGAACAGGAGAAAGAAGACAGAATTAAAAACTGGAATAGATTAAGAGAACTAAGCAACACTCTAAAGTGTAGAAAAACTCATATTATAGGAGTCTGAAAAGGAGAAACAGGAGTAAAGGGGGCAGAAATTTTATTTTAAAAAATGATAGCTGAAAACTTCCTGAATCTGGGGAAAGAAACAGAAATCCATATCCAGGAAGCACAGAGAGCCCCCAACAAAATCAACCCAGGGAGGGCCACAACAAGAAATATAAGAATTAACATGGCAAAAAGTAGTAATAAAAAGAGAATTTTAATAGCAGCAAAAGAAAATAGTTATGTACAAGGGAAACTCCATAAATTTATCAGCTGATTTCTCAGCCGGCTTCGCAGGCCAGAAAAGAGTGGTATTATATATTCGAAGTACTGAAAGCAAAAACTTAAAGCCAAAAATATTCTATTGAGTAAGGCTATCATTCAGAATAGGAGAGACAAAGAGCTCACACAAACAAAAGGTAAAGGAATTTAAGTCCACTAAACCAGCCTTACAAGAAATGTTAAAGGGGATTCTTTGGGTAGGAAGGAAAAAACATACATAAGCAGGAATAGGAAAAATAGGAAGCGTTAAAGCAGTAATATTAACTGTGTCTATAAAAATCAAGCAAGAGATTCACAAAATAAAAGGATGTAAAATATGACACCATATACCTAAAATATGGAGGGGGATGGGAAGTAAAAATTTAGTGCTTTTAGAATGGGTTCAAACTTATGCATATAACGGTCTATATTAAATTGATGAATGCTTAAGATGTTATATATAAACCAAATGGTAATCAAAAATCAAAAACCAGCAATAGATATGCAAAAAATGAAGTGAAAGGAATCCAAGTATATCACTAAATAAAGCCATCAAACCATGAGAGAAGAGAGAAGGAATGCTGAACTACAAAAACAACTGTAAAACAGGGAACCATAAAATAAATACATCCCTATTGATAATTACTTTGAATATAAAAGGACTGCCTATAAGACACTCATGTCAGACCTAAAGACTTGTGTAGGTTGAATGTAAAGAGTTGGAAAAATATTTCTCATGCAAATGGAAATGAAAGCCAGGATAGCAATACTTATATGACAAAATAGACTTTAAAGCAAAACTGTAACAAGAGACAAAGACACTATATAATCAAAAATGGGACAATCCAACAAGAAAATATAACAATTATAAATATGTATGCACTGATCATGGGAGCAACCAAACACGTATAGCATCTGTTAATAAACATAAAGGAAATAATTGATAGGAGAGTTTAATAATCATCCAAACAAGAAAATCAACAAGGAAACAGTGGCTTTGAGTGATACATTGGACTAGGTGCATCTAACAGATATATTCAGAACATTCCATAGTAAAAGAACAGAATATACATTATTTTCTAGTGCACATAAAACATTCCCCAGAATAGATCATATGTTAGGTCACAAACAAGTCTCAACAAATTCAAATTCAAAAAGAGTAAAGTTGTATCATGCATCTTTTCCAACCACAACATTATGAAACTAGAAATCATCCACAAGAAAAAATCTGGAAATAACACAAACACACGAAGGTTAGTAACAGCTAAACAATGAATGGATCGACCAAGAAATCAAAGAGTAAATCAAGTAGTACACTGAGACAAATGAAAATGGAAACACAATGGTCTTAAATCTTTGGGATGCAGCAAAAGTGGTTCTAAGAGGGATGTTTATAGCAATGCAGGCCTACCTTGGGAAGCAAGAAAAATCTCAAATAAACAACCTAACCTGAAACCTACAAAAGAGAACTTACAAAAAGAACAAACAAGCCCAAAACCAGCAGAAGGAAAGAAATAGTAAAGATTAGAGCAGAAATAAATAGAAACTAAGAAAACAACAGATCAATGAAAATAGGAGCAGGTTCTTTGAAAAGATCAACAAAACTGATAAACCTTTAGCAAGACTCATCAAGAGAAAGGGAGAACTCAAAATCAGAAATGGAACAGGATAAGTAACAACTGATACCACAGAAATACAAAGAATTATAGGAGAATATTATGAAAAATATATGGCAACAAATTGGACAAACTAGAAGAAATAGATAAATTCCTAGAAACATATAACCTCCCAAAAGTGAATCAGGAAGAAATAGAAAATTAAAACAGACCAAATACCAGCAATGAAGTTGAATCAGTAACCAAAAACTCCCAACAAACAAAAGTCCAGGACCAGACAACCTCACAGGTGAATTCTACCAAACATTTGGAGATATACTTCTCAAAATATGCCAAAAAATGGAAGAAGAAGGAAAGTTTCCAAATTCATACTATAAGGCCAGCTTTCCCCTGATACCAAAACCAGGTAAAGACACAGAGAGGAAAAGAGAGAGAGAGGGAGAGAGAGAGAAAACAAACTACAGGCCATTATCTCTGATTTACATAGATGAAAAAATTCTCAAAAATATTAGCAAACCAAATCCAACAATACAAAAAAATCATACACAATGATCATGTGAAATTTATTTCCAGGATGGTTCAATATTTGTAAATCAATCGATGTGATATACCACATCAATGAGAAAAGGATGAAAACTGTATAAGCATTTCAATAGATGAAGAAAAAGCATGTGACAATGTATAACATCCATTCATGATAAAAATCCTCAACAAAGTAGGCTTAGAGGAAAAATACCCTAACATAATAAAGTCCATATATGAAAAACCCGCTGATAACCCACTCATACTCAGTGGGGAAAAACTGAGAATTTTTCCTGTAAGATCAGGAACAAGGATGTCCACTCTCACCACTTTTATTCTACATAGTAGTGGAAGTCCTAGCCACAGTAATCAGATAAGAAAAAGAAATAAAAGGCAACCACATTGGTAAGAAAGAAGTAAAACTTTCACTATTTGCAGAAGACATGATACTATATATAGAAAACCCTAAAGACTCCACCAAAAAACTGTTAGAACTGATAAATGAAATCAGCAAAGTCACAGGATACAAAATCAATTTACAGAAATTGGTTGCATTTCTATACACTAATGAAGTAGCAGAAAGAGAAATTAAGAAATCAATTCCAGTTACAATTGCACCATAAACCATAAGATACATGGGAATAAACTTGACCAATGAAGTGAAAGACCTGTACTGTGAAAATTATAAAACATTGATGAAATAAATTGAAGATAACAAAAATAAATGGAAATATATTCCATAATCATGGTTTGGAAGAACAAGTATTGTTAAAATGTGTATACTGCCCAAAGCAATCTATACATTTAATGCAATCCTTATCAAAATACCAAAAGCATTTTGCACAGAACTAGAGCAAATTATCCTTAAACTTGTATGGAACCACAAAAGACCCCAAATAGCCAAAGCAATCTTGAAAAAGAACAAAACTGAAGGCATCACAATCCCAGATTTCAAATTATATTACACAGCTGCAGTAATCAAAACAGCATGGTACTGGACCCCAAAAGACTCATAGATCAATAGAATGGAATAGAGAGCCCAGTAATAAACCCATGATTCTATGGTCAATTAATCTTTGACAAAGTAGGCAAGAATATGCAATGGCAAAAAGTCTTCAACAAATAGTGTTGGGAAAACTGGACAGCTTCATGCTACATAATGAAACTAGACCACTTTCTTACACCACTCATAAAAATAAATTCAAAATGGATTAAAGACCTAAATGTGAGACCTGAAACCATAAAAATCCTAGAGGAGAGCACAGGCAGTAATTTCTCTGACATTAGCTATACAACAATTTTTTCTACATATGTCTTCTGAGGCAGGGGAAATAAAAGCAAAATTAAACTGTTGGAACTACATCAAAATAAAAGTTTCTGCACAGCAAAGGAAACAATCAACAAAACAGGCATCCTACTGAACAGCTTCACAGGTGAAGATATACAACTCATTACCAAAATAATAAGTAATCCAATTAAAAATGGGCAGAAAACATTAATAGATATTTTCCAAAGACATACAGATGGCCAACAGACACATGAAACGATGCTCAACATTGCTCATCAGATAAATGCAGATCAAAACCTCAATGAGATATCACGTCACACCTGTCAGAATGGCTAAAATCAAAAACACAAGAAACAACAAGTGTTGGCAAGATGTGGAGAAAATGGAACTCTTGTGCACTGTTGATGGGAATGCAAACTGGTACAGTCACTGTGGAGGACCATATGGATGGAACGGAGAGAGGAGAGGAGAGGAGAGGAGAGGAGAGGAAGAGGAGAGGAGAGGAGAGGAGAGGAGAGGAGAGGAGNAAGGGAGGGAGGGAGGGAAGGAAGGAAGGAAGGAAGGAAGGAAGGAAGGAAGGAAGGAAGGAAAGAGAGAGAGAGGGAGTGAAGAAGGAAGAAAGAAAAGAAAAGAGAAAAGAAAAGAATGACCACATGATCCTGAATTCCACTACTGTGTATTTACCCAAAGAATATGAAAACTCTAATTCAAAAAGATAGACGCATCCCTCTGTTTATTGCATTATTTATAATGGCCAAAATATGGAAGCAACCCATGTCCAACAGTAGATGAATGGATAAAGAAGTAGTATACACACACACAGACCTACATTCAGCCACAGCAAAGAACGAAATACTGCCATTTGCAACAACTTGGATACAACTAGGGGGTATGATGCTATGTGAAATAATTTAGTCAGTCAAAGACAAATACCATATGATTTCAGTTATATGTGGAATTAAATATACAAAACAGATGAACAAAGAAACAAAAAGGCAAAAAGCAGACTCTTAACTATAGAGAGCAAACTGGTGTTCACCAGAGGGGAAGTGGGTGAGGTATGGTTGAAATAGGTGAAGGGAATTAAGAGTACACTTATCATCCTGAGCACTGAGTAATGTATAGAATTGTTGAATCTTTATATTGTATACCTGAAACTAAAATAACACTGTACATTAATTATCCTAGAATTTAAAAAAATACGAAAGAAAAAAGTTTTAAGCATTAAGTAAATTACCATCATTTACATCATAGTATTTTTTTTAAAAAATTCATGGCTTATATTCATTTGGTTCAAATTTGAATTATGATTCATTTGTATATTTTTATCCACTGAAGTTTCTAATATTCTTTTCACTTTTTTGTTGAATAAAGTAGCATGCTATTGTCCTATTGCCAATATCACACCAAATCTTTTTTCATGGACCCCAACATGGAGCTTGAACTCACAACCTTGAGATTAAGACCTGAGCTGAGATTGAGCTGCTTAATCGATGAAGCCACCCAGGTGACCCTCACACAGATTCTTTATCTGACAATTTGGAATGAAATCTGTGACCCTTTCAAGATAGTCTTTATGGAGCCTTTGACTTGCCTTCATCATATAGTTCAATTGTATTCTAAGGATGTTGGAAATTTGACAAACATTTGCATGCACTGTTCTCCTGGATTAAATATATTATTTCTTTGGACCTTTAGCCTCCTCTTTTAGTATTTCTGTTTCTTTATGTGAAGTACATTAATGCATATATTTCCTTCTTTCAGAAGTTGGGCATGGAAGGTTGATATCTGATTCTTTTACATATAAAAACACATTCATTGGCTCTCATTTTTTATTGTTAGTTTTGCTTGCTATGGAAATATAGTTTAAAAATTCTAATTTAATTATTTCTCCCTCAGACTCTGAAGCTATTGTTCCATTATTTTCAAGGATACTGTCTAATATCAATCTGATTCTTATTCTAAGTAACCCTTCCAGCAACCTTCACCTGACTCTACCCAAAATATTTATTGACAACTTTTTCCCTCTTAAAATATTGAAGTTTTGTAAGACTGTTTCTCATGAGTTTTATAATTCATTCATATAGATGGTCCCTTGGGACATCCTTTCAGCCTTAAGAATTGAGTTTCCCTTTATCTTAAGGGAACTTGAGATATCTATCATCTATCTATCTATCATCTATCTATCTATCTATCTATCTATCATCTATCTATCTATCATCTATCTATCTATCATCACCTATCTATCATCTATCTATCTATCTTCCCTTCTATTGTTTTATTGCTCTTCTTTTAAAATATTTTTATTTGTAATTATTTTTATTTGATATCTTCAAATAAAAGCTATTGAGTATTCTGAATCCAGTCTCTATGTCTCATCTTTTTTTTCTTCTTTTTTTCTACCTCTTTTAGTTTTCTTTAATATATCTTCCTGGCAAGTTAAAAACAATATGTATTATTTTCTAATAAACTTTTCTAATAAATTTTATGTGCATTATATTCAGAGGCACTCATATTACCTATTACCTTTATAATCCTTATAACTTTAAAGATGCTTTTCCATTTCTTATTTTCGGAGAAGCAAACATTGCAATCAGCTGCTTCCTATTACTTTGTGGGAGAAATTTTGGATTGATCTAAGAACACTCAAAGCAGAGAGAAAAAAATGCATGGAAAGTAAAAGCATAATGAAGTATTAGTACCATCTACAATAAATATCTAGTCATTGAAACATCAGGAGAGTTGGAAAACCAAAGAAATCTGTCATACCCATTCAACTGGATGTGAATTAGGAACAGAGGTGGAAGACATAAAATTACTTCTGAAATAATGAGTAAGTTACAAAGAGCTCAGAAAAAAAAAATGACTAACGGCACAGTAAGGTGTAGAGCAGATCAAATACAAAAAGGTAAGAAAAGAAAACTGAAATTAAAAAAAATGAAAAGATGTTGAGGGACCATAGGACAAAGTGATAAATAATGAAGCTAGGCAATGATGATACAACAAACATATAACAGCAGTCCTAAGAGGAAAAATGGAATATTGGGATAGAGCAAATATTTAGAATTATAATTCATGAGATGTCCTTAAAATAAAAGATTTGTATTCACATTATTGAAAAGGCACATTCTGTACCAAAGAGAATTGATCCAGAATCATCAGTACCAAGCTATTTCCTACTGAAATTATTAGAAAAAAAGAATAAGAACAAGAATACTGTCAGCTGCAAGTCAAAAATACATTTATTCAGGATTTTTTAAGTTATACTGTCGTAACAAAATACCCTTAAAAGATAACACCATCTTATTAGATAGTTGAGTCACAGAAGGTGTTGAATGAAGGAAGGGAAGGAAATGAATATATTCTAATTTTATTATTTATCAGTTTGGAGAGCCAAAATACACTGTCTAAAGAAAGAGAGAGCCTTGAGTGTCATATGTTGGTACTAATAACAATAGGACACAATAATAGAATATCTTAAATATCAGATATTAAAAGAAGAATAAGTAAACTATGTAGTGAACAACAACTAATGTGGTAAACCTAACATAACATGGCAAAACTGACAAAAATTTTAATAAGATTAAATTGCTTATTAAAAGAAAAAAATATCTTCAGTTTGCTCACAAAGCAAAATCCAGTTATCTGTTGTAAGCAAC
The DNA here is from genome assembly GCF_002007445.2 of Ailuropoda melanoleuca. Taxonomy (NCBI): domain Eukaryota; kingdom Metazoa; phylum Chordata; class Mammalia; order Carnivora; family Ursidae; genus Ailuropoda; species Ailuropoda melanoleuca. Next base: position 17,376,818 of record NC_048224.1, on the reverse strand, counting down.
AGACATATAATTAAAGAAATTCAGGAAGCTTGAAGGTCATGGATATAGTAGGTTTGTGGGGAAAAAAATGGAGGATACAAAATTGGTAATAGACAAGGTAGAATTCAGTCATGGAAATATTAAGCAAACAATAGAAGTCAGTTTATAATTCTAAAGGCAACAACTTAAAATGATGACATGACAGCCATGAATATTTATCCGCCAAATAACAAAGCAGAAGTTGTCAGGTAGCAGAAGCTATCAGGTTTCTGAGGCAAATAGGCTGAAGCCCACACATAACAGGAGACTTTAATATGCTCTTTTTACTAAGGAGAGATCAAATAGTCAAAAAGCAAGAACAGAGACGACCTAAACAGCATAATAAAGTAGATCTTATAGATATATAATGAACTTTTTACCCTAACAATGAGAACAATTAAGAAATAATTTAAAAATAAAAGTAGAAAAAAGGAAATGAAAGCTTTAAACATTTTACAAAACTCTATACAATAAATTTGATGATTTTTTTCTAGAAAATAGAGTTTACCAAAATTATACCAAATATTACCCAGAGTAAATGGAAGATTTCATTCCATGGAAACAAACTAAGAGTTACCCTTCTAAAATGCATTAAGTCCAGGTGATTCCACATGGGAATTCTACAAATCTAAAAAAGTGAGTAATCACAATATTACCTAAAATGTTTCAGAGTACATGTAATGAAAGAAAGCATCCAAATTCTTCATACAAGGCAAATAGAGCATTTATAATAAATCTCATAATCCTGCACAAAAAAGAATTAAAGACCAATCTCATTTTCCCACAAATCAAAGTCTAATGCAGTATCTAATACAAAGTGTAGCAGAGTCCCATACCACATTCATCACTTTAAAGCAATGGCACACTAAAGTTTTATTTTAAAATGACAAGATGAGATTAGTATCAGCTGACGTTTAGAGAACACATATTTGCCATCATTTAATATAGGCATTGAGAAATTCATGGACCTATGAGTGCTGGAAACAAGGGATGGTGCTAAAATAATATTCCTTGTATTTTCAGGTGAGAGGCTATCCTAAGAAGGATTGTCAGTAATCTAATTTATAATTTTTAAACTAAGTAGATGATTTGCAAAAAATACTATGTCTTTTTTACAGTTATTACAAAAGCAGTAAACTTACAATATAGAAGTATAAAAATAAGAACAATATACCATATTCTTATTGCCTACAGATTGCTGCCATAGACATTTTATGTTTATCTTTCCAGATCTTTTCTAATATGCAAGTATGTGTGTTTGTGGATGTCTCTGTGTGTTGTCAGAGCCTGTCTAAGCTATTTTACTTGAAATTATAATGTTCGTCTACATGAAATACTACAGTCTAGTGCTCTGTTTCTGGAGCTCTAACAGCTAATATCACATTAGATCAAATCAATTTGTTCAATAGAAAAACATACAATAAATTAATGAGAGGCTAAAAAATATGTCTTTTCTGTGCAGTCATTGAATAATTAAATAAGAACCATCTCATTTAGTCAAAAACAATAAGAAATTCCTTATAAAGAGGTGTACAATATTACTTTTAATTCAAAGAAAATGATAGATCAAAGAAGATCATTTAATTTATTCATAGGCACATTTTTAATAAGAAAGAAAATTGGGATTTGCATCAAGACCTAACCAATCCCAAAACCATTTTGCTTTTGCCATTTTGTTTTGTTCTTTTTGGTTTTTTGTTTTTTGATTTTTTTTTTTTGCTACATATGTCCTTTCTTCCACATTTTTCTCATTGTTCCCTGGATAAAACCTGAGCTAGTATCCTTGAACATACATGAGGAATATTTACGCACCAACACATTGTCACTCTGTGAGATATATCAGAATTGTGGTACACCTGTTGTCTCCAGGTGATCACCAAACATACTACCAGCACTCACACTCACATACTTAACTCTTCTCAAAAACAATGGGGCTATTATTCCATAAGGAAAAAAAGTATACTCTGGCTCTTTTCTGTTTATAAAATAAATTCACATTAAATAAAAAGATCTGACTATTCCATTCAGTAACCTTCTATGCCCAAAATATCTATTCTGTCCCATCCAGCCAGTTAGCAGTAACACGCTCACCCTCAGTAATCAGAAAGTGTAGTGTGAGCTGTTCTGTTGTTGGATACCTTAATATACAGGTCTTAGGGTCAGAAAGAAAATAAACGATGCAGGTTATTTTTTTGTTTCTATGTTCTTTTACTTTACTGCCCATAACTTTAATGCCTATGTGCCAAATGAATAAGGGTTATGGCTCCTTTGAAAGCCCCTTGGAATTTATTTCAAAGGCTTGCATTGGCCAAACATGCATATTGACCCACTCTTTGCCTATTTCCTGTTTTAATTGAGTGTCAAAGGTTACACGTTGCTATTAGAGTAAGACATGACTGGCAGCAGAGGTCAGGGACTCTCTGGCATTCTATTAGAGCCATAAAAACAAAACAGAATGATAATTTCACCTGTTCTAACCTCAATTTTTCCAGGATGGGACAGACATTGACCTTACTGTTTGTCAGCCATTGACTCTATAAACTTCAGCTACCCTAATTCTGCTTACTAAACAATAAGAGTGCTTTCACAACAAGGATGAAAAATAAAACAATGTAAAATACTCAGAGTGACTCAAAGGAGAGACATATCCAGGTGACAGAGAAGATAAAATAACTTCTTTTTTATTCCTAGGTCACATCCCTCGTTTGGATAGTTTACAACAATAACGGTTTCTACCAACAACTTTCAATTTTATCTTCTTTTGTGGAATACCTTATAACTTCCTTTATGTGAACAAGTACAAGCAATAAATCTAATAAATTGCTCGTGCTACCTAAAACCTATTTGTGGCACTTGAAGGGTTTATGAATTTCTGTGAAAGTTTTCCTCCACCTTCCCTACCCTTTAAAGTTTTTGGCTGAAACGTAGGTAGACTTTCAAGGGCATAACTAATGTCTTTTCTCATCTCTTTTCCAAAGAAGATAAAAAAGAAAGCATATGTTAAGTGTTTCCTTTTAAAAGTATTTGAAAATGATTTCTAATCAATAATTTAATGAAATAAATAAAGGTTATAATCTGAAGATAAGTTTCCTCCAATTTCAGAGTCTGATTTTATGTAGTTTTTTTTTTCTGATGAATAATTGAATAAAGTTTTAAAAGCTGGATCTTTTAGATAATAACAAATATTTGTTGGTGGTTTTCCATACTTTAAAGGGAAGCAATTTAAGGTTTAAATATTGCTATTTGGTTATGTCTTTCCATGAAGAATGATTGCTACTGTTCAAAGTTGTCTGGAAAATCTCCTAAATGTTACCCTTGTCCTCACTTTAAGACAAGTAATAATTTTTTTTCTCTTAACCTACTCATTGTTTTGAAGTTATGATTTGGGGATTAATGTTGAATTTTTATTATCAGAATAGTCATCTTCTTTGACATGAACTTGCATTTTTAGTCTTACAAATATCAAGGCAGCAAGTAAAAACAAATTAAAAACACATAAATTTCTTGTGGAATTATTGATGTTTGTTAAACTGACAGATACCAGTTCACAAATTAATGAGCTGTCATAGAATTCCTAGCACACTTCTTAGAAGTGTATTTCTAGGGACACACTTTTTATATGGGAACATTAACAGCTATAGGAAAAGTAGTAATATTTGAATTCTTTGATTTTTCTTAAACAACAAATCAAATAGTGATTTGACACATATTTAACTGAAAAATAGACCAGATTATTAGCAGATAAAAAAGTAAAATTTTCTCATTTCATAAATTGACTTAAAGTTTTCCATAAATGATTTCAGCTTATTAATAAACTGAAATTACATGGTATCATGAGAAGTATGTCATATCCTTTATTTATTTCACTGAAATGCATTGTATGGGATACAAAAACTGAGCAACCACATTAAGTTTCCTTTAAAACTTAGCAGATTCAGTTGAATTTTCTATCAACTTGATTAGCAATATCTTTAAGATTGATTTTTCCCCTCATCAATTGAAAGGTTATAAATCACTGCTGCTGCTGACCTGAATTTGGAAAATCTATCCAAGTTGAAGAGTTCTTTCTAGACGGAAAAGTTAACTCAATTGCTTAGCTTTCTGTCTGTCTTCACTTCATGGATCCTTTCGCCTCTTCCATGTGAAGAGATCTTACACCATAGATTTGTGACAAATGGCTCAGATGGTTCATAAACTTTTTTCTGGGCACATTTACCACTAAGGTCTTATATCTCCATGAAGAGGTGGTGGTCTGACTATTTCATGAGTTCTCCAGAGAAAGTTAATATTCCTTTCATTGTAGAAGTCCCAATGACAAGCATATTGCCTGATACATAATAGATGCTCCACAAATAAATTGATTTGGTCACATTTGACAGGCAATTAAATCTTGGTAAAGAGAATTTGGCACACTTTAATCATAATATTCCAGAAATACATGCTTATAAGGGCATTATATATGTATATATATAAAATTCTTAGAATGAACTCACTCAAAATACCAAAAAAAAGGGGGGGAGGCCCTTGTAATATTGTTATAATACAGCTTTAAATTTACCTAATTTAAGGAAGGTTCTAAGTTTGACAAATTCTGTATTACACAAAATATGTACAAAATACAAAATATGTATTCTCTAAAGTCACGTGAAAGCGACATAACAAAACTCACCCTCGCTAAACTCTTTGTAATTAACTGACCTCTTCTCCACACACATTACAACATCTCTTATAAATACCTTGCATTTGAACCTACACATTTAAAAAGACATTAATTACTTATCATTGATAGTGCTTCATAAATAAGAAGCAAGCCATAAGAAATGTGAATAAAAGGAGTGACATGATCTAGGTTTTAGGAATATTTGGAGCAACAATGAGTCTGAAAAGAGGACAATCCTATTTCATTCCCACTGATGTCCGTATCCATGGAAACTCCCTTTTAATAGCATCCACATCACACTGGAAAAACAGGTATGCTACCTTTTGAAAGTGAGTGCATTAAAAGAACCCAGCCCTTTGCTAAGAAGGTCAGCTCTTGAAAGCCTTCAAGAGCTTTGGTAGCTGAGAAAGCTGGAGGGCTGTAAATCCTTGCTAAGAAGCTTGGCTCCTGAGAATCACATCAGTGCTCTCTAACACAGAGAATGGAATGTGAATCTTTTGTTCCCTGCCTATGATGTTGCACTCCTGAGTACTTGTTTCCTTAGCTAAGAGAACATGTAGGAGAGGCCTATTACGTGAACCTAGAGATTAATTATTAATAGACACAAACTGAGAAAGACAGGCAAAAAGATGTACAGTTGTAAAGAAAGAAGACTTACTTGCAAGAATCCAGCTGGCAAATGCCATTACATAGGAATATATGCACTGAAATAATTTTCACATGACGTTTTAAAATATTTTGTAGTCTCAACATATCTTTTTTTTTTTAGTATGATAAATATCTGTCAAGGAAAATGCATTCCCCATTGGATTATTCAACACATTCATTGAAAGTAAAAGAAACAATACAACGGTCATTGTGCTTTTAAATCAAACTGTGGCATACCAGAACTGCTCTTCCTTTACTATACAGTTAGTAAACAACTTTAAAGGACTGAATGAGGAATACTTAATTGTTGTTCAATAAAAAATAAACACAGCATATTGTGGCTATTTGCACAACTAAAAATAATACAGATATGTTAATTATATGTGATAGATTGTTATATTTAGGGATCATCATAAATATCTTTAAATACTAAAATACTTCTAAAAATTGCTGTACTATTTCTTATCTGTATTAATTTAGAGAGATCCACGTGGCCATGACAGGCCTTAATGTTAGCATTAGATGGCTAAACAATAAAAATCACTGAGTTATTAATAATAATGTTCGTTTTTATAATAATGATGACATTTATTGACCTACTGTGTGTTTCAGGTACTATTATAAGTACCTTACATACATTGAGTGTGTTATGAATCCTCAGTACAACCTTGTGAATTAGGTACTTCTTTGTATTCCATTTTACACAGGAGGCACAAAGAGTTTGAGTAATTTGTTCAAGATTACAAAACATAAGGCAAATAGTGGAGCTAAGATATGAACCCATGCCACCATCAAGAATATTTTTTAATGATAGTAAAACAAGGGTGTGTACATTTTATGCGTCAAGGCTTAGAAAAAGAAATCATGATAATCATTCTAGTTTTCATCTGCCTACATGTTATGAAGCCATATCTCATGTATGAATTGTTTTGATCTTTATAGGCCTTCTGTAAGAGTGCATAGCATATTACATAGCTGAAAAGCATGATGCTTAGGGATGGTAAATTATTTTTCCAATGTCATGTTTAGTGAACAGCATGGTATGGAACCAGAACAAGCTTCCAACACTCATTCTGCTCTAATACCTTCCTCTGTTCTTTATATAAACAAAATATTGCAGCAAGCATCCTAATGACTCAGGTGATGACGGAGTAGTAAGTACAGGTATTAATTAGCAATTCATTCACCTTCTCAAAAGCTTTCTTCTTACCAGATGCTACTGACAACCTCAGGACTCAGAAACTTGAGGCCATTTTCACTCTCTTCTCAAACCCAGTTTGTAAATTGTGATTATTCTTTAATTTGTAATTTAAAATAAATTATTTTTCTTCCAATTTCCACTATTATGAAAAGACTTATTCACAACCTTATGCCTGGATAACTGAGAAAGCCTCTTAGCTGTTTTTACTAGATCCTGCATCTCCTCCTTTCAACCAAACCTCAATATTATGATTAATCACGAAATTCTTGACAAAGTATATATGCTGAAGCTTCTTGCTGCCCTAGTGTCCAAAGCTTGGATGGGAAAAATAATACTGTCTGAGGATTTGAACCCTAGCTCTGCACTTACCAGCAGCTATGTGACATTTAGCAAGTATGTGACTTTAACTCTCGGTGCCTTGTCCTCTTTCTAATAGGGATGATAACGGTACTCACTCAAATAGATTGTTATAAAATCTAAATGAGTTATCATATGTCAGGTAAAAGGAGATTGTCCAGCATATAATAAGTACTCAGTAAACAGTCATTCTTCTTCTTCTTAACCAATTTACTTTGTTCCTCTATAGGATACTTAGAGGAGACATATGGTTAAATGCATCTTCCAGTCCACCATTTTAGCTTAGAATACTGTCTGCCTATCTTGGTAAGCGTGGGATGTTAAGAAGTTTGCTCCGATCTAAATCTCAGTTTGTCTATCATGCGGATCTTAATAATAACACCTCCTACAAAAATTGAAATAGTAGGGGTGGCTGGGTGGCTCAGTCAGTTAAGCGGCTGCCTTGGGCTCAGGTCATGGTCTCAGGAGTCATGGGATCTAGCCCCACATTGAGGTCCCTGCTCAGTGGGGAGCCTGCTTCTCCCTCTTCCTCTGCCCCTCCCCCTGCTTGTGCTCTCTCACTCTCTCTGTCATATAAATAAATAAAAATCTTTTTAAAAAATTGAGATAGTAGGGGTGCCTGGGTGGCTCAGGTGTTAAGCATCTGCCTTTGGCTCAGGGCATGATCCCGGTGTTCTGGGATCAAGCCCCACATCAGGCTCCTCCGCTGGGAGCCTGCTTCTTCCTCTCGCACTCCCCCTGCTTGTGTTCCCTCTCTCGCTGGCTGTCTCTCTCACAAATAAATAAATAAAAATTTAAAAAAAATTGAGATAGTAAATATATACCATTTATTCCACAATAAATGCTCGATAGTTGCTATTTTATTATTTTACTGAAGCTGTTTGTTGGAGGGGTGGCTATAAGAAATAACCATCTGAAATCATTTACTGAGCTATTTTATCAGGATTATACTACTTAATATTTTTTTAAACCCTATAGCCATAACTAGTTTTGCAAATAAATATATTTCCCTTTTGAATTTGCTTGCTATAACTCAAACCCCCAAATTTGGAATCTGAATTCAGCAAACGAACAGAATCTCCTAAAGTGCATTTATATTGCCTTCATTCTACCCTTCTACCTTAATATGTCTTCTTCCCAAGTTGATTTGTCTGTTGAGAAAGTGAGGATACAAGATTTTACTCCCCCCCCACCAAGCTACTATTAGATCAAAATACAGTCAGTTTCCATTTGCAGATGGTATGGATTCTAAAAGTCCTTTGAAAGTCATATTTTTTCCTGTATGGAAAAGTTGCATATGCTGATTACTGCTCCCTGGGCAAGTTAAAAAAACTCATTTAACAAATATTGTACAAATGTGATATATGATACATTTGCAATGGACAAAGTGGAAACCGATACAGAGAGGGTTATGATGCTGATGAAGTGAGAAATGAGTGCCACATGCAGGCCGTTTTCTCTGGCCTTCCCAGTTTTAATGCTATTCTTTCCAATCAGTGGTAATAAAATCCCCATTTTTCCTCAATGTATTTCCTTATAGACACATGTCAAGTTCTGGGACTCTAACGTGAAAGATAAAATTTTGTTAAATGCATTTGATAGAAATCAGACTTAACATATTAAGGACTCACATGTCTTATTTTGGATGTAAGAAAATCATATAACTAAAAAGCACAGAAATCCCCCCGCCCCCCAAAAAAAGCCTATGTTCTTTTGCTAGGTTGAAAATCTGACATACACTTTTTCGAGATAGAATTTGTTTTTACTACTTGTGATTTATTTGATGAATTATTCTCATTTTGGCAACATGGTTACCGTATAATCTTTTCTTTCTTCCGACTTTGCCAGATCTAGGGAAAAATCACTGCTATTTGTCATCCTTTTTTTTTTTTTTTTGCCATCCCATTCTGTTCTGTCCATTATTAAAAGACAAATATTGTATTCATGGTAATTATATTACTGCTGATAGTTCCCTTTTTTTTTTGCTCTTCATCATTAAATGAAACTCAAGCTTTCTTACTCTATTGGAAAACAAAAAACCAAAAAACTACCTACTTAGTTACTACACAATTGCCTTTCACTTAAGGGACTGGATAAATTCCAGCAAGGCTAGTGAAATATTTCCCAGTGATTTTCATAATAACTCAGAAGTGTCACCAGCTAGACCACAAGACCTGACCTTTTACTCCCCACCTGCTTGTATTCACCGACATTTGTCCCACAGTCTTCCTTAAGCTCTTCTTTCCAGCTTATCTCTTAACTCAGGCAAAAGGAAACTGATTTCACTTCTTAAGGGATAGTGACTGCCCAGACAAGCCCTCCAGCTAGCCCAGACCACCCAGACCAGTTTGAGTGTAGCCCCCTTTATGCCTGCACAGATGGACAAGGGAGTGACCTCTAGAATGACAGTTACCTTTACCTCATTGTAAGACTAAAATCTCTGCCCAAGTAGGAGCACAAGCCTCATTTATGTCGCACACAATATGTGTGTGTATAAGCATGTTTCCTTAAGCTGCACGCGTGGCCTTATGCCCACATCTACATATGATGACAAGGCTTCCCTGTCTAAATATTCTTCCTAACCCTAAATAAAATGAATCTGTCCACCCTTACTCGGAGTCACATCTTTGGAAGTTATTCCTTGTGATCTCCTTTTTTCTGCATTTTACTTTGTGGGTCAGCTCCACCTGGTGTAGTTTCTATCTGTGACTCACCAAGGAGCAAACTAACATTAGATTGGTTACAGAAACTTATTCCCACACTGGGGTAAAAAGGTGCCAAATTCAACTCAGTTCAAGTCAGCGCTTGCCTCACCTAAGATACCATGCTGACCACTGCCTGGTATAAACAGAGGACAGATACTGGCATTGTCCTAAAGTAATTAATAATCACTATAGAAGGGATAGTTAATATGGAAATAAGTCTAAGATGAGGGAGAACACAAATGTCTTAAAAGACATACCAAAAATATGTTATGGGATTTCAGATAAAAGAGATATACTACTCTGTTTTAAGGAAGAAAACAACATGGGGTGACTGGGTGGCACGGTCGGTTAAGCGGCTGCCTTTGAATCAGTTTTTTTTTTTTTAATTTTATTTTAAAGATTTTTTTTTTAATTTATTTATGTGACAGAGATAGACAGCCAGCGAGAGAGGGAACACAGCAGGGGAGTGGGAGAGGAAGAAGCAGGCTCCCAGCGGAGGAGCCTGATGTGGGACTCGATCCCGGAACGCCGGGATCACGCCCTGAGCCAAAGGCAGATGCTTAACGACTGCACCACCCAGGGGCCGTGAATCAGTTCTTGATCTCAGGATGCTGGGATCCAGTCTCACATGGCTCCTTGCTCAGCGGGGAGCCTGCTTCTGCCTCTGCCTGCTGTTACCCCTGCTTATTCTCTCTATCTCTCTGACAAACCTTTTTTTTTTTGAGAATTTATTTATTTATTTGACAGAGAGTAAGACAGCCAGTGAGAGAGGGAACACAAGCAGGGGAGGGGGAGTGGGAGAGGAAGAAGCAGGCTCCCAGGACCCTGGGATCATGCCCTGAGCAGACGCTTAATGACTAAGCAACCCAGGCGCCCCTCTGACAAATGAAATCTTAGAAGAAGGAGAAGAAGAAGAAAACAAAAGAAAACAACAGGCTTTGTGGCTTTTTGACTATGGGAAAAGGGGAGAGGGCATTCTAGACGTTGTAAAACTACACAAAGGCAGGGAGATAGGAATGTGTGGATCTCTTAAAAAGTAAGGTCACATTGGATAAAACACATAAGATATTTACAGAGGAATACTAGAACATGGAGATTTGAAGATACTGCACAGCTTTAAATGTTAACATAATTATACATAATTAAATAAGTATTTGAGAACAAATGAAGGCTTTTGAACAAAAGAATAAAGATATCTGGAGCTGTACAATTATTTTATACAGAATGATTCCAATAAAGGACCACCCAAATGGGGTTTTATTATTAAATCTGTAATGGTAAAGTTTATGTGTCTATTTGGGCTATGGGATGCCCAGATAGTTGCTAAAAGATTATTTCCAGATGCATCTGTGAGAGTATTTCTGGAAGAGATTAGCATTTGAATTAGCAGACTAAGTGAAGAAAATTCACCCTAATCACTTATTACCCTTATCATTGGGTGGGCATCATCCAATCAGTTGAGAGCTCTTGAACATTGGGCTTCTGAGTGCCTTCCTACCCCAGGACTAAACACCAAGGGGCCCCTGTTTCTCAGGCCTTCAGACTCTGACTGAACTACACTACTGGCTTTCCTCATTCTGTAGTCTGCAGATGACAGAACATGGGACTTCTTGGCCACCATAATTAAGTGAGCCAATTCTTATAATAAATCTCTTTCTTATGTATATCTCTGTCTATCCTGTTGGTACTGTTTCCCTGGAAAACTCTGACTTATACAACATCCTTCCAATTTGCTTTTCTTCTTTGGCACAGGTAAAGCTCTGGCATTCTCTCCAGACATTCATTTTAAATAGTTAGTGAGAGACAGTAGCAAACAGTTTCTCTGAAGGAACAAAAGACCTAGCAGGATATAATATGTTCCAGGTGGGGTGGGGTAAAGTGAGATGAATAATATAAAATGCCATAATACACACACATTTGATCTCTAACATATTATTAAGTGAAAAAAGTATGGTGTAGAACAATGCATATATTCTGTCCCACTTATGTAAAAAACAAACCGAAACCTTAAAAAAAAAACCCAAAAACCCAAAAAACAAAAAGAAAAAACCCAGAATAAATACGTGATGGGTACAGCTGAGAGAAACATGAAAAATTTGCAAAAGTATTCACAGGAAACTTGCCTACTTGCAATTTCAGGAGAAGCAGTCTGGGGTTCTTGGTTAGTAGGGAGAATATGCCTGAACTACTACCATATTTCATCAAATTTGGAAAGATATAGACTATCTTCGATTTAATAAAATATAGTATATTTTTATTTGGTTTTGCCCTGTGCATTTATGTTCGGTAGTGAAAAAAAATAGTGCTAGCTAACAAATCAGGGAATATTATGAGCTCTTGCTATAAACCAAGCATGCTAAGCAGACTTCTTCAAGAATTACTTTATGATCAATAAAATTTAGAAAGTCTAGATTTTTTGGCTCATTTAAAATATTAGTTGAAGAATGTTAGATATTGAGACACTAATATTTTATTTCCCCTGTCCAAATTAAGCACAAATTAAAAATAAGCCCTACAGCATGGAAAGGAGGAGGAGAAAGTGGGGGAGAAAGGGGAACTCTCACAGCCCGGACTCAGAGGCGGCGGCAGAAGGTTAACATAGTGGCTCACAGAACTTTGCTCCTGTAGATAAATACTTGAATGTGGGAGATGGTGATTCAGTTAGCCTTTCTGATTATTTTAGAATTCATCAGTAAGGACAATGTTAAAAGTGTCTTTAAAAAGTAGCTCTTGATACTTAAAATACAGTATTAATATAATAAACAAATAAAAATAATGTTGAGAATGTCAACTAGAATTATTGAACATGTGTTCAACAAATGAAATTTATTTTACCTAGTTTTTAAAAAACAGGGGTGGTTAATAACCCATCTGACTAATGAGAAAAGTGAATTTCTGAGAGATGGACCCGAGGTCCCAGATTTAACTGGTTTCAAAACATTAAGACTAAGCAGACAGAAAGGATGGGTTTTAAGACCCATATTTCTTGGGAAAGTAAGTATAAGTGACGTCCTTCATTACATGGGTAATCATTGTATTCTTATTCAGCTAGCTTCTCCGTCCTGGGGAGGTGGGTATAAGGTGCCAGGGGAAGAAGTTAAGTAGGTGTATAACCCACATCCTGGACCAGAGATTCTTCTGTGCTTTCCATATATGCTGAATTTCCTCTGATATACTGAATTTTATCCAAAAGAAGTCTGGAATTGTTCTTTCTGATAGGAACAGATGTTTTAGAAGAATTTAGGAAACATAAGATCTTTCTATTAACGTGTTCAGGACTTACACTTGTGACCAAGATGGAGTAACAAGGACTGGACGTACTCTTCCTCTTAAGCAATCAAAACCAAACAGACAGAATATGACAATGGTTTTCAAGAAACTGGACACCAGACATTGAAGGATAGGGTTGTAAAACATGTGAAGTGAGTTTTATGATTTCCTCAGCTTAGTGTCTTGAGAGACTTTCCACAGAGCTGCAGAGGGAGGGTAAAGCTTGGATTCCCTGAATTGAGAGGGAAGGGCTGATGTTGAGAGAGATGAAGATGGCTAGAGTTTGGACGGAAGACTGGGTAAGATGAAAGCTGCACACGACAGAGAACCTGTAGATTTGCAGTCTACGAAGCATTCAGCAGAAAACTGATAGTTCATGGGTGTGAGGAAACTGTATGAGGCTAAGGAAAGAGCCATCCGAAATCATTAGAGGAAACTGTCCAGAGATCACATGTGGCCAGAAGTGGTACCTGTTCCTAAGACTCAAACTGGAAGATCTCATTATTCAATGGACATTGATAGAGCACTCAGAAGGATCTTGCCTTGATTGTGAAGAATAATTATTTTTGGTGATGCCCAACATATTTCAAAAGCCAGACCGAAAGTTTCAAACTGTTTCCAAGTGATTTGACTTCCAAAGAAAAACTCAAGCAGAATTTGTAGGAATACAAATATCCAGTACCCAAAGAGTAATATTTTGTTTAAACACCCTTTAAAGAGATTAAAATTCTATGTTTTAAATCTTATTTATCTCCCCATGTAGTCACCATTTTTTTTTATCATGTAGTGTTAGTGAGAATTTGAAACAACTAAAATTTTCATACACTTATGAAATAATACAATCAGTTTGGGGAAAAATTGGCAATTCTTAAAAAAGTTAATCACACGACTACCATATGATCTAGCCATTTCACTCCTAAGTATTTACCCAAAGGAGAATGAAGCATATGTCCATAGAAAAATTTCTACATAAATATTCATAGCAGTTTTATGTGAAATAGTAAAAAATGGAAGCAATCCAAATGTCCATCAACAGACAAACAGATAAACAAACTGTGGTGTATTTATATAATGGAATACTAGTCAGCAATGAAAAGGATCAAACTCTTGATATATACACCATGGATAAATCTCAAAATTATGCTGAGTGGAAGAACCAGATATAAAGGAGTACATACCATGTAATTCTATTCTTATAAATCTCTAGAAAATAAAAACTCATTAGTAGTGTCAGAAAACAGGTCATTAGTTGCTTGGGGGGCTGTGAGTGTCAAGGGGTAGAGATTACAAGGAGGCACGAAAAAACTTTAGGAGTGATGGATACATTCACCCTCTTGAGAGTGATGTTCATATTTCTCAGTTGTATACCTATGTCAAACTTGTTAAATTGCATCTTTAAATATGTGTGATTTATTGTACATCAATTACATATCAAAAAATATAGCTTAAACATTTGTAAGACTCCAAAGTTAAATTTTGAAAAAAAAAGTACCTCCTAGTGTTATTGTCATAATCTACTACCCAGTATTTTGAAGATATGGAAAATAATCCTTATTCATACTGGTTCTGCATGCCTTTGTTTCTACTTCTAGGTAAGCACTTTTATCTTCATTTCTATGTATTCAAATCACAAGCTTTTTACAAGCTCATTTCAAAGGCTACTTCTTCCATGAAATGAAGCCTTCAATGTTCTCTTATGCTGGAAATTATTTCTTGTTCTTCTGAATCTCTGTAAACTTCTAGTACGTTTCTCTCTGATGATATTTATGTTATTTCCCTTGTTCACAGTTTTAAAAGTCACTTTTTTTCCCCTTCATAGCCAGGACCTTTGTATTAGTGAGATAATTTGAAAGACATCAGTTCAATTCATAGTAACTATTTTTTTTTTTTTTGGTCTTGATACTGAGAACCCTGAGGAGTGAGGCTTTTGATATCTCTGGCTTTCAAAGTACAGAGTCCAACCAAGGTATTTGCCCATAGTATATGCCATTCTTCCTAACTTCAGCCTTCTCCAAAAATCACGACGGGAAGTTGAAAGTACATATAATTAAAAAAAAAATAGTGCTGCTATAACATTTGTCCCAAATTCTAAGGTATTTATTTTGAAATGTTCCTCCTCCTCCTTCTTTTTCTAGAGAGGGGTTGGGGGAGGGAAGGGGCAGAGGGAGAGGGCAAATCTTAAGCAGGGTCCACTACCAGCACAGAGCCTAAGACGGAGTGGCGGGGGGGAGGTCTGATTCTCACAATGCTGAGATCATGATCTGAGCTGAAATAAATCGAGTCAGACACTTAACTGACTGAAGCACCCAGGAACCCCCTACTTTTTTTTTTCCTAAGCTATATGCCTTGTTGGATATTCTCTCATTAAATCCTCTCCACAGTCCTGCACATTACCCATTTCACAAAGGAGGAGAATGAGGCATCTCAAAGGATTCAGAAGTAACAAGGTCAAAGTTACCCAGCTGATAGGTGAGGAGCCCAGCACCAGTAGCTATTGCATTCTGGCTCCAAAGCCTATGCTCTCAATCAGCACATCATGTCACCTCTCCAACATACTAGCTCCAAAGGAAAAGCCAAAGAATGTCAGGCTAACAGAATCAGAGCATATTTTTGTAGGGTAGGGGTGTAGGTGTACTTTGTTTTAATTGACAACAAAATGCATGTTCATATTTATAACACTACCTAATACTTTGACTCAGGTCATTGCTCGTTTTAATAGGGAATTCAAACTAAATCTGCCATTCAAGTTAATTATTTTCCTTTTTAAAAAAGATTAGATCACATAATATTTCTTTTCAATATCTTTTAAAACTGTTTGTGTTTGCTTCTTGTGGACTGTCTTAAAAATATCTTTTTATAGTTGATTTGCTCAATTTAGAATATAAACAAATTCCACACATACTTTGATGTCTTTTAAGTATCTTCTAATTATGTGTTTCTCCTACATTTTTATGACATTTATTTTTAAGAAAAGGAGTCATGGATTATTGTCCTTTTAAAGTCTCCCCGTCATAAATTACATAACATCGCTATTAGATTGTTTATGAATTATGGGCTGAGCTATGTCTTACATAACTTAGAATATATCTCAGGACTCGGATAAGAGTTTTGCACATAATAGGAACCAAATTCTTGAGGTGAATTGAACTGACATCTAAAGAATCACTGGAAATTGTCCCTATCCTCCAAGTGTGGATACACCTCTTTCTGTCCTCACCTAAACATGGGGTTATGGTTATTCACACCGTAGTGAAAGAATTTGCGCTACACCCTAAGCCCGTTGTCCCTTCAATGCCAACATTCTCAGGAGACCTGAGTGTTTGCTGAGGGTCTAACACAGACACGCAAGTGCAGCAGACACACTCACAACGCACACAAACAAAATCCTGAAGCATCACAGATTACATTTTTATCTCACTGAAGTTTATAACCAATTGACTTTGTCCATCTGTTAGAGAGTATTTAATTTCCTTCTAATTTATTTTTTCCCCCTTGGTCAGCACTTTTCAATTTCATTGCATGTAATAAGAAATGCTTCTACTGACTAAATGAGAGACTAGGAATTAGATGTGGTCTGGGATAAGTCAACCAGTTTCTTTTATCCCAAACGAAAAACTTAGGACATTAATGTTTCTCAATCAGTTGGTAGAGATCATTATTTAAATTCAAATTAAAGAAAAACAAGCTTGGTTTAAAATTAAAACAACTCCAATCAGGAACATGATTGCAGGAGATCTCCAACTACCTCTTCGATGGGTATCTTACGGATAGCAAAGATGTAGTTAATGTGGTAGCCTAGATTTTTCCAATAATAAAGCATATCAGCTTCGTCTGGAGACTGACTTGCTAATTATTCAGGCCCTAAATAATGCAAGCCATGTTCTCCTTTATTAGCTAATATCTTTCAGAGTTTGGAAAGATGGTTATAAAGACCAATTAAAGATACAGCTCTCTGACATGCTGGACCAGTTCATAATCTGCACAATATGAAATGTCATGTCAGAAAGTCATTATCAGAATATTTTCCCCTAGTTTATATTAGTTTTTAATTTTTTTCTTCTCTTTATATCACATCCAATACAAAGCCTCTGATAGTGTTGTTATAACTCTTGTTCAATAGCAAGAAATAGTAATTCCATAAAATTTCTTGGTACTACATTAACCTTGCATCAGATAAATAAGTACATTGGGAACTGTGGCTAATACAGCTGAATATGAAAATAATGTGCTGTATTTGAATAGAAAAAAAGAAGAAAGTGAGTACAGAAGCAGCCTGAGTAATTAATAGATAACCTTGTTACATGAAAATGCTATTCTTTTATTACATCTGTTCCATTAACAAGTATTTGTTGGAGGAAAATCTGTTGTTTTATGTACAGAGAAATGCTGTGCTTTAAACAGTCCCGCTTTATTAATTTAGTGCTTTCCTGTCACTCAATACTTTGGAATATATTTTTTTCCCATTTAGTAGATAAGAGTGAATCACAATATTCCTACTATGGTTCAAAGGTCATGACTGTGATTCAGAAGAGCATATTTAATCCTGTTATAACTTTCTCAAAGTAATTCTTCATGTAATTTTAGGGAATTAATCTGAATATAAGTGAAAAGGCATGTGGCAGCCTGGATACTGACCGTCCAAGTGTACTCACGCTCCAAAACTTGGAACCTGCGAAGGTTACATTATATCACAAAAGGAATCTGGCAGGTGTGATTCAATTAAGGAGTTTGAGATGAGATTGTCCTGGATTATCCAGGTGGGCTCTGTGTAATCACAACCATCCTTATTAAAAGTAGACAAGAGGGGCACCTGGGTGGCTCAGTCGGGGAGGTGTCCGACTCTTGATCTCTGCTCCAGTCTAGATCTCAGGGTTGTGAGTTCAAGCCCTGTGTGGAGCCTACTTAAAAAAAAAAAAAAAGAGCCAGGAGCAGTCAAATCAGAGGAGGAGACTCTGTGATGAGAAAAGGAGAAATGAGTACTGCACTTTGAAGATGGAGGAGGGGGCCATCAACCAAGAAACACAAGCAGCCGCTAAGGCTAAAAAGGCAAAAATAGCATTTTCCCTCAGGGTCTCAGAAAGGAACTAACCCTCCCAAACACTTGACATTACCCCAGATGGAAAGATTTTGGACTTCTGACCTCCAAAACTATAAAAGAATTTGTTTGTGTTGTTTTAATTGATGAAATTTGTGGTAAATTGTTACAGCAGCAATGGGAAACCAATGCAATGTAGTTTTAAAACTTGCGATAAAATTTCTGAAGCATGCAGGCCCTTTGGGGGTTGTCCCTTTTATACCCTGTTTCTCATAGAGCAGAGGTCTGGAGTCAGGACTATATGGTTAAAATCATGTGCTATGAATTATTAGGTCTGTAACAGTAGGCAATTTATTAATCTTTTTCAGTCTTATTTTATCTACAAAATAGAAAAAATAATAGCATCTGCCTCTTTAAGTAATTATAAGGATAAAATAAGAAAATACCTGTAAAAGCATTTAATATAGTGCTTGGATGCAAAATAAGCAATAAAAATTTACTATTATTATATTTTAGGCAAATGCTTAACTCTGTTGGCCCCATTCAATATGAATATTAGTGTAGAAAAAAATCAGTAAAGAACAACTTAATAAGAGTTAACTTTTATCACTAATGGGTAAAGCAAGTCTGGGGTAATCAAAAGACTTAGCTGACATCAGGAACCAGGAAGTCACAGGGAATGGAAGGATAGAGAAAGTCAAGGTGAGGCACTGATATCAGAAAGATAACTAATATTTTTTGAATACTTTCTCTGTGCTATACTGGACTCTTTAAACATGTTTAATGGTCACAGCGCTGCTATAGGAAAGATATTACTATCTTTGTACTTTATAAATGAGAAAAGTGAGGCAACAAAAAATTTAAGTTGGTCAGGGTCACATGCTTTGTAAGTGACACACTAAAGATCTGAACTACAACCTGACAACTTTATAGCCCAGGTGCTTGAAAACACCTTTAATAGGGAAGGTCTGGCATTAAGTGAGCTAAATCCCTCTTTCTGGGCTGGAATCCAGTCCAGACTGGTGCTGGTCGCTTAGTTGGAATTTAGTCCAAGGACATTTGACTCCACATCCAAGATGCAGGAATTGTATCTTTATGTGTGCAAGATTTGCTAGGGGCTTACTTAAGCATGGTCAGGGAAGTCTTTTAGGGGAAGGATGAAGATAGAACTTACGCTAGAGCCCCTCATTGTTAGACTATTTTTCTAGTAAATTCCTTTATAAAGCAAACTATCTCTCCCTAAATTATGTTTTTGGCTAATAACATTTTTATTTTAGGGGGAATATTCAAGAAAAGGCTTGATTATATTCGGTGTTAGAATAATAAATACTGTAAGTATGGTACATCTAAGTGGAAAAATGAATTTAGCTCACTGTGTGATTATGGACTTCACCTATCATGGGTGTTTTGAAGAGAATGGATTCTAAAGTTAGATTGCAGTATCTCTGATACAAGATGTGCCTTCAGCTTTCCACTAAGACATTCTCTGTTCGTGGACTCTTGCCTACTCTCCAGTAGCTTGATTCTGTGATGATACCGCTAGTTTGTTTCTTGTTTTTGTTTTTTTAAATCCCTGTGCCTCGTTGGTTATATCCAAAGAAAACGGACCATATTTGAATCATAGAACTGAAGGATCTGTATTTTTGTTATCCAGTTATTTTATCATTTTATTGGGGGGGTGAAGACCAAAAAAAAAAAAAGCCACAACCTTTCCATCCAATTAAAATTTACCTATTTGATGTCCAAGTCATTTGTCAATCATAAATACAATATCTGCTAGATATTTGAACAATTCTACTCACATACGTTTTACTATCTTCTCTGTACTTAATAGGCAATAATTTCTATGATGCTTTTCTGTTCCTTTTTAAAAAATCAGAGCATCTACCCTCAGGCTCTGAGGTGAACAAATGAAGCCATAAAAGTGTTTGCATTTCTTTCTCAGATAATAAGGCCACCTTTCCCCCGTCTCCCAGAAAATAAACTTTAGAGTCAACTTTGACATTTGTTTCTATCCTTATTTTGTTCAGTGTCACTAGTCCTGTAATGACAGTGCAGTTATAGGTGCTATTCATTGGGCTTTTAATGTATGTCAGGAAATCTTCTAGGTGATGTACACGTATTGAAATATTTGTTCAAAACATCCTAATAACATGGATGCTGTTATTATCTTTGTTTTATCAGTTAGGAAACTAAGGTATTAGGAAGTTAAATAGCTTCCCCATGACCTTACAGTTGGAAGCTAGAGAAGTAGTAGAGTAATTTTCTGGTGGTTCTTTTTGTTTTACTCACCTTTTTCCTCTGTCCAATATATATTCAATACATTGACTGGAAATTCTTTCTTAAAAAATCTCACTGTCATATTGCACTCATCCTGAAGAATCAGTAACATTCACCTAATGCTACTACATTTGTTCCTATCATTGGCCTAGTTTTAGGTTCTGTGTAATCTGCTTCATCATGTACTCTGGCCTCCTCAACGTCTTAGTACTCTTTGCTTCTCTCACTCCCAACACAATGAAGGTTCATGATTCCTAACTCAGAACACATAGGGCCGGGTGGATGAGATAATTCAGAAATTTTGGATCTTAGATAAAAATGAAGGCACACTTGTATAATATTTAGCAGCCCCATTTGGATCTGAGGCAGCGTCTTTAAACACAATAAACACATGAATATTTTTGCAGCTAAATAAATAAATATTCACACCAAGTGGGCTACATAAAGACTATTAAAAATTTTGTATCAGTTCAATTTTTACCAATAAAGGAGTTATAAAAACTTTCAGCTTTCAGAATTTTTTAGATTTCAGAATTGTACCATGTTCCTTATCTCCATGTCATCTAGTTATCTTACATGTAACCTTACTCCCACACTCAGTTATGTAAATCTTATTCGTGCTTCAAGACACAGCGGAAGACACACCCCTCATGAATTGAATGCAGGAACACACCCCAGTGCCTTTCTTTCTTCTGCACCCAAAAGCTGACCCACATAGTTTAACATTAGATGTTCCTGTAAGTACTCCCCATGTATTCATTTTGGTCAACTTGACCCAAAGCATATAGGGACTAAGAATCATGTCTTATTATTTTATATCACTCTACAACAAGCTAGACACATGTTAAGAGTTTAAATTACTGTCTAAATATTCTTATAACTATTCCAAGAAGTTGGACTGATTGTGTTTAACAAGGTGAATAAAGTTCATAAGAAATAATAAAGATATGAAAATTTCCTAAATGTTTAGTTATATTTCCATCCTCATAACATGTTAGAACTTTTCTCGTTTTTTTAATTATATGTAGAGATGCGTAATTATACTACATATTTTAGGATAGCTGCTGTAATGTGTACAAAAATCCTGGTCTTTGAAAATGGGTAGGTCACAGTGTGACTATTGATAAGTAAACCATTGTGAGCTGAGATTTCCCCATCTGTAAAAATGATAGCTAATAACACCTACCTTCACAAGTTTTTCTGGAAGATACTAAATGCTCAATCCCACACTCCCCTTGTTTGACAAAGAAAAGAAAAAATGGCCTTCTCTGCCTACAAACTTGGTCCCGTAACTTTGCAGACGCTTATTGGTCTTTAGAGCAATTAATTCATCCCTACAGAGGAGAAAAAACCATTTCAACTCTTTCAAATTAGGAAGACGGATTTCTTAAGGCCTTTCAAGGACTGTTATCAGTGAATGAATCTATGAATTCACCTCATTGCTTAATGTATGTTATATATATATATTTTTTTGCTTGTTTACAGTTTATTGTAAAGAACTAAGGTGGTGTTTGGCTTTTAGGAGCACTCACCTTAATGGCAATGAATTTTTTTTTTCCCCAGGGATGTTTATCTTTTACAAAATCAAAAATTCTAAGACTTCCCATGGACTAGCTTGTTTCACTTCTTTGGTGGGTAGAAAATGAGGACAATCAAGAAAACTTAAAGACCAAACCTAGAGACTTTCCACACTTGGGATAATGCAGGTGTTCTGGTAGTATTCCAGGAGAACTCCTGCAACATAGGTGATAATGAAAGGAATCTGGTAGTATGTAGTTGGCGGTTGTACTTCACATGAGAGTACTGCGTTTAAAAGTGTCTAGTTAAATTAGAAGACTTTTTTTAAGGGATGAATTTGAAACTGTATGCTATCTAAGCTATCTAAATCTCCTGATGAAACTTGAGAACCAAACTATATGCTCTGGCTCTGAAACAAGGTGTTTGATGCTGAAGAGATTGGGAGGTTCTCAGGTGTGCTCTTTGATTTGTAAAAGAGGTGAGTTGAGCTGAAATGTCATAAAAGTTACTGTCCTTTCTTCTTGCTACCAGCTAACATTTTACCTCTTACTCCCTAATTCTATCCAATGTGAACATTCTAATCATCTTATATGTGCAATTTTACAAGAGGAACATCATTTACCTTCTCCAAGAGTCAACTTCTTGTCCACAAGATGGACTATTAATGGCATTGCATATAATTTTGAGGATTATAGATACAGCTAGTGCTTTTTCTAAGTACCTTTGTAACAGTTAACTAGAAAGAAGATGATTCTATCAATGATGACAAGGGCTCCATTAATGAAGAAAATGTAGAGTAAACAAAGAGTAAGAAGATGAAGAGAAAAAAGAGGAAAAATCAGCAGAAGGAGAAGTGGAAGTAAAAGGAGAACAAGCTTGGAACATTGTCCGAGTTCTTTCCTATCCGAGTTCAAAACATTTTTCATTCACTAGTTCATCTTCAGGGATCTAGATGCCAGCTGTATCAAACCCTCATACATATCCACAAGACTAGACATATAAAGGAATATGATTTAAAATTCAAGAGTATGGGCTTTGGAATTGCAAAAACATCAGTTTAAATCCTCATTTCGAAACTTGTCAGTTTTATGACCTGGCATAAATTACTTAACTACTCTGAACTTTAGTTACCACATTTTTAAAAAGGAAGATATTAACAACATCTACTTTGTGGGTTGTTGGAAAAATTATACGTGATGAAGATTGGACACAGGATTAGTATGATACATAAGATATGGTATGTGTTTCATAAATAGTGGCTATTACATTTATGTCTGTTGTGTACTATCCTCTTTTTCCATGATAACAATTATTTATTCTGTAGTAAGATCATATAGTGTGACTTATACAGTGAAAACAAATAGGCTGAAGATTTTGGAGCTGCAATAAAGCTGGATTGCATAGCATCCAACACTGATATTTCTTCTCTGTCATATTATCTTGAAATAGAATTCGAGTAACACAAAAGCTTCAGAAACTTGCATAATTAGTTAAAGTGGATTGTGACTACATGTCTGTGGGTGTGTGCATGACATGTGACAGGAAGGAGAGAGGGGTAGTAAGAGAGAAGGACAAGGAGAAAGAGTTGGATAGGCAAACATTGAGCACACTGGTTAATGCTTTATTGATTGTTGATTAACTCACTAACAAGAAGTTTGCCATTTTGTTTCAGTGTGATCTTGTACTGTTTTTGTGTAAATATGATTGATGAAACCCACCTAGGAAGCTCCAATTTTTTTTTTTACTAATCTGTTGCCATGACTTTTATTCTGAGCTATGAAATTATTTCTCCTTCATTTTCCTCTTGAATGTGAATGTGCAATCATTCCTAGACAGAAAAGAGACTTTCAAAAAGTGATCAGAGGGTCTCAACACTTGTAATAGAAGGAATGGAAGTGAGGTGCTACCAGTGCTATTTGAGGAACAGCAGGAAACCTTAATTTATGAATATTTTGGCAAACTTCTAACTAGAACAGAAAACTTTTAGCATTCAAATTTGTGGATATAATGAACTAGCCCATGCACTGAACTATTGTGCTGATTTCTACCAATTTATTTCTAATTTATAGGCATTTTTAAATTATATCCAGGGCCTCTTTTTTATACTGTCTAGCATGAAAAATATTGTTAAAATTAAATGAGCAGCATTTTTCTCAGTTCTGTTCAAACCACAGATGCTAGTTTTGATTTTATTTCTAACAGTGAGATTGAAATTCCATTTTAATATGCAGAACTGCAGCCCAGGGAGTCATAAAATACAGAGTGTTTTCATTAGATGATGGCCCTGCACCTCTAGTTAACAGGAAAGCTGATTCATCAAACAGCAACCATCAAGACAGCATTAACTAAAACCTGGAATGAAAACATGAGATTGGGGTGAAAATTACCTGTTTTGAATCATGTAATTGTAACTTTGGAGAAATTCCTAGTTTGTGGCATGAAACTGTTTCCAGGGATGCAGAAGTATTTGCTGTAAATTTGTTGCAGATGGTCTAGAGATTGAACGTTTTCTGCATTTCAAAGGGATCTTAAATTTTATATCTGTTGTCCCTAATTTAAAGGAATGAACATTCACCCTTGTTCTCTCTGTTCTCCTAGCCCCCGAAAAAAGAAATGATTAGAATTAATTCTGCCTTTGAATTTGTCTCTAAAATATTTGCATATACAAAATAAAGAGTTGGAATTTGGGGCCATTTTATGCTAGTGGAATTCACAGGTATGGAAATCCAAGGTGACAGTCAAAACATCTCTGTGGACTCCAGGCAATGGATTGATGTCTTATCTGGCCATATAATGGATTAGAGAAAAAGAGATAGCTTCCTTTCTCCTAATGAACTATAATTACACTCCACCCTAAAAACAAAGCAAATAACAACAGTAACATAAAAACAACAAAACCTCAATCTTTGTGATATATATATAGTTGCTATAATTTATCATGAAATGTTAAAGCTAGAAAAAAATCAAATAGAGCATCTAGTTTAAACCGTGTCTGATGAAGTTGATTTGGAGTCTGTTTTAAGTGGAAAGGTGAGATGAGAGAAGAGTAGATGGACATGCATATTTGGCCCCCAGCTCTCCCCTTTCAGCCTTAACCAGATCCCCTTCATTTTACCTGTTTAATCTACTAGATTCTATTGAATGATTTCTTTGGAAAATCAATTCCACTGTTTTAAGAATGTTTCAAAACTATATCAAGCTAGTCATATTACAAATGATATAAAATTTTGCCATTGGGTGACAAAACCAAAAGTAGAACTATGTTGTCATAGTAGAACTATGATTCCTAATATGGTACTTTTTTCATTTATTTAAACTGTTATGAAATTAGGTTATAACAGTGGGGTCAGTGTTTATATGTTCATGATGTGCATCCCTTCTGTTGATTAATCAGTTGATGTTACATTTAAAAGTCAACACCTAAAAGTTTTCTTATGATATCCGTGACATGTTCCCTCTATATAATGTCCTATTTAAAAGCTTCTGCCCTTTTCATGGGAAAAGCAGCATTAACAACAACAACAACAACAACAACAAAAATTTTATACAGTGGATCAAACTCAAAAATGACTTCCCAGTGTATGATTGGATACTGAAAAATCAAGTGAGAGAATTTAGGGTAATAGAATAGTGAAAGACATAATAATAATAATAATAATAATAATCTTTATTTGTGGACTAGTTTAAATTGAACAATCTCTACTAAAATATCATCAAAAGTCAAATGATTTCACTTAATGATAATTTGGTATATTATATATTATATATATTTGTACATATGTGACACATATGCCTTTTGGATACTCAATGAATAGATGAAGGAGACAGAATTAATCATTAGAATTAACTAGGAAAATGCTATGGACTGCGTTCAGTATGAGATGAAATTTAGATATATTGATGAAGGCAGGACTAAGAAAATGTCAGGGCCGCAAAGAGAATGAATGTGAGTGTATGGAATAAGTATGTATTGGATACCTCCAATACATTAGGAATTTTCTTATAGTGATGATAGAAT
Source organism: Ailuropoda melanoleuca (assembly GCF_002007445.2). Lineage (NCBI taxonomy): Eukaryota > Metazoa > Chordata > Mammalia > Carnivora > Ursidae > Ailuropoda > Ailuropoda melanoleuca. The sequence goes on along the minus strand of NC_048224.1, from coordinate 17,351,108 downwards.
AGTGAACAAAATAATGAAGAGAGTTGGTAGTGTAAGGTTTCAACATAGATAGATAAATAAGTAATCCAATGAAAAAAGTAGAACTGTAGATAGTGGTGAATACCATGAACAAGTAAGTTTCAACAAGAATTATCCATCATTTGACATCAGCAACATGAGGCCTTGTACCATTTCTCTTGTTGCTGTTGCTACTTGTTACATCATTGAAGTAGAGAAAAGAATCTTTTGACCAGCAGATTGAGATCTTCCTGTCCTTAAGGTTGGGGCTCCTAGTACTTTCAAGGGAGATTAAGAAAAGGCCGTTGGGAAGAGTGGGCCTATGGAGATGATAAAGTCAAATTGTCCAAGAAGAGACAGGCATGGAGCCAGGCGGCACATGTGGGGAAAAAAAAATAGCTGAACATTAGAAAGTGTGATGGAATTCCACGCACTGTAAAAACTGAACTGTGGTAGACCTCTTTATTCTGGTCACACTTAGCGCCCATGGATCCGAGGACTTCTACTGTGGAATGGCTGTGTAGATATCTTTGGGGTGTGTACCCTTAGCTCTGCAGCTTTGGAAGCCTAGGGAGAATCTTTGAAGTCAGATTTATGCTGGGTTGAGAATATCCTGTGAGGATATCTCCATGGCTTGTCCATAATAGTAGTCTATGATTACTGGTAGAATCCACTGCCAGACAGTGGGTTTATGTAGCAGAAATAACAAGGTAAACTGGTAGATCACAGGCCATGCCCCTTTTTAAATTTCAAATCCAAGAAGCTCCTGAGTTACTTTGTATATAAAAGATGAAAGACAACCTGAAATTTGATGGATATTAGAATTTTTGTCTATCTGGACAATAAGCTTATTAAGAAAAAATGGAATATTACATGTTTTTAATCCATTAAGAGTCAAAGAATAATTCATTTCTGTTACAAATGCATGGATTCTTCCTCTTGTTCCGTCTCTCTTCCTTAACAAAGTTGATCTTTTATTGGACTGTGACTGGTTTCCAGGGGGCCTGCTCTGAATATAGATGTGTTTAAAAAGCAGCTCGAGATTATAGAACGTGCAGTATCTTTATAGGGGAATATCAATCTCTTCAGAGTTTGTTCCAGTCATGGAGTAGAGGGTTCCATCCGTGGGGTAGAGGACATAGAATCTAGCTTTCTGAAAACTTTCCAGAACTAGGTAAGGAGTTTTAGCCCTAGTCAAATGGATGGAGTCTAACCACACAGTTCTCTGGTTCCAATAGGAAACTGAATAGCTAGATGTGCAATCTGAGACCAAGGATGTCCAATATTCTGTGTAGACATATTAGATGCTGGGAAGACTAATACCAGCCTCTACCCACCGCAGGCAGACAAAAGCCTGGAGTCTGATCATAGCTAAAGCCTGCAATGGAAAAAAAAAATGTCCAGAAAATCTAGATAGAAGCTGCTTCAGAAGGCAATAATTGTAAATAACCTGACAAAAACTTGACTCTGTACTAACATACTGGTTTCAAAGGACATTAAAACAACGTAGCTCAGGACCATTGTGCTCTGGGCTCATACATAGCCTGGCTTTTCTTGAGTTTGCAGATACATGCATTCAATAAGTTCTAATTCTTTAGCAAAATGGTCAAGTGTACTTTTGCAAATCTGCGCATTCATTTTGACATTTCCTGGCTAGTAAACTTCCTTTTGCTTCATCTCTTTTCATTATGCTTTCTTAGTTTTTTAATGTGTCTTCATATTTTTATGACATTTTATTGTAGCCGGAGCATATGGTGAATAAATTTTAAGAATTTGCCATTCAAAGTAACTTTTGCCAGGAGGTTAAAAATGATCTAAAATCATTACTTGTATTTCCATATTTCTATCAATTTTATGTAATTATCTCAAAACAATCATGAATTAGAATTCTAGCTTAAGATATCCAGTATTTTTAATGTTTCAGAAAAAAATTGCTCTCTGAGACAGTATAATACAGTAAGAGTGAATTTATTTATATATTATTTATTATTTCTTTTTGAAGATTTATTTATTTACTTTGGGGGGGAGAAAGAGCCTGAATAAGTGGGGGGGGCATGTGGTAGAGGAAGAAAGAGAATCCTCAAGCAGACTCCCCACTAGGCATGAAGCCTGAAATGGGGCTTGAAATGGGGCTCGATCCCACGACCCTGAGGTCATGACCTGAGCCAAAACCAAAAGTCAGATACTCAACTGATTGAGCCACTCAAACGCCCCAACAAGAGCAAATTGAAATCCAGCTCCACCATTTACTACATATATAACTTTAGGTAAGTTATGTTCCTACTCTGTGCTTCAGTTTCCTCATCTGTGAGAGAGGGATGAAATTGTTCCTACCTTATGAAACTATTATGAAGGTTAAACTTTATGAGGAAAACAAATTTGATAACATATCCAAAGCACTTTGAATAGTACCAGGCGCTTAGTCGGGATAAAGTGAATGTTAAGTTTTATTTTTTAATTTTAAAAACACTAAATAGTTTATCAAGTTTTGATAGGTAATATAATATCAGCTTTTGCCTTTATATGAAGCAGATGCATTTAACATTTAATTTCGAATGCAACATGAGATTCATCTAGCATCAAACTGCTGGTTTTTCAACAAAGAAATAAAGAGTCTAGTTTAGAAATGTATGTATTAGTCAAATTTGTAACAACATTATATAAATATATTTTAACAATATTATAATGTGATACTAAAAATAAACTGGGATGCAAGATTTCAGACAATACTTTCCTCTATTCAAATAAAAATGTGAAAAATCTTAAAATGAAAAGATATATACCAATAAAGATGCATTAAACTTGGAACTCATTCTGTGTTATGTAAGCAAAAATGGTTGCAACTGCTAGAGGCAGTCAGGCAATATTTATCAAGAGCTCATAGCTGTTTTTTTGGTTTTGTTTTTGTTTTCAAGTAGGCAATGCAGGACTCGAACTCACAAACTGAAATTGAGACCTAAGCTGAAATCAAGAGTCCTTCGCTCACCTTAATGAGCTATCAGGTGCCCTTCTCATAGTTTTTATTATAGTGATTCACCTTCTTAGACTTTATCATAAGAAGACAATAGTCATAAAATGTTTAAGGGTTTAAAACAGGAAACAAACAAGGTGTTTAGCCAAAAGAGACGGGTTGTATTTACTATGATTCATCCATGCCATGAAACACAGCACACACATACATGCAATGCCGAGGTCATTTAAATCACGTTTCTAAGGAATAGTTAGGGGAGAGACAGAAGAAAGAAGGGAGAATGATTCTGATTGTGTAAAAATTACATGTTTTTATAAATTTGCACAGACACTTAACTAGATCCATATGAACACACACACACACACACACACACATTTGCATGTATCTCTGTCTACACATGCACTGCTTACTGTTCAGGCAAAGACTCAATGGAGCTCTTCATGTAGGTCTCTGGAGCTTTTTGTCCATGTATTTCCTTCTCATCTGATTCTATACCCAGTGAAGTCTAGCTGTTTCTCATTTCCTAACCTATGATGTCTGTCTCTTCTACTTAGTGAAATTGTCTTGCTTTGGTTGGGTTCTCCTCCTATGTGTGGAGATCTGGAAGATGCCTCCAGACAGAAAGACAGCATGATCATAAGGATCACATCCTTTGTTTCTCTTCCTTTAGGAGTCACCATCCTGCATAGTCTTTTGTCTGATGTATGAAAAGAGATTTTTTCATATTTTTAATCCAGTTTTCCAGGATTTTTTTTTCCATTTATTTATTTGCTTTTTAGTTGCAGAAGTGTTAGCCTGGTACCAGTTACTCCATTATGGCCAAAAAGGCAAGTACATGGCTCATTTTCCTCCCCATGGCTCAACTGTAAACTTATATTCTTATTTATATTTTTAAGCACCAGGAGAACCTACACTTTTAAAAATTTGATATGATATTCTTGTTTGTTTACAGTCCCTGAAGGTCAGGATTTATAAAGTTCTTTTATGATTTTTTTTTTATCAGTGTACTCAACATATTAATCCTACCTACCCAACTTCATAATTGATATGTCTATCTTTTTTTTTTCATTGAAACTGCAGTTTAATTTCTAAAAGAAGAAAGAACAAAACTTCTGGTCAAATGATAAGGAGGTACTGCATTCATTTTCATTAAAAAATATTTATTAAAGCATAACCCATTCTGGCAATAGAAACTATTGGACTTGGTTAACATATTGATTCTGATCATATTTATATGGCTTCTTATTTTGAGGCATTATTATCTTTCTATCAGGGCAAAAACAGTGCAGTCTGGCCCCAAATATCAACTTTGAATCAAATGTGTATTATGCTTTTACGGACAAATGTGCCTTAATTTATTCCATTTATTGTTATGTATTCCACAGGAACAAAAAGCTATTTTAACCACGGCCATATTTGCAATTATTTTGTTTAGGAGTTATAGACTAACAGAGTCCAGCTTCAGCATTTCCCTGAAGCCATTTATAAGTGATTATTGCTTAATTGTTCCCATAGGATAAGCCAATTTAGAAGAGTATCAGCTTAGCAATATCATTTCAAGAGCTTTCGAAGTGAAGAAACCAGGGCCCCTATCTTCTATTTCTTGGTGAATCTGCTTAGGGAGTGGAATACTTATTTTTGTTTGCAATTTCACAGCAGTATAACCACTGCAGCCCAGACAAACCTTGATTCAGTTTTCCATCAAAGACATGTGACTTTGGGCAAATTATTTCTCCTTTATGATTCTCACCTTCTGCTTGTTTGAAATAAATGTAATTACAGTACGTAGTTCACAGTGTTGTTGTGAAGACTAAGGATAAAGTCCTGGGCATACAGATGTGTCATAACAAATAAAAATATTAATCTCTCTTCAAAAGAGAAGTTTATTAATTCAGTGAATGAGCAAAAGATGCTGAGGAAAACATGCTTGGGGAAAAATAAGCCAAAACTATCAGAGGTTTGATGGGATATTTTCTGGTTCTGTGTACTCTGATGGGTATGGATTAACAAGGATTAAAGAGTTCAGGCTGAGAAAGCAAGCAAGCAAGACCTGTAAATGCAACCTTCTCTTCGTCTCCTGACACTACTTGACAGCAAAAGGCTCATTTACCAATAGCTCTTATTCACATTCTACCTCCATAACTAAATTTGCTTTTTTTTCTTTTTTGGTTTACTTTTATGTATGGATGGGTTAAAAATGAGGAGGAAACTAGTATTTATTGAGAATTGCCAGGTGATAGATATTTCATGTACATTGGCCTTAAAATCTCATAAGATCCCTCTGAAAAAAGAATTAATAATCCCATGCTACCATTGAGGAACTAGAGCTTCTAGAAATTATATTGTTCTCAAGTCATACAGCTAATAAATGGCAGGCCAAAGATGCAAATTCAAGTTACAGCCATTTGGGGAATCACTTCCATTTTATGTCTTCAAGAGTCAACCTTGCTCCCATCCCTGCCACCATGTGCTATACAAGACTGAATATCTTGGATGTAGCCCATGCCCAGCACATAATAGCCAATACATGCTTGCAGGATGAATGAACATTCATCAAATCCTCAGAATATTTACAACAAAATGTATAAACTCTTAACTTTGCTTTGTTGGGCAAATAGGGGAGTAGGAGATAATAAGACAGTTCTTGTAGGAATGAGATAAACCGTAATGCCTTTTTCAAACTCACAGTTCCTAAGACATTGTTGAGAATATACAAGGCACTCTACAACCATTGTTGGCAGAGTAAATGCATTGTCTTCCTTTCAATACTGAATGTTTAGAATTCAGAGGTATTTTTACTAATACTCCTCTTTGAAAGAAAATTGTAGGAAATGGTATTTGTTTGTTAAAACTTATGTTAGGAAATTACTGCCTGGAGAATTGCAAACCAAACTCTGGATGCAAAAACAATTTGCAGTTGAACACCACGTAGTGAAAGATGCCTCTGAAAGAAATTAATTAAACAAAGGGAAAATATCTGAAGACAATAGTATTTTGAGATTAAATTTTACAAGGCAGAATAAAATGGTTTCTAGTACATTGTCATTTATGTGGACCCTCTCAGAGAGAAAAGGAAAGGAAAATATTGCCTAATAACTCCTTCCTTCTGGCATTTACATCTCCCCTCTCCACCAGCAAGATGAATGCTCCAAGTGTCAACACCATGATTCCTTTTTTTTTTTAAAGACTATTTATTTTAGAGAGAGAGCACACACAGGGGGTGGGGGCAGAGGGAGAGGGAGAGAGAGAAAATCTCAAGCAGACTCCCCACTGAGCATGGAGCCTGACTTTATTGTGCCATATCTTATTCTTCCTCCTCTGGAAAATTATTGTAAATACTATTCTAACATACACACAAACTGTTATCAGAATTGAGATGGCTTATGTAGAAAGACTAGAAACTGGAAGTGCTCAAAAACATTAACTATTTTTAACACTGAAAAATAAATGCAATCCTTAAAACCTGATTCTTTACTTCTATCAATCTATTTCTAAACTCTTGCATTTGTAACCCGGCCTTTGATGCCTCTCTTTCTTTCCCAATGTCCCTCTCTCTCTCTCTCACACACACACACACACACACACACACACACACTTTGACTTTGTCTGCCCCTCAAATCTGGAATTGCCACTTATTTCATGTGATAACTCAGTGTTCTAATTCTAAGCAGCTCAAATTCTATTTTAAGATGGCCATTTGCCACAGCCTACTCAGATCATTAAAACAAAACGCAAAAAGCAAAAAACAAAACAAACAAAAACGACCCCTCCCAAAAAGAACCCCAAACATCTAAATATTTCCTGGTCTCCACTAACAAGACAAGGAAAATGTGGATGTACAGCTGTTATCCATATATCCGCATCAAATCTCCATTTTGCTTTGATGGTTTGGGTAGTAGGCTATCATCAAACTGGAGAAACCACAGCAGCCATCTCCTCACTACAATAACAGAGATGAGTTATGAATGAGGCTTCTTCCTCTACTTTCTTTCTTCAATCATGGGGAGTCAAGATAGGGATACTCTTTTGAAATTTGAAATGAAATTTGAGCATATATATCCTTGACTAGAATCCTAAATCTATTTACTTTTAATGTCTGTCCAATTCCTCAGCCCATAATTTATGTACTATGTTTCCCTGCAGTGCATTTTTACAGAAAAAAGGAAGATGAATCAGATTAAAACAAAGGATTTCTTTACCCTGATTCCCAAGATAATGCTTATATGACACTGTAGATTTAAGGAAAGGTTGCTGAAGAAAGGGCCCAAGATTTAGATTTTAGCCTTAGCCCAGCCCCCAACTAGTTATTGCTTTGGGGTTTAACTTAGCATTTGTGGACCTCAGTAACCTCTTCTGCATGATAGGGTTGAATAAATTATTTCTTGAGGGATTTGTCTATCTATCTGGTTTATCCAGTTAGCCATGGTACTTGGTGAGAAATACTCACATATCTGTGAATCATATATGGTACCATTTGTATAAATACTCTACAGCTAATGTCTTGATATCTATCTATCATCTATTTGTCTAGCTCATTTGGCAGATAGATGATAGATAGATGATAGATAGATAGATAGATAGATAGATAGATAGATAGATAGATGATAGATAGATAGATAATAGATAATCTGCATATATATACATCCACATATAGATTTAGACATAGATATATAGGTATGTTCCATCTGATGGTGAATCTAAGTAGAAATGATGTTACTGCAGCTTCCTTTTGTGTTTTTGCACAAAACATTGGTGGCATGCCCAATCCCGTATCACTTATTATCATTGAGTAAATTTTCCTCAGAGAATTTTAAGCCTGTCTTTGGTTTATGGTCAGAATTAAATATATATCCTTAATTTTCCTTGAGAGCCATTTCTAGTTTCCTCCAAAGAAGAAAAGAACAAAGAAATAAAATCCTCATCAAAAATCTAATAACTGTAGTCTTACACAGTAGGAGATATTTCAATTCACATTATGATTATTATTTATTGAGCTTTCATTATTAGTTAACATTTCTCAATAGGTTAAAATAGTAAACTTCCCATAAAACATCAAAGAGTGACTAAATAATGTAAGAACATGTATATATTAAATAATTTTACAGCTACTAAATAGTGGACATTTAATTTGAGAGTATTTGGGATAGTTTTTCAAATGATCCTTAACTCTCCTGCATATAGATAAAAAGCAATACCATTAAAAATTACATTTTTTCTTTATTGTGGAGCAAATGGAGGAAACCACAATGGAAATCAAACAAATAAAACCCTTTTTAGGGCTTTGTTTAAGGCTGAAACATTGGCCCTAACAGTTATTCTAATCATTGCAAAGATTAGGGGAAGGTAGTGGCTTTAAAACATTTAGATGTGTGAAGAGTGATCAGAGAGATAGATGTGTGCTTTGCATTGATTTGACCCCAAACTTACAAGCCACCCATAAAAATATACCCATCATTAATTGAAAATGAAAGAAAAAAAATAAAATTGTTGCCTATAGGAAACAACCACCACCACCAAAGGATGGGAAGAAGGCAGAGAGGAAGGGAATGAAAAAGGAAAGAAAAGAAAGTGCAGCTAACTCTATTACTACTCCAACCATGTAAGACTGGGAAGGAGCAAAAGAAGCAGCTAAATCAAACACTTAGCTGCAAAGGAGAAACAGAAAGCAAACAAAAAAGAATCCAATTACTTTGTGTTTGTTTTTGTAAATGGTTTTTCTGTAAGAGGAAAAAAGAAAACTATTTTGACTTGTTTTCCTCTGTACTATACTGCTGAGAGCAGTCAGTACCTTACGAGTAAGTCCAAGCAACTGCTGATACTTCTGTTAATGCTAATTAACCTCCTGCTACAAATATCAACAAACCCACATCTGAGCTTTGTCTGCACGTCCTTCCACTCTCCTCCTTTTAATTTGTGCAATAGTCACCATTGGTTGCTACTTATTAGGCAAAATCACATCAGCAGTTGAAAAACAAGATGACAGCCAGGGTCACACTGTCTGTTATTTTCCAGACAGAAAAGAAACAAAGGCTTACAGTGACTTCAAGAACTCCAAATATAATTTCTCTAAGGAAAGACAGATGGGAGATTCATGATTGATGTGTAGGGGTTGGAATTCTTTATTCTGGAAATATTTGGGCGTAATGATTAGAATCCTACGTGGTATTGGGAATATGAAGGAGAACGGAAATTCACACATCTTGGTTATTTCAAATGTAATGTACTTTTCAGAAGTATGGGGAGGGCTCTTTCAAACTCCAGTAATTTTGCATAAATTCTCTTTCTTTGCTCACTTCAGTAAATCTGATTGTACAGGACAAAGAGAAAAGGAGAAGTTTTCAATCTCTCCTTCCCTTAACTACTCTCCAAGCTTGTAACAAAGTCAGCACAAGTAAGTAGCTGCAATAGTAAAGACAAGGATGTGTGGGGGAATGATTCTGACATGTAAACTCTGCTACCTGACCTGGGTTTCCTCTCACTTGTGCTTCCCTTACTGTCTCCTATTCTCCTTTAAATTTTCAGCCTCTTCTCAGGACACATAGATCTCAGCCCAGGAATCTAAGGACAATCCCTTCTAGGAGCAGGCTTTCTGTGGGGGAAAACAATTCCAAGCTCTGAGTTTGAATTAGATTTGCCTACCCTAAACATTTCAAATACCTTACATAAGCATCCTGTCCCTCATGTCCTTTCAGTTGGTTGAGATTTACCGGTAGAACTTGAAGCAAGATAACTGTGTTATTCTGGAAAATTCTCATTAGAGATTCCAGCAATCCTCCTATCTATGCACCTTCCACATGATCTAGTTCCTGGTCGTATGCATGTTATTATTCACAACATAATGTTACAGTGTGGCTGATGGTAATGAAGAAATTCTTGATTAAATAGAATTGCTTAATACACACAATACAGATGACACTACTCCTGTGAAAACGGGGCCATGTTCTCAGAGTGACAGTTCTCCACAGTTGACATGGCTTGGAAGTATAGCAGCATTAACTATGCTGGTTTCCCAAAGTGTATGGTATCTTTCTCCATTTAATTATCTATTACCTCTGTGACTTTGGGAATCTTTGAGTCCCAGTTTCATTATCTACAAAAATACTCTGCCTGACAGGTGGGGTAGATAGGAGAACTCAATAATATGAGGTGCATTACAAAAGGCACTCAGATCATTGTTGTTATTTTTAATCCTGTAAAGGCATCACAGACGTAGTCAAGGCAGGTCAATAAACTTTGAAGTTAATGTAGAAAAATGTTAGAACCTTCTTTCTACCAGTCAAAACTCCACCTGCTCTTAAGACCTATCTATCTTTAATGTTCTCTTCTGAAAAGTTTTTGGATTCCTTCAAATGGATGGTCTTCTGCACTGAACATGCACGGTAGTCTCTCTCTTTGTGAAGCTTTTTATCTGTGTATTTCTCCTACCCATCTGACTAGGTTGCAAAACCTTTGAGGGCAGATATTATCTCTTTCCCCTGCCTGTGTCCCCACATTAAGAACGATGGAGGGGCACATAAAGTAATGCTCATTCAAACTTTATCTAAATTTTATTGATTCAAGGGAAGTCCAATGAAACATTATTATTAGATAGCAAGTATTTTAAAAAGTTTAATAATAATAATGATATAGGATGAGCTCAGAAAACAGTATTTTGGTAGTTGAAATATGAACATGAATTCAATGTCCAAAATGAACTACTGTTACAAATTCAATAACTTACTTATTTGTTCAAGAAATATTCACTAAGCCCTTCTTATGTGAAAGGGCTGTTTTAAGATCTGTTATATAAAATAAACTTCTCCCAAGTATATTATATTCTATTTCACAAAATGGGAAGGAAAGATCGTGTTTGACACTAGTTGTTTGGGGAGTTTCCTTGTATCTTCTGGATAATTGCACAGAAAGTGCTATCCAGAAGACATGAGGTCACAAAGTGTCAGACCTGATAAATACCTGCAAAAGAACTGGTCCAGTTCCCTCATTGTACCCAAGAACAGAGGGTCTCAGTTAATTGCCCAGCATGGTCAGTGGCCATAGTGTGTGGTTGTTGTTGCTCTCCACTCTACGCCTAAGCTTTGCAATTATAGGCAGTGTTTTTGTACATATATAGACTATGAAGCTATTCCATGTACAGGAATATAACAATTGCCTGGTATTTGCCCATGTTTCTGGTAAAGCTATAGCTTCTTCAAAAGGAACTTGGAGCAGCAAAGAAATATATGGTTCTTCAGAAAGAAACAAAATCAAGTCAAATGGTATTTTACACAACAACATTGGGTATATTGATGCTTTTAAGTAAGTAGTTCTTTCTAATTATCTATTTCAAAGTAACAGAGCAGTGACTCAAACTATGAAGTGGGAATTTTTTTAACACATATTTTTTTTGCCTTTTCAAAATTCTTTTTCATGCAAATGTATCATTAAAACAATATAATTTTATCTTTTTCAGGCTCACATATGAGTTAAGCATTAATTCAGTCAGAATCTGATTTCATTTCAGCCCAACATCCACAAAAGATAGGTCATTTCATGAAAAGACAAGATTCTATTCCACGGTTTTAATGGTCAAAGCTTAAAAACCTGGAGTACATTTTCTGTGATTTCACTGGATTTCTTCCTTTCAGGCATGATGAGAAATTTAAATTATGGAAAAATTGAAATAAAAATCTATGCAATTATTTTTAGGAGCTCTGGAAACTTGTGGTGTTACAGTTCTTAACATGGAGAACTGGAAAAAGCCTATAGATTTACTTTTTCTTCCTGTAGTTCTGCTTTCCCAGAGTCCCTGTGGTCTGATGCTAATTATCTTGGGGTTGTTTTCATTCTTGTGCCTATAAATGGCATATCTTTACAGGGAGTAGATTAGCAGCAATTAAGGACTAGATTTTTGTATTTCCACCCTCCTCAGTGGGATAAAAATCAGAGGGTGTAATTACGGACTCCAGCTCTCACACCAGCTAGTATTCTGCTTTGGAGTGGGTCCCTCCCCACAGCTGAACTTCAGTTTCTTATCTATGAAATCAAGATCACCATAATACTCCCTATTTGGTGTGAAGACCAAACACAATAGTAAATGTGAAGGAGGCGCTCAGTGTTGAGCACATAGTAAGCCCTTAATGGATGGTAATGCCCTTCCTTTCTTTTATCTCTACTCATATACCAGTTTTCAGAGAATGAAGGTAAGATTCTGTTGAAAGACACGTGGAAGCCAGTGCAAGCCCATGCACATCTATTTTGAGGTATTGGTGTAAGCATGTCTGCTCCAGAAACCGGGGGGATCCTACCTTAAAAAGTTCTCTTTGGAGTCATATTAAAAGGTTCCACATTATCTCTCAAGGTGATTACTCCCTACTACACCAAGTACTTTAAGCATTTTTGTGGCATCAGGACAATAGTATTCAAGGAATACTATTGAATGATGTAAAGATGAATAATGGAGTCCTTGTTGTTATCATAAGTTAAAGAGATCCACAGCTACATTTTGTTTATAACTTTAAAATTTAATCTGAGACTTAGTATATGGCAGGCAGAGAAGGAGATGAGGGCTAGAATATAAACGTTCTATGCAGGCAAAAAATTATGTTGCCTAAGGAGGCCAGGTCTGCTCAGCAGGCCTATGATTTCCATGGCATCAAACTGCTGTAGCCTTATTAGCAGTTATCCTTTCTCTCTAGCACTTGCTTTCTGACCTCAGTTTTCCAGGACAGACAAACAGAGTGGTGGCAAGGGGAAAAGCACTGACTTTTTTAGTTCAGAGGGAATCTTCATTTACATGTAATCTAACATCCCAGTTTGTCCTTGAAATCTCTCCATAACTGTATAGCAAGATAGTTCTCAGTCTTCTGTTGGGGAATTCACTACTTCTTGACTTGGCAGCTCTGGATATTTGAAAACACTTCCTTATGTTGATCAAAAACTTATCTTACTGTGGCTTCCACCCTTTTCCCCTAGATTTACTCTTGGGAGAGTTGAACAACTGCCTAATTACTCTTTCCAAGAAAGTCTTTTAGATACTGAAGTTCAAACACGTTTCCAGTTCTTTTTCAAGCTAAACATCTGTACCTTCTTCAAGTATTCTTCGGTCATATGGCAACCTTCACCAAACTGTTTGCATTCCCCAAACTAAACATCTGTGGTGGTTATATTGCCCTTCAAGTACAATTATAGATAAACATTAAAAACTGTAGTTTAATTAGAATAGCATAGAGTGGAGCTATTTTTTTTTCCTTCATTGTCAATACCGTCCTATTTCTTCATGATCCCTCTGCAGGGATCCTCTTTATTGAGGGCTGTAGCAAACTGGTGATTTACATGAATCTGATCGTTGATGTAATGTCTCTAACTCATTCTCATGCATGCTGCTGCTTGTCCACAACTCCAATTATGTAGACTTCTGTACTTCTTTTGAAAATCTAAGCAAATTATAAAATCTTAGTCTTTTTCCCCCTGCTTATTGTCATCTTTTGATGTTCAGCCATTTATTGCAGTCTATCAAGGTATTTTTGGTTCAGGAATTCAAAGCATTTACTCTCTCTTCCAGTTTCATCTCATTTGTAAGTCTGATCATTGTGTTTTGCATATGTAAACACAAGTCATTAATAAATTTGCTTAACTGTTGAGCTTGAGGTGAGTTTTATAACCTAATAACACATTTCCCTCCAGATTAGCATGGATGCTTTAATCTTGAGACCAGGTACAGATCTACCTGATTAATTAAGTTTTCAGCAAATACTTCTTTATCTCAACAGGAAATAAAATACTTTTCTATGACACGTCTCATCAAATGCTGTACTGAATTCTCTACTAGACTGGTAACCCTGTTAAAAAGTAACTTTGAAAAGCAAGTGAAATAGAATTGTTAAGAGCTTAAACTTGGAAGTCAAATCACCTACATTTGAACCTGACTTTGTCAGTTTCTTGCTATAAAAGCTTAAGGATCATCCATAAACTCTCTGTGCCTCAGTGTCCTTATTGGATAAAAAGAAATATATGCACTTATCCCAAATGATCGTTGCAAGGTTTAAACATGTGTGTGTGTGTGTGCATGTGTGTATGAAAACTGCCTAGCACACTTAATAACAAATATTAATGACAACATTAATATATTAACATTAATAGAGATGCATAAAAACATTCCATAACTCAGAACTTGTAGACTAGTTATAATTTTGTTTGCTCCACAATATAAGTTATCAAGGAAGGAAAAGATCTGTCGTCTTTTTTTTTTTTTAGAGAGACAATGGGGGATCGGAGGGCTAGGAGGGCTGCAGGGGAGTGAAAAGGAGAGAGAGAATCTTAAGCAGGCTCATGTGGGGCTTGATCTCACAACCCTGAGATCATGACCTGAGATGAAATCAAGAGTCAGATGCTTAACAAACTGAGCCACCCAGGCACCCCAAGGAAAAGATTCTTACAAGAAAGATAAAGATAAATAGAGTATATTTACCCCATGGAGCAGTTCCAAGGGGAGCGTTCTGGTGCCCAAGCAGTCTAAAAGGCTTCCCATCATGGCAGAAGTCACAGTCTAAGATATGGAAGCAGCATGTTTCTACATGTACACGGACTATTATAATTGGGGATCAAATGCAAGAAACCACCCAGGGGAATCAACAGATCTCAGCAGGCAGTTACTGGTCATGGGAGTGGTCTGTGTATAGGTAGTGAGTTCCCAGTCATCAAGCAGCAATTCACATGGACAGGTTCAGTACTACAGATAAGGAAATGACAGTCACAGGCAGCCTATAGATGACAAAAATTCCGAATAGTTCTTAGTCTAATAGGCATCTTGGCCTCTGTATGGATTGGCTCTCCAAAGGAATTCTAGTGTGAAGTAGACATAAATGCTAACATCCACAATGAATATTACACAGAAGGCTCTGCTCTCTGAAATATGTGCCTATTATAGACAGAAACTTCCCTGAGAACATGAGTTCTTATTCACACAGTGAAGAGAACTATTCAAGTGCTACTTAAGTAATGGAGCTGTAATATAAAACTAATGTCTATCTGCTATTTATTGTAGTAAGTGGAATTTGTTTTTTTCTTTAAATTATGGATGGTTTTCTGCTCCCTCCCAATATTTTACTTTTCCTTGTATATAGCTCTTATATGACTGATTTGAGAACCAATGGAGAAAAGTTATTCCAACTCTCATATTGTGCTATATTTATTCTCTTAAACCACATTTACAGATAGATCAAGATATGCTAACATTTATTCTAATTATCTCATCAAATAAACTTCATGTTTTAAGACAAGACCTAGACTGAATTTTTGTAGTTCAAAATATGAATTCCTTAATGTCTATTTACTTGAGGATATTATTACATGTTATCATTGTGATCCAAACATGAATTCTTAATGATTTTATATTGTATGTTAAGAAATACCAATCATTGTTGACTCAAATATGACAAAACTAATGACCTCTATTAATTTCTTTGCCATTTCTTAAAGTAGTCCCTTCACAGTTTTTAAATGCACATGGAATTTTCTCTTAATGATCATTTTTAGGAAAATTCTATAGAATTCTATTTATGATTAGAAACCCCAAAACAAAACACTTAGTATTAAGTGGGACTATTTATTTGGGTTTTTTCCCCTCTATTAAAGTGCTAATGTTTTAAAAATATGAAATAAAATAGTTCAGACCTTCTGGGAACAGTTATTCTCTTTAAGTTAGACAACATAAATTTGTGATGGAAAGACTTTGGACTGGAAATTTCAGTTCCCCTTAAGCAACTTTCAACAGCCTACATCAAGTACAATAAACTGAAAGCGTGTAAACTCAATTTCTTAAAGCAATCCTGCTATTCATCCACAACAGTGTTTTTAATAATTTAGTGTATTCTACAAAGGAATGAAAACAAGTAGATTACTGAGAAGTTCAACATTTCCAGGAAGAACTAAAGTTTCTAAAATTTATATTTGTTTAAAGGCCTTTTGTTGTGAGATGCTCAAGGAAATCTGAATAGATTGGTTGCTTATGAATCAAATTCTTCTAGCTTTGGTTGTCCAATGGGGAAAGGTAAAGACAAGTCTCTCCAATGGAACATAGAAAGGGAATCAAATGGTAGTAAAAGTGGAAAGTTTAAAGAGTAAGACCATCTCAGTGCACTGCAGAGAACTCACAAATCTGGGTTATAAATGCAGGTGCATTCCCAGAAACATCCCATGAATATAAGGATTGGTAATTTCGGTTTCTTGTGGTATAGCATGGTATCAAAGAGAAGGACGGTGACTCCTTTAACTTGACACCCAAACGAGCTAAGGGATCCCAAGAAGCAATGAGATTCAAGGATTAAGAGTTTAAGTTTCAGATTGACAGACTTGGTTTAGTTTGTCTATCTCTGGCTAACATTTTCTTACTGGTCAAGTTATTTAACCTCCCTGTGGTTCTGCTTTCTTACCCATGAAAGGAGGCTAGTACCGGAATGCAGGAAACCAGTAATATTTGTTAACTGAAAGAATCTTTTAGAATCATTTGTTTTCTCTAATTTGCTTATTATGGGAGAGCCAACAGGAGTTGGAGAAAAAGATAGTAGTGCCTCTCCCACAGTTTAATCCCCTCTTCTCCTGGACTCATGGAAGTGTAGAATTTGCTTTTTCATCTGCTTTTCCTAATCTTTCCTTTTTTTTTTTTTAAATGTAACTCATGGTATTTCCTACAATTGAAGGAATTAGAAAGATAGTAGTTTAAAGTATCAACAATAGGACTAAATATTTCAAATTCATAAGCATTTTTGCTTTGGATATAAGGTATTAGGTAAGAATTTTTCTCAGTTATTTTATATATCAGATGTTTTATACTTCTGGTAACATCTGACATAACATTTTTAAAAGAAACACAATTGTTTTTTTATAGATGTCAAGTGAAGATATGTTTCACAACCTGACCTACAGATCAAAAGCTAACTATTAAAAAAAAAACACTCAAAAAACAAATGTTCTAAAACTAAAAGGTACAAAAGTGTAAGCGGAGATATCCATGCAGAGTATAGAGAATAGCCATTTCAGCAAGACGGATGAAATTTTATGACTCAGGAAAGTCAAAACTAAAACGGTTTAATAAGAGCAATGACTGAAGCATGCTCATTTAAAGCATTTCCCAAGAGTCTATGTCTAAAATATTAACAACTATATAATAGACATTATGGAGAGAAAAATGCAGTGTTTTAAAGAAGCAAAACAGTTTTAACTTTGGACCAACATAAAAAAAATGAGTGCTAAAAATTCAAGTCTGGTAAGATTTTCTTCAATCTGGGAATAAGAGGGGGAAAAGGTTATGTTCAAAGCAATATCAGTAGTGCATTTTACCACGAAGACAGTACAGCCAAGAGATAACATGTTAGCTACACCTATCTCTTCTTTTTACCGGCAGTTACTTTTTCATGAAATTACTTTCTAGTCTATCACAGTACAACTGCTGATTTAGCTTAATTTTTAAAAACAGGCAAATAAACTTTTCTGTTTTTCTTTCATAACCCAAAGGAGACATTTTTGAAGTCCATTTTCTTCCACCTGAAATCAATACAGTTGATAAGGCTTTCATTTATTGCTTTGTATCCCCTTGCTCTTCAATATACAGTTCCTGTCAGTAGTTGCCAAGCAACCATGACAATTGTGTGGTTCATATATGGGGGGCATGCTTTCATTGCCATTATGTTGTATTGGGTGTGTGTGTGTGTGTGTGTGTGTGTGTGTGTTTAAAATACAACCATGGGTCAGAATGAGATTCTTAAACAAGGGTAAGTGGAGACATACAAAACCTTTACTAAGCATCTGTTACTGACATTAGATAATTTAGAAACCTTTTTATTCTGGTTCTTTATGAATGAAGATTCTAAGAAAATTGATCTTTTTGTGAAATTTAGAAAAAATTATTTTTATATCTATATTCAATTTACTGGGTAAGTGTATTCAAATATTTGATGGATTTAGTGGATGAAGGATTTTGAAGAATAGGGAACACGCATGAAGGTGTTGCAAGAGAAGGCTGTCAAGATTGTAGGTACATAGGTAAGGGTGTGTAGATTCTCTCATCCTAGGTGCTCATCTTGTTTCAAGTTCATTCACTAGCTCTTCAGTCACCATTTATATTTGTAAGTTTAGGAAGAAAAAAAGTATAGTATGAACATTCTGAAAGTCTATCCATTTTGAATGAACAGAGTGGGCCAGGAATCATTGCTCTATGTGCCATTTTTAAGAAAAAAATAAAAGAGAGAGATTTTGAAATAGAGAGAAAAAGATCCCTGAGAAGTATAATTGTTTTGCTTGTTTATGAGACTAGTCTTTGGAGTAGCATTCTGTTTAAAAAAAAAAAAAGAAAAGCAACCCCCTCCCTTTTTTTTTTAACATACCACTAAAAATTTATGAAGAATGCTTTCCCACTGAGTATGCTATCAAACTAGTTAGCTACTCACACTAAGCTGTGACAATATGTGACCAATTCTGTCATCACTCAATTTGATCTTTGAGATTTTTGAGACCCCATGGCTGGAGACCACTTTTATATGTTTATTTTTCTTGGCTTTCCCAAGAACCAATTTGTTTTAAACAAGCTGGTCATTTCTAAAACTCCTTTTAAATATGTTTTAAAAGCTATTACCTGGAAGAAGTGTTTAACATCTTCTGTGTGACTTAAAATGGTAAAACTGTGTTCAAGGAGCAAGCACTACAGGGATTCAGATATTTGCTCATATTTGTTCTCAGAGATGTCCTATTCTGGAAGATAGTGAGGTAAACACAATGAGTGGTCTTCAGGAAGATCATTGCTTACAGTATATATATCCTACTAATATAAAAGAGATAACTTAGGGAGTTTATATATATATATATATATATATATTTCCTTAAATTTTGTTACTTTATATGCACATGTAGAATTTACTTCAATGTCACTTTAATCCTATTATATAATATATATAATATTACATAATATATATAATCCTATTATAATTGTGATATAATATGGTTTTAATTATATGTGTGTATATTTACTTATTCATTTGTTAATAAAATAATCTTTTGAAAAATATCATGTACATGTGGGCAAAGATGATTCAGAGATAAGGGAGAAATCCCAAAGAGAATATGCAAATTATTAAACTTTAACACATTAGTAGACTAGATGTTCTTCATGCTTCCCTAAAAATCTAAAATTCTATTTTATGAACACCTTTTAAGTATCACCTAACCTGGTCCTCCAAACCCATTCATCATCAGAGATTGTACTATAGGGATAATCTTAAAAGGGATTGTGACAAAAGTTTTCTGAGACTTGGTAGTTATTACATGCATGCTACCCAATTCAGGAGATGTACCTAAAAGGGGTCTGGTACCATTTCCAACATGAGGAAGGTTTCCCCCACCAACAAGCAATGGTCCAGACACCTTCGGGGTGTCCTACACTTCAACTCACTTCTGACATTATCTACCTGAAGAGAGCATCAGATTTCACTGGTTAAGTGCTCAGTCCCACAAGATTGATACCCACCTCCCACTTCAGAAGCTAGTTGTCAGTTGCCACCTGTACTTCTGACACCCTCCTCTCCCTAAAGATCAGAGGTTCCCACAACCTCTTTTTAAGTTCAATTAATGTGCTAGAGGGGCTAATAGAACTCAGAAAAACATTTTACTTACTCTATGACTGGTTTATTGCAAAAGAATATAATTGAGGAACAGCAGATGAAAGAGATGCATAGGACAAGATACATGGGGGGGGCATGGAGCTTTCATAGTCTCTCCAAGACTGCCACTCTTCCTACATTTCAGTGTGTTCACCAACCCAGGTCTCCGAACCCTGTGTTTTTGGGTTTTTATGGAGACGTCATTACATAGGCACGATTCAACCTCTAGCCTTCTTCCCTCCCCAGAAGTCAGGGGGTGGAAATGAAAGCTCTAACCCTCTAATCACATGGTTGGCTTCTCTGGCAACCAGCCCCCACCCTTAGTTGCTTTCCAAAATTCCCCTCATTAATACAACAAAATATATCTTTATTGTTCTCATACTTAAGTGTATTCCAAGGGTTTTAGGAGCTCTGTGCCAGAAATTGTGCACAAAAACCAAATATATATTTCATAAAAATCACAGTACCTCATATCAAAATGAATGCAGATATCCCAGCTATATCAATCTGCACCTCTAAGTACTTGGCAGAGCTGTAAGAGTGCAACAGTAATCGGAACATTTTCTTTACCTCAACCTAACAAAAAGAAATATGAAATATTGATTGAAGTATCCAAAAAGGGAATATTTCTCCAGATAAATAAATACCTTGTCTTAGCATCAGTGAATACAGAGTAAAACAATGATACTTGTTATTTTATTCTGGGGTTAGTAAGAACTTAGTGTATTTATGAGCCTGCACATATTTTTACATGACAGGCATTCCTTGAGATTTCATACATGCAAGATGTTGCCTATTAAACTTCTACCATTTTTTTCTTTTTTGGCCATATAGTGTATTTAACTATCACATCAATTTCCATAATAAGTCCAAATTCAGGAAAGTATATTATACTAAAAAAGAATAAGTGGATATTTTAATAACCATATACTTAAGCTTCCATCTGTTTTCAGAGATTGCAAGTATATTTTGTTGCTATCACATATTAAAGTTTAGGGCCTGAAAAAAAATACAATTGTGCAGTTACTTAAAATATGTTCTCAGACATTCTTTTGTTTTTCTAATGCAAGGGTCTAATTTGTTTGTGTTAAAAAAGAAGCAAGAGGGGGCGCCTGGGTGGCTCAGTCATTAAGCATCTGCCTTTGGCCCAGGGCGTGATCCCAGGGTCCTGGGAATGAGCTCCGCATCAGGCTCCTCTGCTGGCAGTCTGCTTCTTCCTCTCCCACTCCCCCTGCTTGTGTTCCCTCTCTCGCTGGCTGTCTCTCTGTCAAATAAATGAATAAAATCTTAAAAAAAAAAGAAAGAAAAAAAGCAAGAGGCTCAGGATGGAGTCATTTGTGCTAAATCTCACATCAACAAACCAAGACCTAATAAGTAACCTAGCTGCACATTCAGCTTCTCCTAGGAGTGTGACCTTTAAACCAATCTGGAATTACCTGGTCAGCATTAGTGGGGTAATATGCCTGATGGACCCTTGTAGTCCCCCAAAGAAAGGTGACCTTGCCTGAAAAAGTCTACTCTTTGCTAGAAATTTCCTTTTTCCAACCCCTTGTGCCTATAAAAGCCTTCCATTTTGTACAGCTCTCTGAAACTTGCTTCTACTGCTAAAGTGGGATGCCCGATCATGAATAATTAAATAGAGCCAATTAGTTCTCTAATTTTAGTCAGCTGAAGTTTGTTTTGTAACATTTGTAACACCCAGGATTTAAGTGGCTAAATAAAACTACTTTAAAATAGATATCAATAATATGGTTCAAAAATCAAGTCACATCCAAAATATGGCATTTCAAGGGGCTCATATCCTCAAATTGGTAGTTGAAAATGGAGAACAAGTCAACAGGGATGGCAATAAATTTTGAAAAAAGAAGAAAAAAAACTTCTTTTCAAGGTCTGAAACAAATGAGAGACAAAGAAGTTAGGTATATAAAAATCTTAGCTTTATTGCTAATGATGACAAAGTTAGGTTATGTCTTCAGATGTGTCAAATGAGAGATGAGGAGGCAGGGAGAGGCCAAGAGTGTTGTTAGTACAGTGGCCTTCCCTCCATTGTGAGTAAATTAACTGTGAGTTATAAGCAAGTTATATTGCAGAGTGCATCTCTTTGTTAAAAATGAACTCAAAGCTTTATCTCACTTTATCATCAAAACAGCACTTAAAAGCATCAAAGATCAATGGCCACTATTGAAATAACATCATTATATTGGGGTACCTAGGTGGCTCAGTTGTTTAAGCATCCAGTTTTTTATTTCAGCTCAGGTCATGATCTCAGGGTTGTGAGATCGAGCCCCAAGTCAAGCTCTGGGCTGGGCATGAAGTCTGCTTAAGATTCTCCGTCTCCCTCTCCCCCTCTCCCGCCCCCTCTCTCTTTCCTTCTCTAAAAGTAAAAATAATAAAACTGTAATAATAATAAATGGTATTCTCTAAAAATGACAGAAGAGAATACCAAAGCATAGACTTCAGGAATGCAACTCATAAAAGTTTGTAGAGCTCATTAGCAGCAGAAGCAGGGACACACTGTGGAAACTGGCATAAGGCAGGGATGCATTTATATTCTGGGAAAACAACAAAAGAACTGTGCGACATCTAGTAATTTCCATCACATCTCTGAACCTATTTCCCTATTTCCTATCTTTCAGAGTGAACTACAACTAATATCTGTCTCTAAGTTATTAGGGGCAGGGGATAGTTAAATCCAATTAGATAATATTTGTCATAGTATTTGACACGTGGTCAATTTCCAACAAATGCTAGTTCCTGTTCCTTCTTCCTACCCCCAATACTTTGTTCTCAAACCTGGGCTTTTCCATTATTCTACAGTATCTTTCTGTATCAAAGTTATTTCTAACTTGGAATAGATTAGACAGGTAATATATCCATTCAAAGGAAAATGTAAACATTGGCACAGGCAAAGAATCTGGATTCCTAATTAAATACTAGCAGGCATGGTAAGGTACGTCATAGCTTCACAAGAATGTTTCCTAGTTCTGCCGGAAACACCTGATGGCTCAATTGTCTACCACTGTAACATTCACTCCACTTCTGCCTGTGATATGCTTTGTAAATACACTTTAACATCTAGACCTTTATGAGACTTTATGTAAGAAATAGCAAGAAATTTTATTTTTTAATTAAAAATTTCCAACTTCTATAAGAGTTTTAGAGGCTATAATGTATTGGGCTGGAAATAAACAATAGGCTATTGGAACTTCTGTGCTATCTTGAAAAAGCATGATGGCACTAAATTATCCAGGCTGCCATTGCCTATTGGTATCATATACTCTTAGGACAGTAATTTTAATAAATATTTCACAAGAATTAAATCATAATCTTTCTACTTTTATACTGTATGAATTTCAAGAGTGACCATAATTTCACTATTTGAATCCCCATAAATTTTATTCCTAAAAGTAAAATAAAAAAGCTAGTATCTCAACATTCACTCATTGCTATAACATTCAATGCTTCAATAATTAAAGAAAAACTGAAAGAGATACCTAATGGGCACAGTATGTGTATGTAACTTACAGGAGAATGGTTAGAAGCAAGATAATTGGGCATTAGTCAGGTTCATCAATTCAAGCATTCAGCATTTACAATATGTAAGTATCCTCTGTGTTCTAGGCATAGAACTATACCCTGGCTTATTAAAAAAAAAAAAAAAGATGCTTTAACATGTTATTGGGAATGGACAATTCTTAACTAAATTATTAACTTTAGGAAGTGAAGTACCATGTGCACAATTCAGTTTCTATACTGATTAAAAATAAACATTTCCTGTAACCAGTTTATAAAGGTGTGATGAAAATTCAAGTGCTAATCTTCGAGCTCCTTTTTTTTCCCCACAACTAGGCAACGAGCATGATCTCATGCAGTAGAAGAATAAAGATTTTAAAGATTATCATCTTTATTGTTTTTATCCCAGTAGTTTCTCAATGTTGACCTAAATCAGCAGGCTTTATTCACAAAATTCTCACTACTCAATGCCATTTATACAGTATCTCAGCATGTTACCAATGTCTATTGACTTTTCTTACTTAGAACTCATCTTAACAATTTGCAATTTACTTTAAAAATGGTATTGTTGCCTCCTAGAATACTATGCTTGATTACTTTTCCTCAATCCTTTTAGAAAATTAGTCCCATTCTGATACTTTACTCTTCTTTGAGTGTTAAATAGGAGATCATTAGCTCTAAGATTGGGTACTTGATGTTTTAGCTTTGTCCTAAACTCCCAAGCACCTCAGAAAAGCCTTTGCAGATATTTATTGATCTGCATACCCTGTCATGTACTACTTGGGGAAATACAAGAAACACAGCTGAACATTGATGGTCCCATATAGAAGCTTACAATCTGAAAATATTTAAAGTTCAATAAAAATTCATGGATTCAGATAGAAATCAGGGGTAAAAGATCAATGATAACCTCATTATCATGTAGGATTAAAATTGTTAGATTTCCCCAGTTCATTAGTGTCTAAGGCTATAGACTCTAATATTTTTTCAGACTCTAGACTAGACATAATGCCAATTATATTTCATTTGCCAGCTTATAGTGGGGTCTTTTTGTATTTCAGGATCCACCTGAATCTGGACATGGCATTCTGTGGGACACAGACTGAAATGAAAGATAACTAGAAGGACACAAGATGAACTGTAAAGTTTCTGCTCAGAACGCTTCTCCTATTTCACTGGTCAAACCAAGTCAGGTGTCTGAACCTTATGATAACAGGACAGGAAGCCAGTATTAGTAACACGACACTGAGGAGAGATGAATAATCCTATTACAGGTGGGACAGCAAATAATTGGAAATAATAATAAAATCTGTCACAGACTAACCTTTGGTTACAAATTGTTATTGTTCTCCCTTCAAAGCACAAAATATTTTACAAAAAACTCAAAGTCTAGGACTTTGTAATAATTTTTACATCTGGCTCATTACAACTCCTCTTGATCCGAGATTTATGAAATAGGATGTAAGGTTATTTGTCTATCCTCTGTCACAAAAGTACATAGAGGAAAGGACAAGATAATTGCAATAAATGCTTCCATTAAGAAAGAGGGAAAAATAGAAGGTATACATACAATATGTAGCCACTGGCTCATAATATTCTAAAACCTTCTTCCTAGAGAGGCCCCAGTAATGCTCCCCACCCGTTGTTCTTCAGTCCATCAATCTCTATGCTCCTGACTCTACCTCTTACATGATCTTTTCTTTATAGTATCTTTGTTGGAATGGACACATATGGAGGGAGCTGCTTCTTGCCTATAGAAGTGAGAGACTGGGTAAAACTTACTTTGTCTTGAAGAGTCACAATCATATTTAATCCCCCATTAAACTCTTGGAATATTACAAGTTTTCAAAAAACAAGTTAGCTTTTTATCTATTTAATCACAGTAAATTTTGTATGAGAATGGTGAAACCCACCCTTCATTCTGATATATGCCTCTTTCTCTAGACTTAGTTACAAGATACTTGATCATTTCAGGTTTCAGTGGCAGATTCAGGCCCTTAATCTTGTTTTTTGAGCCATCTAGTCCACTGAAAGTTTAAGCATATCTTAATCGATTAAGAAACTTTCATTTTATTTTATTTTTAAGATTTTATTTATTATTTGACAGAGAGACACAGCGAGAGAGGGAACGCAAGCAAGGGGAGTGGGAGAGGGAGAAGCAGGCTTTCGCGGAGCAGGGAGCCCGATGAGGGGCTCGATCCCATGACTCTGGGATCATGCCCTGAGCTGAAGGCAGATGCTTAATGACTGAGCCACCCAGGTGCCCCAATTCAGCAACTCTTAAAGAATTTGTGAAGTCCATGCTATTGAATTGGACCTAAGATGGACTCTAATTAGCTCGTCTTATATTAAATTTTCTGTCATATCTATTTTGATTATCTCAGCGTGGATCATGAGTTTTCTGGCACTCCTACTCATTGGTATTTGGCAGGGAAAGCATGCAGCACAGACTCTGATTAGAGACCCTCTAGAGAGTAAGGTTCCCTCTTTCCCTGTATAACTCTCTCCCTTTGACAGTACAGGAAATTTCCATCTAGTTTTGCAGGTTGGAAGTAGTATTAATAAAGAATACTGATTCTGAATAATCACACATTCTTCTAAATCTATTATTTTATGCCTAAAACAGAAGTTAAAAAAATAGTATTTTTCTTTGTGTTCTGCTCTAATATCCTCCTCTCAAGACAAATATGGTGTATTTCCTACTTGTTGAAATTACGAGAGGAAGAGAAAATGGTCATAGGAAGCTAAGGAAAAATACAATGTTTGCTTTTCTAAATATTATCCTTCTGCAGATAATGTTATTAATTTTTTTTTTTCTCTCGTGTTACTGTTACCATTTTCCTTTGCCAGAGAGCAGAATCAGAAGTATTTAAAGTTAGGTATTTTTAACTATGACATTATGCTATATTCTTTACAAAGAAGTTTTTTTTTTTTTTAAATGAATAATCTCAATATTTAGTTTGTTTCAGTGGAAAGCAACAGGCTATATAAGTACATTAAATTTTAGCTTTTTATCCATTTGGATGTTCTTGTAAGGTCCTGGCTTGGATAAATTAGTAAGACTAACTCCATTGACAGACATAAGTAATAAGTTTCTTTCCCTCGTATTCAACCTTTCTACTACTATGTTTATCCTTTATACCATTTAGTTAATTTGGATTAAACCCTTAAAAAAATGAGGAAAAATCCATTTATATTTGAACAGGAGAATGAATACACACACACACACACACACACACACATACATGTATATTTATATTAACAGATATTTTAGGGAGATAAGATTTTCAGTTCATAATATAGGCAAACGTTGGGCAATGTTTTATTTTTCAGTCTTTCTTTTCTTCAGTGTATATTTATTAGGCACATATTATGGAGTAGCTAGAGAAATATGAGGAAGACAGGCCTTGAATAAGCCTATAATACAGAGGGATAAGTAAATCGAGAGGACAAAAAATGTCTTATGAGAAGGTATTACATAGTGAGTTAATCTGAGTCTAATTAGGAATGGAAAACAATACAGTAATTTGAAAGTTTAATATAAAGAATTCTTAATTATAACAGAGGATCAGAAAAGTTATACAGCATATGGAACACACTTGAAGAGAAGATTAATAAACTGGTGTAGAAATCTGAATAAGTCATAGACTGTAGTATGAAGAAACACACAAATGAAATAAAAAAGATAAAGAAGCATAGACAATAGAATTAAAAGATGGAAATTAAGTTGAATTCAAATCACAGAAGGAAAGATTAGGGATTAGTGGCAAGGAAATACAGGAAAAATAATTGAGGGGAGGTTAGGTAGTCAAAAGGAAGGTAGAACTGGCATTGAGGTGTGTTATAGACAGAATGTTTGTATCTCTTCCTGCTCATATATTGAAGCCCTAACCCCCAGTGTGATGGTATTTGAAGGTGTGACCTTTGGGAGGTAATTAGGGTTAGATTAGGTCCTAAGGGTAGGGTTCTTATGATGAGATTAATGGCCTTGTAAAAAGAGAAAGAGATTTCTCTCTCTCTCTCTCCATGTGAACTCACTGAAGAAAGCCCATATGCAGACAGGAGGAGAAGCTGGCTGTCTGCACCCCAAGGACAGTGCCTTCACGAGGAACTGATTGGCTGGGACCTTGATCTTGGATTTCCCAGTCTCTAGAACTATAAGAAAAATTTCTATTGTTTAAGTTATGTTATTTTTATTATAGCTATTATTAATATAGCAGCCTGAGCAGAATAAAACATGGCAGAAGAAACATCCTAGGGAAATGAAGTTTTGCACAATACTCCAGGGAGTATGTTGACTAAAAATTCTGTCTTTGCTATAGAGTTGAAGTTCAGGAAAGAAATGAACCTGGAATTCCATACAGAGGCCAGATCGTGAAGAGCCTGTCATCTGTGCTGAAAAGTGAATTATATCCAAAAGGCAAGAAAAGTCTTTACTGTATGTTTAGGTATAGACTTTAGGTAATCCTGAATTGAAGCTTTTAAGTGAATATTACAGTTCAACATGATTATCTCTGGTTTAAAGACTTAGTTGCAGGATGTCAGCAAGATGGCAGGCTAAGAAGGACCAGGCCCTCCTTCCTCCACAGAGACACTGAGTTAACAACAGTAACAGCTGAGAAGGCTGTGGTATACTGATCCCAGCTTGTGACTGGGGTATGTGTCTATTGCTTCCTTTCTGCGATGCAGCTATGCTATCCTTTTCAGTAACTGTCTTTTCTCTCCCTTATTTTTAAATTCTAAGTTTGTGGTTTTTGTTTAAACAACAACCCTTTTCAGAGTTTATGATTTCTCTGCTTAAGAATTTTGGTTACTTTTTACTAGATCAAATTTAAATTCTTAGGCAAAATATTAGGGCTTTCATAATAAACCATAGAGAATATTTTTAGCTTCATCACCATAGATTCCCAAACATCTTAGACCTTTTGTGTTACACCAATCTATGAAATTTCATGTTACCATTCATTTGTAGAGTTGTTATCTAGATTAGGAGCAGAGAGTCTGAAGATATAGTCTGAATTCCAGTCCCAACTCTTCCACTCACCAGATGTGAGACCTTGACTTGTTACTTGCCTGTCTGGGTCTCAATTTTTCCACATATGTAAAACATATTTTGGGTGCTCAGTAAATGTTAGTCAGTATTTTGCCTAGATTGGCCTTCTCATTCCCTACTTTATTTCAAAAATTCAGTGTAAATATCATTTTCTTTATACAATTTTTCTGCATTTCCCTCGGAGGAAAAAATCACCACTTTTCTTTTGTGTTTTGAAAGCACTTTCTATATAGCTTTGTTAAAGAGATTTCACTATCTATTAGTTACCCATTTATCTATTACTCCATCTACCTATTTTATTTCATTAGTTTATAGGTCTGCCCAAGTTGACTGAAGACCCCTTGGAAGCAGGAAATACATGTTATTATTTTTTGTACTGCTTAATGAATGTTGTTAAACAAATAAAGGCATAAAATATAAAGGGACTCAATTATCAAGAAGATCATGTGAAGTAAATGATTACATATAATTAGTAAATTTTATAACACTTTTGTCCCAGAAACATGAATGTGTTTCATTAAAAAATGAGTAATATTTAAGAGTACTTTAGTTTTTAATGTTTTATTTCATATTCCCTTCAGAAAAAATGCAGACTATCAGCCTCACTGATAAAGTGTGAGCATTACCAAAGCAAAGGGATGGAGACAGATTAAGAATTCTTAATGCTAGATCATAAAAATGCAATACAATTAGGTTTGGTCTCTTCCCAGTTTAATTTAGTTTATCCCCTTAGGAGACATCCATTCACCATATTTAATTTAGCTGTAACTCAGTGTAGTAAATATTTAAAA
Organism: Ailuropoda melanoleuca; assembly: GCF_002007445.2. Taxonomy (NCBI): domain Eukaryota; kingdom Metazoa; phylum Chordata; class Mammalia; order Carnivora; family Ursidae; genus Ailuropoda; species Ailuropoda melanoleuca. Next base: position 17,322,155 of record NC_048224.1, on the reverse strand, counting down.
AAAAAAGAAATCTTAATGAGTTGAAGACATGCACCAAAAGTTTCTGATTTCTCTATAAAAATGCTTTGTTTTCATTGTATTAATAATACTTAAGGAGTAAATTTAACTTTCTAAAGTAATTCTGCTTAAGAATATCATTAAAAACACCTCAAAGTTTAGATGCCAAGAGGCCAAATTTAGATAGGATTTAGAACTCCATTAGAAATTTAATTTTTTTCCTCATCTAAATAAAAGAAAAAAAAATGTAATGATACAAAAGAAGAAAGGAAGGACAGTAGGGAGCAAAAGAGGGAGGGAGGGAAGACAGGGAAGGAATCCTACAATTACCTATGCTAGATCAAAGCAGAACACATGAGGCCATTATTAATTAACAAAGTCTTTTTTTCTTGAAATCCTCAGATTTTATATCTATATTAGTTATGAGAATCAACACAATTTTACAGTTTACATTTAGCATCCAACTTCAGCACACATCCACAAAACAAAAATAAAAACAAAACAAAACAAAACAGAAAAGGTATGTGCCTAATTTCTGATTGGGCATCAGTGATGGAATCCTTTAAAAAGAATTCTGATTTGGGCCACATTCCTTATCTTATTGTCAGCAGTGCATCAGCCATGGATTGAAACCTGCTCCTAGCAAGCGGAGTTTGGTTATATTCCTTAGGAGGAGTAGTGATCCTAGCTGTAGGATAGTTTTAACACCTTTCAGAGCTGGTCAGCATTCTCAATCTTCATTCTACTATAGAAATTCAACAGGCTTGGAAAATTTGAAAAATAATTGCACGACCACACAACTTCATCAGTGCCAATGAATCTATGATATCAAAACTGATAATGACTATGATTCTAACCTAAAGGAACCCTACCAAAGAACGGTAGGGTGTATTTCAGCATTCATTCTCTTTTCCTGGCTCCCACCTGACCTCCATCAAAAGTTAAGAGACCATTTTTCCATGTTCCAGTGTTATCTCTGCTGGGGATATCCAGTGACATCATGCTGGAATATTTTTCCTTTAGCATCTTTCTCAGTGATACATTTTTTTTTTTAAAGGAGGGCTTCGCTACAATTTGGAAAATGGGAGAACAGAATTCTCCTCCTCTTTGATCATGACATGTGTCAGTGTTATTCAAAGCAGCAGAAACTTTATTTTGAGAAGAAACTAAGAAGATATGACAATGACTCTAAAACACTAGGGAGAAGATAGTTTGGAAGAAAAGGTACAATTTAAAAAGTCACTTTTCTGGTCTCATATGTATAAAGTAAAAGGTGAACACTGATACTGACTTTGACAGTCAAAAGTCAGGAATGAGAGTTTTAGAGCTTATTCTGAAAATCAAAACAAAGCAAAAATAAAATATAACTGGATTCTGACCACAGTTCAGCAAAAAAGAGGGGAAAAAAAGGAAGAGTATGACAGAGAGAAAAGTGGGTTTATAAAGATATTAGTACTGAAGCACAGATCTGGCAAATGCAAGAGAAATGATGAAATGATAACTCCAAAGGAATGATCAATGAAATCTAAACCCAAGGAAAAACTCCTTGGCTTCAAGTTCTTAGCATTGTGCATATCCCTTTGAAAAGACCTTCTGCCACATGCAAAGGTAAAGGTGAATGGTTTTATCTTTGGCAAAGTGGTGCCAAGAGATACCAGATTGTTAACTGCTTACCTTACCCCAGTGCAAAAAGTAGAAACCTCAACAGCATGAAGAAATCATATTTCAACACAGTCAGTGTGATAGGGATTGTAATTTTCTCATGCAGACAATTTAAAAACTGGGGTGTGTGAGGAAAAATGCACAGATTTTGGAGGCAGACACAGTGGGGTTTAAATTTTGTCTCTACTACTAATTATATAACCTTCAGAAAGAGAGGTTGATTTCAAAACACATATTACAGGCTAGGGTATTAAAATGGCATTTCTTTTTTTTTTTTTTAAGATTTATTTTATTTATTTATTTATTTGACAGAGATAGAGACAGCCAGTGAGAGAGGGAACACAAGCAGGGGGAGTGGGAGAGGAAGAAGCAGGCTCATAGCAGAGGAGCCCGATGTGGGGCGATCCCATAACGCCGGGATCACGCCCTGAGCCGAAGGCAGACGCTTAACCGCTGTGCCACCCAGGCGCCCCTAAAATGGCATTTCTGATACTTTTGATAACATTAAAAATAGTCCGTGACTCTACCCATCCAACCACCTTCTTCCACAGAAGGGTTTGATATACATTAGTTACCTTTCTTTTTCCCTGTGGAAACATAAATAAATCACATGCTTTGAAGCTATGTATGCATCACAACAACTAGAAAAGAAAGTGAAAAAGTCATCATCGATAACTATCTATTGTTTGGTTTCTATAAATAAATGGTCTGTAACTCATAGAATTATCTTAAACTCCCTTTTTTCCTTCTAGTCACTGAAATTATTTTTTCAGCTAAAACTAGTGTTTTAAGCTTTAAGGTTTCATATCAGAGTCTATGACTGAAGAATCACATATTCGTTATTTATTATTATTTAAAATTATTGAATCTTAAAATCTAAATGGAGATATTTAGAAGAATAGTCATTTCTGTGGGGGGTGAGACTCCAAATCATTATGAGATAAGAGTTTAAAATTCACCTAGAGGGCAAAGATGGAGTACATAATGGAATTAAGAAAAAAAGGAAGAATAATTAGGTTTTTTTTTTTTTTGAAGATTTATTAGATGCATCCTTTCTTCTTTCTGCTCCTCTGATTGTATAATAGCAATTGACCTATCTTCATCTTCTCTGATTCTTTCTTCTGCCAGCTATAATTTGCTTTGAGCATTCTAATGAGTGTCCAATTTCAGTTATTTTATTTTCAAATGTACAATTTCTATTTGCTTCCTATTTTTAAAATTATAATTTCAAAAAAGTATAATTTCAATCTCTTTACTGATATTTTCTACTTGGTGAGATATCATTCTCATGTTTTCCTTTATTTCTTTAGATATTATTTCCCTCAATTCTTTGGACATATTTATAATAGGTGATTTAAAGTCTTTCTCTCTTAGTAAATCTGATGCCTGAGGTCTCTCAGTGACAGTTTTTATGGAACCTAGGCCATACTTTCCTGCTTCTTTGCATGTCTCATAATTTTCGTTGAAAATGGAATTTTTAAAAATGTATGTTCAATGCCAAATTCTCAGCACTTAGAAGAGTAAAAAGCCCATGATAGAAGCTTGATATTTCTTGCAAGAATCAATGCATGACAGAGTATTTCCTGAGTAACTTTTGACTTTCTTTTAGCTCCCTCTGTGTTTTCTGTACATTCTTTTATTCCATGGCTCTGAACCTGACACCATCATTTCTTATGAACCATTCAAAAGCTGAAATAGAGAGTTATTCAAGAGGCGAAGCATTACTGTGCCAGAGGTCACACAGCCTCAGTTCTAGCCCCAAGTCTCTCTCATGATCCTGGAACGTCACTTTAAGTTCTCTGAGTCTCTTTTTGTCACTTATGTAAAATAAATTGGCAAATAATTATTAGGTCACAGAATTGCAGTAAGGCTAAATAAGGTTATGGGTAAGCACTTTCTGAAATACAACATGGACACCAATGAAACATGCTACTGATCCCACTACTACTAGTTTTTCAGTTTAGGATAAAACTTTGATGATTCACAGCAAGCAGTAACTGTTAGGATACCTACTCATTTTGCAAACAGGTAACCAGGGCATTTTCACATTGTACCGTTGGTAAATTAAATTCTATACAGATAATACTGATATTCATGAAGAATTTAGTCTTGTTGAATTGTGCTGTTATATAAAATAAAATTGCATTAATAAAATTATTTCTATGCTTTAATCTTCAAAGCAGCTCCTAGGAGAAATTCTTTGTACTGTACAATTGGAAGAAAATTGGACTGTGATAGTTCATCACAATTACAAAGAAAGGCCATATGTAATAAAATAAAAATGCTTTCAGTGTGCAATCTAAGGGAGGTAACTTTCTTTAAAAATATAACTCACATTAGGTGAAATTTATTAGGATTATACTGATAATACTAAGCATTACAAAAATTTGTTCACATTGCTATGGATTTTTTAAATGAATCTACTAATTATGAGATTGATCCAGATGGATTAATAAAATATTTTTATGAGGTTATGTTTCTAAAATCATAATTCCCTTTGAGGTCTTTTGGCACTCAGTCCTCACATGAGTCTTTCTCCTGTTAGACTTTGTTGTTGTTGTTGTTGTTAGACTCTTCTTAACAATGGATTCTCACTCATTTCTACTGTTAGCTCCATTTTTAAGCTAATTTAGGGAGACCACAATTCATTGTGCATCTGGCACTCACAGAGTATCCGTTCGTAAGGGGCTCACAGTTGAAAAGGCAAAACTGAACAAGATATAGTCTCTATCCTCTCACTACGTTGGAGCTAATCAACATTTAAGAAATTATTTGGAGGATTTTGAGAGGTATTATCATACTATCATGGAAATTGGCTTAAAATACAGATGGTCCACAAAAAATAGGGTGCATCACATGCTCTGTGGTCTCCCTTCAGAAGGGAAGAAACACTAAGTTTGATCTTAAATGTTGCATGCAATTTCACCAAGAAAGAAAGATTTAGATTGGGTCTCCATGCAGGAAGACTAATTTGTGTAGAGACATAGAGACACAGAGTGCAAGAACATGGCATGAAGGGAAATGCAAAGTCATTCTGGGTAACTAGACCATACTGTACACAGGGGTGAAGATGTTACTTAAAAAGAGGGTGGACAGGGGTGCCTGGGTGGCTCAGTTAAGCATACGACTCTTGATTTTGGCTCAGGTCACGGTCTCAGGGTAGTGAGATCAAGCCCCAAATCAAACCCTGCATTGGGCTCCACTCTCTGCAGAGGGTCTACGTGAGATTTTTTTTTCTCTGCCCTTCCCCCCCCACTTGCACACACTCTCTCTCTCTCAAAGAAATAAATCTTTTTTTTAAAAAAGAGGTTGGATACCATGATGCAAAAGGCTTTTTATGCCATATAATAGCATTTGCTGAGCCTCTGAGGATAATTTTAATGAAAAACTTCTCTATGAATTATGTAAAAGTAATAGTTATAATAATAAATTTTTACTAAGTCAGACCTGTCTTAGTTTATTCATTCTGACAATTTCCAAAGTATATGAAGAAACATGTGACATGTGTTTGAGATGCTGCTTTTCCTTCTGAGTTTATATTATTTCTGTTGTCTGTATATTTGTTTCTCTCCAATTTTATTTTTTTATAATGTTATACACATGCATCTTTGTAAATGATCTCAATTCCAGTTTGAAGGAGGTTTATACAAACGGAATATATGTGTTAGTAACAAGATAGCACCATGGCCCAATTAATTTTATACATACATAAAGCAAAGTTACAACAAATGGAATTCATCTATATCTCTGGTTATACGTCTCACAAATCCAGATGATTGTCTGAACTGAATAGGAAAATGTGAATGATTCAGTGGAACCTATTATTACTTTGAGAGACATAGCCCTGAAGCAATCTATGTTTTGTCTTTTTCTATGGTCTATAAGAAAATACACTGTATTTAACATGCATACGTTTTGGACATTATTCCTTTATTCTAAATTCCTTTTATCTATATCAAGTCAGTAGTCTTATTAAATGTTATATAACACACACTCATGTGCATGCACACACACACATGCACATACATATAAAGTCTCTTAGAAGTGAGGGAGAGAAAAAAAATCACCCTCTAAGGGTGCATTGTTGCTACAACTAATCAGATATTTGCATGAACCACGTGTAATATTATTTTGAAAATACATTGTTATTTTGGAAACCTGTTCCTTAGTAGTCAACTTCATTTATACTCTTTGAATATTTGGAACAGGTAAACTTCTGATAGTTAGTCAAGCTGAAATTAATATCTAAATAAATAGGAAATCATATTAACTGTTCTGTCCTCATGAAAATTATAACTCTACTCATCTTAAATCAAACCAACTGGAATATTTGGAGAAAATTCAATGTCAGTTTTCAAAGAGGTTTATTCAAAATGCATATGAATTCTCAGAGTAAGATTTGAAAAAGGGGGCTATCTGTGAATATTCTTTCTCATACAAACCAAATACAGTATTCATAACTACTGATGGACAATTTAGTGTGCATTCATCACTACTGGTCTTATTTGTTATAGTTTCATTTTATAGCTCTGTGTATATATGACGTTTATTTCAACCTTCTTAAGTTTCTCTAAGTACTTATTGTGTCCTAAATACTTAAGAACAGAGATAACATTTTAGAACTATTTTTTAATTATTCTGGTCTTTATTCATAGCATGAACTTCTTTGTGTTTCTGTATTTCATTTGAGTCAGACAAGAGCTGATATTCTATGGACAATGTAAAAACTTGGTCAATCCATTCTAGAAAAACTTAATGTAAATGGCCCATTGAACATGTTTATTAGGAAAGTTGCTGTGTTGTATAAAGGACAAAATCCCGGATTGAGAATCATCAGTAGGATGGTTAAGTACTTGAAATTACTTTATTAATTTCATTATTTTGAAGCTGAATCCCAAATTCTCTTATCTGCTATCCATCAAGTTGTCCAAACTTCTTCCTGACTTCTCTCATTAATTTCACTTCCTAATTATCTTTCTCCCTCATTCAACAATTGTTTAGATGCTGGGTATAGTGATATTCTTACACTTTCAATGGAATTTATTTGTGAGTTTACCTCTTATAATCAGGCACCTTAGGCTTTCTAAGTTGAAAGTCAGCCAATTCCATAAAGTAATCATTTGGAAACAGCTAGAAAGAATGGCAAGACTTTCCAGTTTTTCCAAAATGGAATGAGATGTAAGTAAAAATAAAGCTTCTTAAAGAGAGATAATCACTGATTTTTTTATAGCATAAACATGTAAAAGAATTTTACTCCTAAAAGTGGTCACCCTAGTATACTGCCCAAAATATATTTGGGTTCCTGACATTATGGAGCAAGAGGGACCAGCTTTACCCCCCTGCTGCCAACAACAACACTGTATAAGCAGAAAAACAGATGTTATATAAGAAATGCCACTTTTCAGATGTTGGGCAGCAAACAGAGCAGAACACGTAACCCTGAGAAAAGGGATAAATAAGGTGAGCCCTACCACTTTCCCAATTCACTTCTTGGAGACACTTTTCAGGCAACAGTAGAGGAGGCTAGAATCTGTGAAACAGAATGCCAGAGAAAAAGTACCTTCACAGAATCGAGTGATCTTCAGTTTTCTGAGATCTGAAGAGGAGTACTCTTCAAGCCTTTAGTTGAATACTAATCTGTGCATGCATGACAGGTAACTACTCAGGGCCAGGGAAAGAACCACCAGAAAGCAAGAGGGCAAAAAATCCTTACGCTTACAGAGGCCTTGGAATCATCAGTGCTCCTACCTGACAGTTACTAGGAATCAGTTTGATCTTTTGAGGTTTGTTTTAAAACATCCTTTTAAGAGTAAGTTTAGAACAGACTTTAGTACAACTATTTTAGTCCTACTACTAAGGCAATATCCTTCTGAAGAGTCTACCTGATGCCTTATTATAAAGTCTTTCTACTTGCTAAAGACTGCAAAATAAATGAGTCTTGACCCTTGTCTCACAAAATATATAAAAACTGACATAAAATGATTCATTTACCTAAATACAAGAGCTAAAACTGTAAAACTTCAAAAAAAAATGAGAAAATATTTGTGACCTTGGGTTAGGCAAAGATTTCTTAAGACACAAAAGCATGAATCGTAAAAGTAAAATTATTCAATTTCATCCCATCAAGATTAAAAATGTTTGCTTTTCATAAGACACAATTAAGAAAATGAAAAGTCAAGACACAGATTGGATGAAAATATTTGCAAACATGGATCTAACGCAGATTTAACATGTAGATTTTATAAGGAAGTCTTACAATATGATAAAATAAGAAGACAGACAACTTGATTTAAAAGTGGGTTAAACCTGAAAATAATGAAGGTTCAAAAACAAAAGGATGAAGCCATATCAAAAGGACACTGTAAATATTATAAGAGAATACAACAGAAATAAGATCAAGTATCTCGACTATGATGACTGTGTTAAATACTATGTTAAAAGAAAGAATTGCAAATTGGGTTTTAAAGATCCAGCTATGTCTTGCTAGCAAACAGTAAAATCCAGGTTTGATGGGCCTTGAAGCTTGTAAAAGTTTGTGGCTGTTTTTAAGAAAATGAATACACCATTATGAATACAATGTCACACAGCTTTGGAAAGTTCCTAAAATTGATATTTTATTAGTTGTTATTAAAGCTGCCTCCAATTCAAGATTCGTATATAAAACAAAATGAATAAGAACTCTAAAACTAGAGATTACCAAAGGCAAAACTGAAACAAAAAGAATAACACTTCTTACAGGTAAAATTCAGTGCAAAAATAATTAACAAAAAGTAGAGGGGTAGGGGCGCCTGGTTCGCACAGTGGTTAAGCGTCTGCCTTCGGCTCAGGGCATGATCCCGGCGTTGTGAGATCGAGCCCCACATCAGGCTCCTCCGCTACGAGCCAGCTTCTTCCTCTCCCACTCCCCCTGCTTGTGTTCCCTCTGTCGCTGGCTGTCTCTATCTCTGTCAAATAAATAAAATCTTTTAAAAAGAAAAAGTAGAGGGGTAGTTTATATTCACAAAGTCATGATAACAATTCAATGAGGCAACATATATTTGGCAAAATGTGTCTGGAATAAAAAAAGACAGGAGAAAAAATATTTTAAATAGAAGTATCAATCTATTAAAGTTTAAGGACATATGCATATAATTAGGAGGTTAAAACTTTGAATGATATAATTTGATTTATATATATTATTGAATGATACAATATATGACATAGAGATACTAAATTTGAGATTAATATTTTATATATATATATATATATATATATATATATTCATACAACCTTTACTACACATGACCCCATGCGAGGTTTTGCTTATTCTATAGAATCTTTAAAGGGCCAAACATTTTATCTAAAGGCACTGGTTATCTAGTTTCTTATTGTTCTTACATTTTTTCCTCCTCTACACTTTTATTTTCTTCCCAAATTACAGGAAACATTTACTTTTTAAAAAATTTTTATTTACTTTTTATTTAGAGAGAGAGAGAGAAAGTGACCATGTGCACATGTGCATGGGGTGAGGGAGTGGCAGAAGGAGGGGGAGAGAGAGAATCTTATCTTAAGCATGCTCCATGCTGGGCAAGGAGCTGACCCAGCCTGAGATCATGATCTCAGCTGAAATCAAGAGTCCGATGTTTAACCGACTGAGCTACCCAGGTGCCCCAACAGGAGACATTTTCCAGTGTCCTTCTGTGATGGATTAGAGATGACCTCGCCCCCTTTTCAATTTTGGACCACTACAAAGTGGGTTTCTCTATTACCCATTATGGGGCTTACATAGTTATTTGGCATAAGCCAGCCAACATGTGGCCTTAGGTAAAACATATCTCTGAACTGAATGCATAGGTACCCATTCAAAGCAACTGATAAAAACACTTGACAGGTTAAATTATGAGCATCTGAAAATTTTAACTGTTCAAAAATTGCTATTCACGTATGACTCTATGATTGTAATTGTTCCTGTTTCATTCTCTGCTGTCATACTCGTCTTTCCCTGGTACACACTGAAAGGGAGGACTCCTTTCTTTTCTGATGTATCTGCAAGATCGTACATTTCTAACCACTATGTAGTACTTCTCAGCCTGTCATATAAATGAGGTCTTATCTCATTTTGAAATTTGAATCAATTGTTAAACACTCAATGGTCTTCAAAATCTCTCAGTCCCATTTCTCCACCAAAAGTTGTTCTGGGATCCCAGAGACTTAAGCATCACAAAGAGATATTCTTGTTTCCAAATGCCTCATTGTTGAAAAAATCCTGGCAGTAACACTAATAATTCAAAAGAGGAAACCTCATTTTCCACTATTGTTACTGCAATTTCTGCCACACATTGTCCCTCTTAAACACAGATGCAGTAAGAGGTATTCTTACTGACTGCTAAGATAATGCCAGGACTGCTCCAGTTTCCCACAAAGCCACGGGGGCAGTCCGTTTTAAGACAGAATGACCCTACTCCTTTTGAGTTATGCTCCTAGGTTTTGCAAATGTTTATATCTTCCTATTTTGCAGAGGCAAGCCCAGAAAACTATTTGATATTGGGGAGGATAATCCTCTTAATATACAGAAATGGTTTTGTTGTATTCTGTTGCCAGATAATTGGTGGACTTACAGTTACATAGCAAAAGATGCCACAAAGGTGTTCCAAAAGAAGCTTAATTGATATCTCACAGCTTCTTTCCCTGAAATTTCAAATTCTGTCAGTGAGACACTGCTCTACATAAGCTCTTTGAAAGACACCTGAATTACTTGAAAGACACCTGAATCTATCTGGACAAAACAGCAAAACCACTCAGGAATATGTAGATTTATCAAGTCAAGAATGATCTATTTTATCAAGAGGAATAACTCTCACAGGAGAGTATCATAGGAGAGTTTACGGTACTAAATTTAAATAAATCCATTTATAACCACAACTCTTATGATCAGTTAAGATACAGAGCTTTTATTGAGAACAGCATCTTTACCCTCAAATATCTAGTCTAGGACTAGTATAAATATCGATCATTAATTAGTACTTAATATAGTCAGGAGCTTACCTATATGTACTACATACATAAAACTTCAAAAAAAATCTAAGAGATTGTCTGAATATGTCAGTATTCAAAATGAATGTAAATCAATTAAACTCAACCTACAAATAATAGAGATGGACTTTTGTTCATGACAATATGTTGAACTAAAATTGAAAGACTACCTTCAAAGAACTGAATATGCTTTTAAAAATATAACAAGCAGGGGCGCCTGGGTGGCACAGAGGTTAAGCGTCTGCCTTCGGCTCAGGGCGTGATCCCGGCGTTATGGGATCGAGCCCCCACATCAGGCTCTTCCACTACGAGCCTGCTTCTTCCTCTCCCACTCCCCCTGCTTGTGTTCCCTCTCTCACTGGCTGTCTCTAACTCTGTCGCATAAATAAAAAATAAATAAAAAAAATTAAAAAAAAATATAACAAGCAGTAATGAAAATGCCCACTTTAATAAAAAAAAATTAGGAGAAATCCACAGAGAGAAGAGAAAATAGAAAGCAAGTATGAGGGGCACCTGGGCGGCTCAGTTGTTAAGCGTCTGCCTTCGGCTCAGGGCATGATCCCAGAGTCCTAGGATTGAGACCCACATTGGGCTCCTCCACTGGGAGCCTGCTTCTTCCTCTTCCACTCCCCCTGCCTGTGTTCCCTCTCTCGCTGGCTGTCTCTCTCTCCATCAAATAAATAAATAAAATCTTTAAAAAAAAAAAAAGCAAGTATGAAAATAGTATGTTTATACTTTCTTGGGTATATTTGTCAGTCTTGATAACTATAGTTTTGATCTTTAACAGAGGTTAAAGCATTTGGTCTACAAAGGTCAGGGACTTGGAACTGAGGTATATAAACAAAGCTGCAACTCTTAAAGTGCTACAGCTTCTATTAAAGAGCAGACAAGATAAAATCTGTCCTTCTGCAAAGGAAGGCTATACAGAAATTTCTAAGCCTCAGCTTGAGCTCTGGGTAAAAAATGAGCAATAATTTAACAAGTTTTTCTTGAAAACTCGAACTTTAGGCCTGCCCTCACATTAATTCCAAGATTTCAGATTAACTTCCCAACATGTGAAGTTAATATAAAAATGGTGTCCAGCTGGGTCACCTGGAAAAACTGAATATATAATTTTCTAGAGGGATTCCCACATATAAAGCTAATCCAGAATGAATTTACAAGCCAAAATTATATAAAACAGTAGAAAACAATTTATTTTTTTCAAGAGTGATTAGAAATTACAAACAAAAGAATAAAAACCCTAGTGGCTCAGTCAGTTAAGCGTCTGGCTTCAGCTCAGGTAATGATCCCAGGACCCTGGGATCCAGCCCCACATCAGGTTCCCTACTCAGTGGGGAGTCTGCTTCTCTGTCTCCGTCTACCCCTTCCTCTCCTGTTTGTGCCCTCTTTCTTTGTTGCTCTTTCTCTCTCAAAATAAATAAATAAAATCTTAAAAAAAAAAAAAGAACAAAAACCCTGGAAATAGAAACCTCCTTTAACTGACGATGGATATTAACCAAAATGAAGAAATAGCATACTTAATAGGGAAATTATAGAATTTCCCTTATAATCAACACCAAGACAAATTTTCTACTGTTTGTTATACCCAATATATCCACTGAAGTCATAATCTAAATAATATACCCATAGACAGTAGTAAGAGGCATAAGAATCAGACAGATGAAAGATGAATGAAAACCTGTCATTCTTTACATATAAAATTCAAGAAATTTGAGAATTTATAACAGAAATCAAGTTTACTAGATACAAATACAAGTAGTGTTCTCATATTCTTGCAATAACCAATCCAAACTGGAAAGAAAATTAAAATTGATTCAAAAATTTTCAAAAGCATACAAGAACCATAAGGGAGTTAGAAATAAATGTGTTAAAATAAATGGCAAAACTATGGAAATAACCATAAACTTTTCTTGAATGACATAAAGTAGATTTTAACCTGAACAAGTAGAAAAATAAACAATGCTTCCACATTAAAAAATATAAAGATAACACATATTTCTAAGTTAATCTGCAAGCACAGTACAATTCTACACAAAGTTTCATGAGGATATTTTATAGAACTTGACACATTAATTCTAAAATGCACTTGGAATGAATTGTGCCGAAAACCCTTAAAGACAGAGAAAGAAATTGCGCTACCACAAACAAAGAATATTTACAAAGTCGCAACAATGAAAATTGTGTATAATATGCAGGAATAAACCACTTGAATAGGCAGCAGATTTGAGGGCATAAAAAGAGATCTACATCTCAAGCGGACCTTTAAGTAAGTCGGAGGTGGAAACTACAAGTCACTGAGAAAGGGGTTACTCTGTAATTAGTAACATTAAGAAACTTAGGTATCTATCAAAAACTAAGATCTGTTTCTTACACCATGCAGAATAAAGTCCAAGCATTTAAAAATATGACCAAAGGGATAAACAACAACAACAATTTTTAGAGGAATGATCTCAGTGATAGAAAATTGCAAACAAGGCCAAAATAGAATGCAAATTACAAAGGGAAAGATTGATATATTTAATAAAATTAGAATAAAAACCTTTATGGCAAAGATACCAAAAATAAACTGTCAAGCTTCAAACAAAAATATAAGGAAGACATATAATCTTTGTGCCCTTAGATTTCACCAGGTAGTTCTGAAAGTTGTCAAACCGTTGAAAGCTGGTAAAGCCATTTTATGTCCGTCAAGGGTGCTGGTCTTATGGTGATGATGACAAAGCAGAGGATGGCAGAGATGTGAGTTCTTAATGTTGCCAAGCTGCTGGCTTAAGCAATCTTGGAGACTCACTGTTGTGGGTGTTGAGGGATGCATTGTTTCCTATGGCTATTGTAACAAATTACCACAAACTTAGTGGTTTCACAGGACAAATGTTTGGTATTTTATACTTCTGGAGGTCAGAATCCAAAATGGGTGTCAGGGCGCTAACATCAAGGTGTTGTCAAGGCTGCCTTACTTTCTGAAGATTCCAGGGGGATTAGCCCATTTCCTTACCCTTTCCTGTTTCCAGAGACTGAACGTATTCTTTGGCTTGTGGCCCCCTTTCACCTTCAAAGTCAGCAATCACACCATTCCAACTTCCACTTCCATTTTCACTGATGTTTCACCCTGATTCTCCAGCTGTCTTCTTTTAACTTTCCAGAATCGCTGTGATAAAATTGGTCCTACCTGGGTAATCCAGAACAACCTCCTCATCTCAGGGTCAGTCGATTAGCAACCTTAATGCAATCTGCAACCTGAATTCCCTTTGGCCATGTAAATAGCATATTTGTAAATTTTTAAGATTAGAACAAAGGTATCTTTGGGGAGCCGTTATGTTGCCAAGTGAGAACAAATTTCCCTTATGTTTAAACTAGGTAAGATTTTCCTGACACATTATTCTTCAATTGCTTGTAGCTGCCACTGTGATTGGGTATCACTTATTGAGTCCTTTGTGAAAGTGAGAACTTTAATCTATTTAACAGTGAGCCAGGCATTAGCATCAGACTTTTACAGAGGGAAAATTGAGGGGTAGACAGAGCAGGCCACTTGCTGAAGGTCCCCAGAACTTGGGGCTTTAGTAACTATGTTACACTGTCTTGTTTTGTTTTTGAAATTTACATGAAGAAAAAGAAACATAAATGAAGTTCAAAATCTACAATAATAATAATAATAATAATAATAATAAACAACTTTAAAATATAAAACCTCAGTTTAAAATAATTAAAAATTTAAAAAGATATATTAAAAAAAATCCCTCATTGATATAAGTCACTCTTGTCATTTTAATAATATGGCCCGAAGTCATCATCACAGGAGTCTACACATGTACATGTTGGTGTGAAAATAACTGTCACAGAGTTCCCTTTGTTTTCTTCTCTGCATTGTCAGAATAGACTCCTCGTAATTGTCAGTGAACCTGTCTAGAAGAGTTCTTGTTTGAAGATCTCATTCCTTTTCATTTTCAGGGTGCTGTCGTGGTTCTGCTTGTCTGGCTGTCGTGACTGATGTGTTATGTTTTGCATTTAGTCAACAGTATGTTTCATTTGCTAGGTGTCAACTTCAGATCCTTAGAAGATCCATGTTTTTCTCAACTTGTGCTTCCATTTCAAACTCTTTGATTATTTCCTTCATTTGAGGTTCTTTTTAAAAACCCATTCTCAGGCGTCATCCATCTCAGTTATTTAATTAATGTATTCTAAGAGGTCAATTTATAATTGGGTGTCTCTTGACTATTAAGAGAAGTCAAGAAAAAAATTGTAAATAATGATTTAACATTAGAAATGATTACTAAATATTCCAGGCTCCTTAATTTTTGCAACAAATGTCATTTGGGATTTAATGTATAATAAGCGTTAATATGTTTTATATATTAGAAATGATGAATAAATGAAGTTACCCTACATTTAGTTAAACTTGTAGCTTTTGCATCTCTTTGAATGTGGAGAGAAGACTGTGCAGACTGTGTGCAATGATGCCGCTCAACAAACATTATTTGAAAGACACTGTGCTCTATTATGGTGAATCCAAAATCTGACCCAAACACGTTTCTGACTCTTAAGGGTTGTACAGTTTCAGAGTAGAGTTAGACTTTACACATAAAAGTGCATTTTATTTTTTTTTTAAATTTATTTACTTGAGAGAGACAGAGAGAGAGCATGCAAGGGAGATGGAAAGTGAGAGAAAGAATGTCAAGTAGACTCCCTGCTGAGCGTGGAGCCTGACATGGGGTTTCATCTCATGACCCTGAGATTATGACCAGAGCTAAAATCAAGAGTCAGACACTTAACCAACTAAGCCACCCAGGCGCCCAATAAAAGTGCATTTTAATTAATTAATTAGTTAATTAATTAATTAAGATTGTATTTATTCACTCATTTTTAGAGAGAGAGAGAGCAGGGGAGGGGCACAGGGAGAGGGAGAGAGAGAATCCCAAGCCAACTCCGCACTGAGTTGAGGAGCCCAACTCAGGGCTTGATCTCAGGACCCTGAGATCATGACCTGAGACTAAATTGACTCGGATGCTTAACTCACTGAGCCACCCAGGCTCCCCTAAAAATGCATTTTAAAGCAGAATGCTAGAAGTATTCTTAAAAAAGGTATAAAACTATTGGAGAATAATATTTTTCATTGGCATTTACAGATTTCAAGCCATTCAACTTTTCTCAAAAGTGCTTGATCACAAGACTCATCTGGTATGCTTGTAAAAGTACAGAACCCCCACCTTTTCTTGGATGTTCTAATTTGGTACCTACAGAAGGACTTGTGAATTTTTTCCCCATAAGAAATCATTGTAACTCTTATGCCCAGTCAAGTTAGGTAATCAGGAATATAGAGAAAACCTTTGCACTCACCTTGAAAAATGAGCAGTTATTCAAGGAAGTTATTGAGGGGAAAAATATTTCAAGTACAAAACTTCTTGAACAAATGGGACCAAAATGGCAGGAGGGCTTCAAGCAATAGTCATTCCTCCATTTATCCGTTCATTCATCAAACAATGCAGGTTAGAGAGAATACAAATATCAACAAGACACAGAAACCCCTTATGAATCTTCTGTAAAGACTGAGAAATAGATATATGAATGTTATGCAAATATTCATCCAAATCTACAGACAGATACGAAGGAGCTAAATGATCCCTTAGTTTGGGAGACTGAGGGACTGAGTGATCAATAAAGTTTTATTCATAAACTTCAAAGCTATGTATATCTTGCAGAGGATCAGATTTTACTAGCAGTAGTAAAATGATAGTTCAAAAAGACAGACTGTTGAAAATTCTAGATATGATGACAATTTAAACATACACATCACACTATTCCTGCTGCAGGCTCCAATAGAAATGAATATTGGAATATAAAAACAGCTATATATAGGAGAAGAAGGAAAAGACAAATGTAAAAGCTGGTGCAGTCATTTCTCACATTCTTTTTTTTTCTGATTAAATCAATTACTTTTATTACGTCAGAAAGATGATTCAAAATCTACCTTTTTAAAATTTTTTTTATTATATTATGTTAATCACCATCCAGTACATCCCCGGTTTCCGATGTAAAGTTCGATGATTCATTAGTTGTGGATAACACCCAGTGCACCATGCAATACGTGCCCTCCTTACTACCCATCACCTTTCTCACATTCTTGATGGCTGTGGTTGAAATTGGGTTCTTTGATTGCTGAGTAAGAAAGACAGAATCATATGACAGCTGGGGTTGAAAGAGGAAAAACAATGTCCTTGTTAAGTAAATTCCTTTGATAAACATTTTGGTTATGAAAAGCAAATTAGGCCTGGTTCTTTTTTTTTTTTAAGATTTTTTTTTATTTATTTATGTGACAGAGAGATAGCCAGCGAGAGGGAACACAGCAGGGGAATGGGAGAGGAAGAAGCAGGCTCCCAGCGAAGGAGCCCCATGGGGGACTCGGTCCCGCAACGCCGGGATCACGCCCTGAGCCGAAGGCAGACGCTTAAGGGCTGAGCTACCCAGGCACCCCAAGGCCTGGTTCTGTAATGAAAAGATGAAAACAAAGGGAGCTGTTACATGAATGTTGTACCTAGATGGAGGTAATGTGGTATCCTAAAGACGGTTTCTGGGGAGGGTTTCATTGTTAGGAATTCTGGAACATGAAGGGGGAGGTTTTTCTGTGGGGATGCTCACAACTTTGTTTCTCTCTACATCAGACTTCCAAAAAATGGAATTGGTAATGTACCTCTTCATTGCCAGGTCTTCCAATGAAATGACAATATGTTAAGGAGACACCAAAGCATACAGCATATGATCAACTAACTGCCTGAGGTCAAATCCACCTTTGATGTGGTCTCAATGTGTGGGATTTCCAAAAATCTCTGAACCCTCTGTATTTAAGTGTCCTCATCTAACAAGAATGGATAATAATTTCCATTATCCAGTTTATAGAGTTATTGAGATAATTGAACAGCTATATATTTAGAAAGTTGACTATTATTTTTGCAAATGAAAAATAACATGAAAAGTCCACTCAGGCTATTTAGAGCCAAATAGCTTTTTCCTCTTATTCAATGACAATCAATAGAATAAAACATTAATATGGAATTAATAAATGATTCTGCAATAAGAAGGTGACCACAATGCAAGAACCAAATGAAAAATTTATATTTGAGTAAAAACTGAAATGGAAAGCTGAAATAAATTGTAGATGTTATGTTTAGTACTCGCAATGAAATTTAAAATTGGAAAAATAACTTGCGATAACAAATAAGAAAGACAGAATGATATGGCAACTGGATCAGTGAATGAAGTTAACAAATTCAAAGGACAAGTGTAAGGGAATAAGAGCAGAATTGTAATAAAAATCCCTTTCGGACAAGTACAACGGAAATGGTGGTATAGGGAATAGGCTTGAGAGCTTAAGCAGAAACCACAAGAACTAGAAGAAAGTGAAGTTGAATAATTCTATCCTGAACTGTGGGTGTTTTTCTAAGATGAATAGCAAAGGAAAGAACTTTATAAGAAAACAATGATAGGTTTAGTTAGATAACACTGAGAAGTGTATTTTACAAAATGAAGAAGCTTAAAAGGCAAATAAACTGGAAAAAATGATCCCATCCTGTATGAGGTTGAGATTTCTTGGCATGCTCCTAAACATCTCTAGACAAATTCAGTAATGCCGATCAAGTTACAATCAAGTTATTATTGGTTCACACTATTCATGTGTGGGTCAGATGAAAAGATACAGTGTTTGTCAGGTGTATTAGTTTCCTAGGATTGCTGTAACAAGTGATCACATACTTGGTAGCTTATAAACAACAGAAATTTGTTCCCATACAGTTCTGAAAGCCGGAAGTCTAAGATCAAGGTATTGGCAAGGCCACACAGCTTGGAAAGCTTGAGAGGAGAATTCTTTGAGTTAGTCAGCTCCCAGCTCCTCATTCTTGGCTTGTGACTGCTCACCTCCATTCTCCTACTCTCTTTCTTCATATGCCCTTCTTCTCTTTCTCCCTGTGAGTTTCTCCTTCCAGTAGATTTAGATCATCTCATCTAGAGATCCTTAATTGCATCTGCAAAGACTTTTTTTGAAATGAGGTCACATTCACAGGTTGCTGGGATGTGGATATATATTTTTGGCAGCTACCATTCAACTCACTATACCAGAGCTGTTATTTATTCAATGAGAGGAATATTTTTCCTTTATGATAGATTATTCTAGTCAAAGGAACATTTTTTTTTAATCCCAAGCTTAGAGTATCCTACTTCTGTTCTTTCTTCTCTAACTAAATTATTTCCAGAATGTATGTATGTATGTATGTATGTGTGTGTGTTTGTACGTGTGTGTGTGTATGTTTAGGGGAGGGAGTGGATACTGTCAGTTTTAACTACTGTATTTTAAAATTCACTATTAGTTCCAGGAAAGGAGAGTTGTCTACTTTTTGGCTCTGACATTTATATAACTCTGTGAGTCTCCTTGTGGACTGGAATTTTTAATAAATCAGAACTGGATCACTTTATTTATAGCAGAAAATTTAACATAATACTGTATTGGCCAGAAATTTTGTTTATGAATTTTCTCTCCAAAATATACATATTTTAATGTTTAAAATCTCTTTCCTGCTCTGTGGATCACATTGTACGTATCTTATATCATACTTATATTTGATAAGTGGGCCCTGTTGTCAAAAAACAATAAAAACTGACCTCAACTGTGCCAGAAATATAGTAAATATTCAGTTAATAGTTACTGGATGAATGACAAATGAATGACTGAGTGCTTTATTACAGGTTTGCATAAATATCAGAGCAAGTTCAGAGCTCCCCCAAATCGCCAAATTTTCACTCACAGAGGAGAACTGAAGCAGATTCTGGCGTAGACCTTAAAGAGTTTGGAAATTCTTAATGTGATTGTGATTGTAATGAAGAAAAATGTTAGTGGCAGGTCAGACCAACACTGTTGCAAGAATCCTATGGAGTGCTACTCAATCATTTCCGAAAGCTGTAGGGTCTGCCATGCCGGTACTACCCTCAGGTACTGCAAGCACATTTTCCTCCGACAAACCCTCTCAAAGTCTATTTCTTTACCCCTTCTACCTACAACGGTCATAAGTCACAAACACGCAGAAAGTTTTTTTGTCGCTCCAGGAAAGAAGCCCCTTTTATAAGAAAAAGGAAATAAGCAAAGACAAACTAAAAAATTTATTGAAGACCACACAGCATGCCTGCCACTGAGTTAGGACTCTAAACTGTGTCTTTTAGTTTCCTGATAATTTCTATGGAAAATACTCATGAAATGAAGTACGTATGTGGTATGAAATTGTGCCTAACGTTAACTGCTGATTTGTTGAAAATTCCCTTTTTCTCATAATGTACAGAATTGGTAACGTACAGTCAGACCACAAAATATATTACAGCCAGCAATTCATTAAATGATGTAGCAGATTCGAGGAAAGAACATGCTAAAGTTCATGAAAAGCTGAAGTCCAAGAAGACGCAGCATCTAAATTCTGACAGCGCTCAAATGTTTCGGTGTCTTATTAATCTGCCCAGTCTACACTGTCTTTGAGACTGCAGAAAAAAAAGAAAAAAAAATATGTATGATTGATTGTGCTGCAGGATATGTGCTTTTTGCATTTCCGTTAACTATAAAACAAGCACCATTTTAATTAAGCTGCTTCCAAGCAATTCAGGTGCTCTATAAAAATATAATGAAGCAATTAAGATGTGTTACAAGTGACTGAGATATCCTTTCCATTTGAAAATGTGAAAGTGGAAGCCAAGTCTTTTTTTTTTTTAAGTTTTACCCCACCCTCAAAGCAGGAAGGCCATTTAATCTCAAGAAAAAGAATACTGAATTTAAGTGAAATATAGGTTGATTTAATATATATAATTAACTTTTGCTAAATTTAGCACAGAACCAGATACAAAGGAATTATTTTTGCTACTATTTGAGGTTTGAAGATATGTAGGTGTTGCAAATCTCATTAGGGCTATAAAAACTACCCTCGTATTATTCTCAAGGAAATATTAATTTTGCAACCTAAATAGAGCAGCACAACTTTTTCTAAATCATATGTAAGAGTGAAATTGAGACAATGATTAGAAATTATATTTCCTTGAATATTCAAAATTTTGAGAGACACAGGACAGTTAGGCTCTTTCTTATCTGGTGTATTAATTTATTTTGGATGCATCAGTATGACCTATATGTAGACTGATGTACTCTTCGCTTCCATTAAAACAAATTATTTTCTTGTTTCTAAAATGAGATGGTCAGATATTAGATTCTGTTTTTCATCCAGTCAACCAGCAAGTTATCATACTATGGATGATGTGGGGTCCTAAAGATATAAAACAATCATTATACACATACAGAGCTTAATATTGTAGTGTGCCAGAACTACCAAAAATAATTTAAAAAGTGAAACAAGAAAATAATATAGTCACACACTATGGTAAATTATTAAAGGGTGACATAAATCTCAATGCCAGCTCTAGGAGGCTGGTCAGACTAGGTCCCTCTGAGGAGCTGATATAATGTAGTCCTAGAGGAAATATTTTTGTATAAAGCCTTGGAGGAAGGACAGGAAAAGTTGATATTTGGGACGATGGTCTAGAAGGGAACCAATAAACAAATGCATAAAGTACAGATAATAATCTCTAAGAAGTACAGAGAGAGTCTACAATTCTCTTCTGTATCCTTTTCTATGAACATAATCTTAACGTCATTTTGAAAATTTCACTATTATAAAATTTATTGGTGTACCTAGACTCCATGTCTTATGCTGCAGGTTTAGGCTATTTCCATCTCAAAGGAAATAGATAATTGTATGTGATTTTCATAGTAGGCCATTTTTATTACAAGTTAGAGAAAATGTCAACTGAAACAAATACTGGGAGTGATATAAAGCCAGGAATAAGCAGCACTATCACCAGTACAACAGACATCACCCTGCAAGTGAGCATATAGAAATTGGAGAGTCTAAATTAATTGTGTAGTATTTCAGAGGTAGCTTGTGGTAGTATCAGAATAAAAAATCCCAAGGTAATATGACTGTAGATCATAGATAGGAAGATAGGTAGGTAGGTAGATAGACACACAATTTAGTGGTTATATCGTCTTTTCTCATTCTTCTTATTTTTTAATCAGTGTCCCAACATGAATGATAGCACTAAAAAACTAGTTTGAGCTGTTAATCGCTGTTGTTCTATAATGCTTTATTTATAATTAATGTGCTAATTCTTTGGTTTATTCCCTAGGGCATTTTCATCAGGGATGCAATTTTATAAAGCAACTGAATAACTAAATAAATGTTACAGCCGCCTTCTAGCTAGCAGACTGGTCCAGATGGAATTGAATATCATGTTCCTGAACTTCTATCTGCCCAATGGCAAGAACCTGAGCAAAAGCCAAATGAAGATTTTAGTAATTCCATTTCAAGAATTCTCTGAAGGACCACTAACTGCAAATACATCAAGGACAGGGTAACTGCCAGTGGAAAGTGACAAAGTGGGTACTCTCCTGGAAAGGTAAAATGCTTGAACTCGTAAGACCTGAGCTTCCAGGTCCGGATTGAGGCAAGCACAGCAGAATGAACTGTTGAAGGGGCCACGGTGAATTGTGGAGGATGCTAATGCTCTATTTATCAAATTTACTCCTGTGAGTGTTTTCCTCCTGCTGTGATAATTTTTAGAGAATGAGAGGGGCCAAGGAAAGAGGAAAAAATGGTGTGGGTGGGGAGGGAAAGAGGAGAGAGGGAAGGAGGGAGGGAAACAAGTAGAAGCTGTGAGAATAACTGGCAAGAAGACTAATATTATGCTGTCCTGCCTTATTAGTACTGTGAGACACCTGAAAAACAGAGATTTTACTACTTAGGTTCCTGCCTTCCTACTTTTCTGTACTGTACTACTTGCTGGCCCTCTTTATTGCTTACCATCAACTGTTGATTGTGTCCATGGAGCTATGCTAGTAAGTGTGAATGTGGATATGTGAGCCAGCTCCTAAAACTAGCAAGAGTCAATTTTTAAAACATGGAGAAATTTTGCAAGCTCAGTTAAACTGTTAGTACCTTGAAATTGCTCGGGGAGGAGTCTTTACATCACTAACAGGCAAATACCACAAATCACCATGTTTCTTCCTTTTTGGAGAGCCAGCCTACTAGCACACCACGTGTATGCGTTTATTTGAGAGTGAGTGTGTGGTAAGTGAGGAAGGATGCAAGTATTTTCCCTGCCCTCAGTGACTTAGAACTTAGGAGCTGAACAAAGTTGAAAAAAGGGAAGCCTATAATATAAGACAGTGTGTGGTCTCTTCTGTTAGGGACAAATTGTGGTTATAGGGGTGCAGCACATGGATAACTCACATTCAGCTGGTAAATAAAATATGGAAGAGTAGTTAATATTTCAATTTGACATTTAAGGGCTGGTAGGACTTCAGTCCATGGAGGTATAAGAAGGAAGAAGGGGTAGAGACAGTGACAGAGGAAAGACAAATGAGCTGAGTCCCTGGGACTCAGGAAAAGAAACTTTGAACTGGCTACTCTCATTTGGCTGGAATACATGATGTCCAGGGGATGCATGGTAGGACAGGGAAGTGGGAGAGGATTTAGCTCATAGTATCTGTGTGATAAGAGGGTAATGCTTGATAGTCTTGGCTTAATCATTCATCTTAAAGAGGCAAAGTGGGAATCCACTCCACTAGATGACTGACCCTGGTCATGTTTTTTAAACTTTCTGAGGGTCGTTTCTTCAACTTAAAAATAGTGATACCAGCACCTTCCTTGTATTATCCCTAAAGAATTACAAACACAATCCTAGTTTTAGTATGGAAAATGACTTGCAAGCTTTAAATGCCAATATAGGGAAATGACTATGGCATTTACTGAACACTCCATGGGTTCCACTAAGTCTCAGGAAAGAACCATGTGGAAATGTTAGCAGTGTAGAAAAAAACCTGGTTTCTGTACTTATTGAAGGTATGTGATAACTTCATGAAGGTTTAGTCATTGAGTTCAAATCCCCATCCCTTCCAAAATAAAACAACACATATGTAAAAAATAAAAAGACAGGTAATAAGTAGAAATGATATTACTGAACAACTTAGAAGGGGGAAAAATCATTTGGAATCATGAAAACATGACTTCATATGAGTTTTATGTTTTCCTTCTGCCATAAGATTATTTGGAGATATATAGCCATAGCCCAATTAGACTGAGACACACAAACTGGCAAATACTGTTAAATGAGGGAAGGTTTAATGCAGGAGATTAGCCTTAATCTTGGATTTACAACTATACATGATGTAGTCTGGAAGATAGAATGTGGGAAAATTAACTGTTGATAAAACCAGTGACATGGGAATGATATTCCTTCGGATGAAGTTGCCAGCTCTCATTGACACAAATTGATTTTTTAAGGAGTTGAAATTCCATGCAATATATATAATGTAATTTATATCATGGATCTGGATGATAAGAGCAGAGTATTTTAAAAAATGCCCTCATAAGTGTGCAAAGATCACCAATGAATCTTAATTTGAGATATCTTTATCGTAGATAAGTTCACACATGTGAGTAAGCTTCCTAGGAGCAGAGACAGACAACAGCACAACTGTTCAAAGAACATGAAAACAGTCTCTCTGGCTTCAAGGCATGGTTAGCTATTATTGGTTCCATCGCCTTGGGAAATGATTAAACATGTTTGTCTTTCATGTTCCTTTTCTGGAATACGGAAGGAACAATACTAGTATCTACCTAGCAGGGTAGATATATTTAAAGGGTTAAATGAGAATACATGTGTGAACCACATAGTAAGCTCTATTCCAAAGATGTCTGTGCTTCTACTGTGTTTTGGATATATTTTACGCACTTGGGGTACACATGTGATTAAAATAGACCTCTGTCTTAGCATGTCTGTCTTTTATCACATTTTAGCCAACATTACCATTATTTCCATTGCTATCTTTGCTTTCATAAAACCTAGGACAACAGCTGACTAGCGGGTGCTCAAAAAAGTTGCTGAATGAATGTTCAACTAAAGCTGGATTGAGGGCAAATAAACAGCATACACAAGTGAGCAAAATAAAGAAAAATACCTGAGGGACACCTGGGTGGCTCAGTCAGTTAAGCATCTGCCTTCTGCTCAGGTCATGATCCCAGAGTCCTGGGATCCAGCTGCATTGGGCTCCCTGCTCAGCGGAGAACAAGCTTCTCCCTATCCCTTTGCTCCTGCTCCTGCTTTTGTGTGTGTGTGCGTGTGTGTGTGTGTGTGTGTTTGCTTTGTTTGTTTTTAAAGATTTTATTGATTTGATAGATTTTGTTTGTTTTTGAAGATTTTATTTATCTGACAGAGAGAGAGAGCACAAGCTGGGGGAGCAGCAAAGGGAGAGGGAGGAGCAGACTCCTAGCTGAGCAGGGAGCCCGATGCGGAGCTGGATCCCAGGACCCTGGGTTCATGACCTGTGCCAAAGGCAGATGCAGAACTGACTGATCCACCCACACCCATCCCCTACCCCCACTGGCTTGTGTTTTTTTCCTCTCTCTCCCAAAATAAATAAATATTTAAAATCTTAAAAAAAAAGAAAAAAGAAAAATACTTTGAAAAATTAGGCAATTCTAGGAAAGATACTGACCAGATTATAGACTAGAATCCTTGACTCTGAATTATAACAGACCGATCTCTTTACTAGAACGGAAATTCTAGTTGTCCGAACAAATTCTACCTTTGAATCTTTCTTTTTCTAATGGAAAAAAACAAAAGAAAACAAAAAACCCAAAACCAAAATGAAACAACAATGACAAAAACAAACAAAAAACTACGGGAAAATTGAAAATGTGTATTATCTATGAGTTACTGTAGAAATATGGTTTCTTTCAGCTTTATTGGTCTTTGAAATGTATCCTGACTGTTAGAGAATTAGTGGTAATAATTCAAGTGTCTGATAGGGTCACAAATGAGACATTGGTTTACTTTTCACTCAGTCATAATGGCTGGAAATAGCTAAAGAGGTAAAACCCCCAGATTCAGAATATATTGGTATTAGTCATCTCAAAGCAGATATTTCAGGATGAATTAAGGAATCATAGCTCATAGAGTTAAGTACGTCTAATACTATTAGGTGAAAGAGAGAAGCGCTGCTTAATGGATCAATTCCATTAGGGGAGGAAAAAAAGCAAAAATTGCAAGTGGTTTCACTTTGGAAAGCTAGCCATCAAAGTCAGCTACCTGCCTGCGGAAGTCCTTCCCCCGTTCAAATACTGTTTCTGTTCTGTCAGCATTGCCAGTATCTGCAGCTACTGTACTGTGGAAAGTAATTATATTATATGGCAGATAAAACAAGGGGGTATGCATCAGATTATAAATAACTTAATTTTGCAAAGGAATTTTACATCTTAATCTGCTGGACTATCACTTTCACTTAGGCTCTGAAACCAAATTATGTTATTGTGTTCTGTGATATAATTTAATAACTCACCCATAAGGAAATGTCAGGTCGCATTTGCAACAATCCAGGGGCCATTAAGCCAGATGGAAGGTCATTCTGTTTGAGGATTGTAAATGAACCTGTCCAACAAAGTTTTGGTTAGGGACAGCCAAGGACTCATTATGTAGTCAATTTACCCAACTGCTTGCAAGAACCACGCCAATGCCAAGGCTGTTCTGTCCTTTGAAGTTTGAAATGAATTTGAACATATAGGAATTTTTACTTTCATCAGGCCAAAAAGGAAATTGCTTTTGCGAAAAGCAGTCATTTCCATATATTGCTTAGAACATTAGAATAAAAATTAAATGTATTGTAGAAATGCCACTTGTGGAATTTCTTTTTTCTTATTCATTTTCCTTTTTTTAAAAATCTGCCTTTCCTTGGTAGTGGAAGACATGCGCGCGCGCACACACACACACACAGATACACTCATTGTGTCACATAAACATAAAATAAACCATTCAAACAACGTATCAGGAATGTACAAAGAAATCTATGGTTTTGAAAGTAAAAGTATTTCACTAAAATAATTACAATATCTTTCTTCTTTTACTTTTTAAGTTCTTTTTGTATAACATGAAGTTAACGACTTCTGATTATCCACACTATGTGATTTAATGTGAATACTCCAAAATGGATAGTTCAATACCAGTTTTTATTTAGATTTTTAAAAACATTTAAAAAAATCTGAATGCCTTTAATGATATTTAAGTTACTCCTTAGAGCAAAGAACACAAAATGTAGCTGTTCTATTAAAACATTATTTTACAACTAGCGTATTTCCATTTTAGTTACTGAAAGATAAATAGCTAACATATTTATCCATAACCCCATATCTATGATAAATTTTGACATCTGTATGTGTTTACATCTTGTAAAGCATATTTTATTGATGAGGATTCACTGACTCAGTTATATAAATAGGGGTTTACTGACTTGGGCTTACTGACCATATTTATTTGATCCTTATTACTCATGGATTCTGTTTTTGTGAATTTGTCAACTTGCTAAAATCAATACTGGTGGTCCATTCAGTCATTTGTGCGCATGTGCAGAGCAGTGATACATTTGAATTAGCCAGGGCCCAGATTCCTAGCTGAGGTGGAACAGAGCCTTCTGCCTCTGCTTTCATACATCTCAGAAGATGGAAAAATTAGGGGGCAGTGCAATGTAGTGCACGGAGCTCTGGCTCTGGGGATGGCTGGGTGGGTTCGAACCCCACCTCTGGTACCTATCAGTAGGACACCCTCAGGCAAGTCACTAACACCTCTGAACCTCATTTATTCTTTTAAAAAAATGAGTTGTTTTTAGGGTTTAAGATTATTTATGGGAGCTATATATGTACTTCTTCATATATATATATATGAAGAAATGTACTTATTTCTCATAGGAACAATAGTTTAGTAGTAGCTAATTCAGTGTCTACAGTGACTTATAGAACATAGTTACCTGGAATAATGAAAATCAACTATATATGTGCATTTTTGTATGTATTACTAATATGTATATATTTGTTCATGGATTTAGAATAATCCAAATACATATGTCACATAGAGCACGCATATTTTCGCACATTAATATCTTTGCCACTCTAAATTGTAATGAATATCCATACCCATAAGTTATGGCGCACTTTTCAACTTATCTGAAGAAGCAGAAATTCTACACTTTGAGAGTTGTCATAATTATGTAGTTTAGATGATGTAGATACAATCTTTCTCTGCTTCAAAGGTTATGAACATTGTTTTTAAATATATTTTCCCTACAGAGCAGGGAGGAGATAACCATGACTCTTCTTTGGTATGCTGCTAGAGTCGGACTAGAGTCTAGCAAAGTGATAAGGACAGTCTTGGGACTGTGTCTAGAACACACATTTGTTCATACCAGAGAGAAGAAAGAAGAAGAAATGCAAAGGCTTCTCACCCTGGTCTAAGAAAAGCAGCAAGGATGGATGATGTAAGTGCTCCCTTATTTGGGGATTCTAGGGCTTTTCTGCAAACCAGCTGAGGAAGATCTTTACTGTGACATATTTATCCATACAACTCTTAGTGGTAGGCTTAGGCAATCAACTACAGTTAATGCTTGTACAATTTGGGATTTTCATACAAGACATACACCAGGCAGTACACATCATCAGAACTACACATAATACATAGGAAGTAGAGACAGATCAGTCTAATACCCCAGTAAAAGGAAAGCCAACATAGTGCAAGAACACTGGCCAGTGGAGTCCTGGGTTCTGGTCCTAGTTGGGTGAAGTGGAACAGAATTTGTGACTATTTGAATTGAATACTAGCTCCAAAGATTACCTTTATGTTATTTTTTAAATGTGTGCTTCTTTGTAAATTCTGAAATAATGTAGGAAGCCATGTACTGCTTTTGTCAAAGGGTGATTAAAATAAAATGTCTTCTTTCAGTATGAGTTAGTCAACTATTCTATCTTGTCTCATTTTGCTTGTTACTTACACTACAAGGCAACTAAAGAACAGTATCTCTTGATGCAAAAGTGGTTAAGGGTAATCTGCCCTCTTCCTATTAAGCCTGCTGATTTTTTTTTTTCCTGGGTCCCATCTTAGCCATTTGAGAGAGGTCACTAAATCATTCTAGCTCAAATACCTCTTACAGAGTCTGCATAGCAGAATAAAATAGAATAAGATGATTAATAGGTTGATATTGTCAGAAGGACCTTGAAAGCATCATTTGTAGATACCAGGCCTGCAGAAAATGGAGATATAAGTATATAATCAAATTACTATTTTGCTCTATTATGTTAAATTTTTCTTTATAATGCTCAAGAAGTAAATTCCTTCCTAAATTCACACTATGAAACAGAAGTCTGTACTATAGAATCTAAATAGTGACTAGAGATAGTCATATTTCTGAGTAAGACTAGATACTACTTTGTAACAGAAACAATGAATTAAATCTGTGTTGAAGCTTAGATAAATCTGTAAAGAACCTATGGTACTTGAGCCTATGAGACTGAAAGATGCATTAAGAATGAAGAAAGAAAGAGAAAGAAAGAAAAGAGAAAAGAAAAAAGAAAAGGAGGAAGGAAGGAAAGAAGGGAGAGGGGAGGAGAGGAGAGGAAAGAAAAGAAAACCTGGGTTAATGGGCTTTATGTCATTGATACTGTTACCTTTGTTATCTACATGAAGGCAAAGAAACCACTCAACTACTAGAAACCTTTCTGAATGTTGCTTATATCAGTCAGGATTCAACCTGAGAAGCAGGAAGCAGAATCAGGAGGATATGTATACAATATACATACAATAGGATACAATTGTGTGAAGTCTTTAGGGCAGACAATGAGGAAGGGAGGCTCACAGGCAGGGAAGAATTCCAAGGTGAAACTTACTGTCCTCAGGAAGTATTGTCTTAACTCAGAGAAGGCCTAAGTCCTCTTTTAAAGACTTTCCAACTGATTAAATCAGACCCACCCATGATTATCTCTTTTTTGATTAAAGTCAATTGATTAAAGACTTTAATCACATCTGCACAATCACTTCACAGCAGCAACTAAATTACTATTTGATTGGATAAAAATGAGAAGGTATATGCATGCCACAAAATGGCTCCTTTCCTTCTGTCTTCCAATCTTGTGAGAGACTATCCTTGTAGCCCACACTAACTGGGAACATACTAAAAAGGGAAATCTGGGAAGTGTAGTACAAACTAGTGAATTTGACACAATAAAAGGCATCACAGTTCACCCCTTGCCAATTTAGCACCCATACACATCTCTTAAAATCATAATTGCTCTCAATAAGATAGTTACAGAGTCATACTTCTGCCTAATATGATACAAATATCCTGTGTTCTATCAAAAATATGCTGACTATTCCCCAGAGAAGGATATGAAGTCTCTGGGTGATATTTACTCTTCTCTTTAGAGTTCCTGCAACTTAAATCCTGAGATGAATGACAAAAGGACTCTAAGAGAGGGGAAAACACAGTATTAGGTTAATATATATTCAAACATAGTCATTTAAAATTAAGGAGGAAATACTTGTAACTATTACAGCCTTCTTTTCTGAAACTAGTCATATGGTTGCATCCGGTATTTATAACTACTTTCTTCCAATTCATTTTATATTCCCTTTACCCTCAGCAACCACCTCATCTGGTTGTGTTTCTTTGCTCAATGGGGTGACTTGAACATTCATGACTGAAGGATCTGAGTCATTATCATTGCTGAACACATAACACAATTTTAAAAAACAAAAACAAAACAAAAAACACAAATTTCATTGTGTGGGGAGTACCCTTCCATTGTGAATAGGCAGCCACCATATAACCAATAGTCTTAATCTGCAGATTTCTTTGCTTTTACATAAATAAGGTCTGAGACCATGTCTATATTATTATAGGATAATAAATACTGGAAATAATTGAGTTGTTTTCTAATATACAGCTTAATTTCTTATTATAGAGAATTTAATAAATATGGGCAAGCAGTATAAATGACAATAGAAGTCACCATTAATTCTACAATCCACCACAGCAACCATCATGCCAAATGGTGAAAAGTGGATAATTTTACTCTAGGATCAGGAACAAGGCAAGGATGCCCACTCTACTTTTATTCAATGTAGTATTAGACGTCCTAATCAGATCAATTATGTAAATAAATAAATAAATAAATAAATAAAAGGCACTCAAATTGGAAAGGAAGAAGTAAATTTCTAAATTCACATGACATGATAATAAGTATATTATTTTTAATAAATATTTTTAAAATAATATATTTACTATTATATTTTAATAAATATTTAAAAATATATTTTAAATAAATATTAATAAACATTTTAATAAATATTTCAGTAAAAAAACCTGTTAGAATAAATGAATTCGGTAGTGTTGCAGGATACAAAATCAAAAGTATAAAAATCAGTTGCATTTCTACATACTAATAATGAACTATCAGAAAGAGAAATTAAGAAAATCGTTCCATCTACAATTGCATCAAAAATAATAAAAAATACCTAGAAAAAAAATTTAACTGAGAAGGCAAAAGATCTTTACACTGAAAACTGTAAGACATTAATGAAAGAAATTGAAGTAGATACAAACAAATGGAAAGATATTCCACACTCATGGATTAGAAGAATTAATATTGTTAAAATGCGCATACTGCCCAAAGCAATCTACAGATTTGTTGAAATCCAGATCAAAATTCCAATGGCATATATCAGGAAGTAAAAAAAAAAAAAAAAGAAAGAAAGAAAGAAAGAAAAGAAAAAGAAAGAAAAAAAGAAATCCTAAAATCTGTATGAAACCACAAGAGACCCTGTATAGCCAAAGCAATCTTGACAAAGAACTAAGCTGGAGACATCCCACGCCCTGACTTCAAACTATATTGCAAAGCTATAGCAATCAAAATGGTATGGTATTGGCATAAAAACAGACATCAACAGAACAGAATAGATAGTGCAAAAATAAACCCATGCATTAAGAGTCAACTAATTGATGACACAGAAGCCAAGAACATACAATGGAGAAAGGATAGTCTTTTCAATAAATGGTGTTGGGAATACTGCACAGCTACATGTAAAAGTGAAACTGAACCACTATACACAAAAATAAAGTCAAAATGGATTAAAGACTTGAATGTAAGACTTGAAAACACAAAACTCCTAGAACAAAACATAGGGGCAAGCCCTTTGACATCAGTGTTGACAATAATTTTTTGGATTTGACACCAAAATCAAATGTAACAAAAGCAAAAATAAACAAGCAGGACTACATCAAGCTAAAAAAGCTCCTGTACAACAAAGGAAACCAAAAAACCAAAGGCAATTTACCAAATAGGAGAAAGTATAGGTAAATCATGTATCTGATAAGGGGTTAATATCTAATAAGGAATTCATACAAGCCAATAGCAAAAAAAACCCAAATAATCTAATTAAAGAGTAGAAAGAGGAACTGAATAGACCTCTTTCCAAAGAAAACATACCAACAGGTACATGAAAAATGGTAAACATCACCAATCATTAGGCAAATGGGAATTAAAACTATACTGAGATATTGCCTAATACATGTTAGAATGATATCATCAAAAAGAAAAGAGATCATGGGGTTCCTGGGTGGCTCAGTCAGGTAAGCATCCAGCTCTTGATTTTGGCTCAGGTTGTGATCTCAGGTTTGTGAGATCAAGCCCCGTTTGGGCTCTGCACTCAGTGGGGAGTCTGCTTCTCTCCCTTTCCCCCTGCTCTTGCACACTCTCCCTCTCTCTCTAAAATAAATGAATCTTTATTTTATTTTTTAAAATATTTTATTTATTTGTCAGAGAGAGAGAGCGAGCACAATCAAGGGGAACTGCAGAAGAGGGAGAAGCAGGTTCCCTGCTGAGCAAGGAGCCAGATGCGGCACTCGATCCCAGGACCTGGGATCATGACCTGAGCCAAATCAGACGCTTAACCGACTGAGCCACCCAGGGGTGCAAATAAATAAATCTTAAAAAAAAAAAAGATAAGAGATCACAAGTGTTGGTGGTGATGTGGAGAAACGGGAACCCTTGTGCACTGTAGGTGGGAATGTAAATTGTATAGCCACTATGGAAAATAATATGGAGCTTCTTCAAGAAACTTAAAAAAAGATTGCACTACTATATGATTCAGCATTCCCACTTCTGCATTTATATTCAAAGGAAATGAAACAGGATATCAAAGAGATACCTGAGTTCCCATGTTCATTGCAACATTATTCACAGTAGCTAAGATACAGGAACAACACTAGTGTTCACCAGTAGAGGAATGGATAAAGAAAATGTGGTAAATAAATACAATGGGGGCGGCTGGGTGGCACAGCGGTTAAGCCTCTGCTTTCGGCTCAGGGCGTGATCCCGGCGTTATGGGATCGAGCCCCACCCACGTCAGGCTCTTCCGCTATGAGCCTGCTTATTCATCTCCCACTCCCCCTGCTTGTGTTCCCTCTCTCTCTGGCTGTCTCTATCTCTGTCAAATAAATAAAATAAAATCTTAAAAAATAATAATAAATAAATAAATAAATAAATACAATGGAACATTATTAAGCCATTACAAAAAGGAAATCCTGTCATTCACAACTCTTCATTTCAGCTCTGGTCATTGTCTCAGGGTGAGGAGATTGAGCCCCTGATGGGCTCCAGCACAGAGTCTGCTTGAGATTTTCTCTCTCCCTCTCCCTGTGCCCTTCCCCTGCTCACGTGTACTCTCTCTGTCTCTCTCTAAACAAATAAATAAAACTTTTAAGAAAATGCTAAAGCATTTGATAAGAGAAATTCAGAATTTGGAAAGGATAAAACAATATTTATTTTTTTGTCTCTACAATATTGTTTTTTTAATATATTATTAATGGTGATAGTAGTAAAGTTAAATAACAATGAAATTATCTTTTCAGAACTTTCTGATATACCAATCAATGGCCTGGCTCTGAGTTCAGTTTATTTAAATGCTTTAATAGCTATTGTAGCTAAAATAAGTATTTTATGAAGAAAAGTGGATCCAGGTGGAAGAATTGGATCACTGGCTGCATTTCTAAATCGTGACACTCACTAGTCAAACTCATTTGTCAATTACACAGTTATTGAGGGAAACTAAATTTCCACTTTTTTTAAAGAAAATAGTTTTGGTTTTAAATAAACCCAAAGGTGTCATTTTTTATATATATAATAAATAGGTTCATGACTCACAAATATTATTTATTTTAAATAATATTAAATATTTGAAAAATCAGATATCCAAATTTCAAAGTACAGTTAAGAATATGTAAGACTAGTAAGTGATTTGGGGCAACAAATCAGATAATGATGGGTACATTTTGAAACACTAATCTTTAAAATGATCTGCTCATATTATGATATTCTTTCAAAGAATATTAAGTACTTGGTATTTTTAAGGCATTGTCTTTATCTTAAATGGGCCCATTAGTGTTTTGTTTTGTTTTGCTTTTTTCAAAAAATATCTGCTAGGTGGCCTGCATTTTACTGGCAGTGCTTTTAATTTCAGAAAAAGGTAAGTAAATTTGGAATACTTGCTTCTGGAAAAAGAAGAATGTATACCTCATTGTTAAGGTCAGCAAACTCCCTTAAGATCTTTACTGTGGGGGGCGCCTGGGGGGCGCAGTCGTTAAGTGTCTGCCTTCGGCTCAGGGCGTGATCCCGGTGTTCTGGGATCAAGCCCCACATCAGGCTCCTCTGCTAGGAGCCTGCTTCTTCTTCTCCACTCCCCCTGCTGTGTTCCCTCTCTCACTGGCTGTCTCTCTGTCAAATAAATAAATAAAATATTTTTTAAAAAAAAGATCTTTACTGTGGGATAATCTAAACATTTATCTATGGTATGATTTTTATGATCACATTGTATTTCATAATAAATTTATTTTAAGATTCAGTTGCATTTAAAATATCAAATTATTCACATTAATGAAATTTTGTAGCATTTCTTATTTCTTTCTTAAACTTCTCTGCTGCAAAAGTTTGCTGTTAAGGAATGATAACTGGATGAATTCAACTGAAGCGCTAAATCTGTAAAATGTCACAAGTTGTGGGTGTCCAGTAAAAACAGCTACTTCACAGTTTTATCATAACTTATTGTTTTCATTAAATAAGCTATTTCCTGGCGAGCTAGTGTTTTTCTTTGGGCTGTCACAAAAAGTAGTTTATATGTGTTAAAACTGAAAGAGAATAAAAGCCTAACATAATACAAGGCATGTAGAAATTTCTTTAATCCAGCTATATAAAAACCTCACCCTACATAATTTAAGACATGCTTTTTAAAAATCTTTAGCAGTGATGCTCTATATCTTCAAACACTATTTACTTATAAAAATGCATTTCAGTTTGTTGTCATACTGTTTTCCATATATTATTTTAGTGAGTTTTACCATACCAGGATGGATCTGAGTTTCTTACATGGTAGGTTGCATTTAGGCTTTTGCTTTCAAGAAACCCTCAGAAAGACTTTAAAAAACTTATCATTAACTTTAGAGTCATTTATAAAGTATTGGGTTAAGTTTCAATTGACTTAAAACAATGAAAAATAAAGAGGTCTCATTTTATAGAAGCTTGGCAAATCAACCCAATGTGGTAACTGCTATTTTACAATTTTGATATTTTTGTATTACTTCTTTTGAAATCTGGTTAATCACTTTTGCTAACTTAATTGGGAATAAAGGGGAGTTTTTTTTTCTGGTGTTGTTGTTTACTAAGAGTAGAAGCTCCTTACATTCTTTGAAAACATAATTTTTGATGACTGGATAATGGTGCTTATGAATATTCCATTGTTTACTTTGCCATTATAATATTTTTTAGCATTTATTTTTTTAAAAGATTTTATTTATCTGAGAGAGAAAGAGCCAGCAAGAGAGAAAGCATGAGGGGTGGGGGGCAGAGGGAGAGGGAGAAGCAAGCTCCCCGCTGAGCAGGGAGTCTGACACGGGGCTGGATCCCAGGACCCTGGGATGATGACCTGAGCTGAAGGCAGACGCTCACCAACTGAGTCACCCAGGTGCCCCATTTTTTAACATTTAAATATTTTAATAAAAAATGGTAAACTTGAAAATAAACACCTTCACATTTAAATCTTCATACAAATATCTTACTATTTCTCTATAATGACAAGATTTCTTTTGCATCCTAAAAAATTTATTACAATTTGTATTTCCCAGGAGTGAATAAAAGTGAATGCTACATCAAATGTTTTATAATAGTATGTACTTACTAATTAAAAATACTTTTTCTAATATTTGAAAATAATATCTCATGGCTAAATTCCCATTCCTTTGATTATTAGTGAGGTCATTTCTTTTGTGTGTGATATTTTCCTTTGCTTTGTCTATTTGCTTGTAATACTTTTTTAAATCTATTTGTGTGAAATTTTGTACAGCGGGGGCATTAATTTCTTGTCATATTTGCTACATACGATTCTTTCAAATTTTTTTGTCCTTTTTTCCCCTGACATTAACTGATTAATAGAAGTTTTTATTTTTATGAATTCAAATCCAATGTTTTATTTTTCCTTGTGATAAGACTCACTGGCTTTATTATAAAATGAAAATTACTCTTTTATAACAGTTGAAAAGTAAAAAGAAAAGGAAACAAATAGAAATAAATGACCAAGAAACTACTCCTAGTAATCTGACTTGAATATTTCAAGTATACCTGAATATTTCAATATACTTTCTAAGTAATATTTATATATTTAAAATAATAATAATATAATTTTGTATCCTATTTTAGTCACAAAATATCATGCCCATTTTGTATGTCTTTAAGGACTCTTTGAACTTCTTTGTTTCCATTGTGAGGAGAGAGTATAATTTATAAAGCAAATCACCTTAAAACTTATGAATTTAAAAACAAACCTATGTAGGAAAAGCATTTTTGGATATATTTTTATTACATATCAAGTTATTTATTTAAACAGTCATCTACAAATTAAATATTTTTGTCTCAATACAAAAAATTATTTTTTAAAGCTGAAAAATGGGGAAATGTATTTTCTCTACAGTCATCTTACTGCTTTTTAAAAACTAACAATATTCTTGAATTAAATCTTTCTAAATGTAACTGGGTTTTGTTTTGTTTTAAATTATCCTTTTCAAATAGATCATGCCCTCCACCTACTTGATTTTGAGTCCTTCAAGAACAAGAATTTCATCTTCCTCATCCATCTTTATATTCCCCTAAGGATGGTATATGGAAGATAACCAGGAAAATTTGATTCAATCCAGTTCTAATTTTAACCCTGATATCATTGAGTTGCAAATTCAGTGACATGAATTATTTTCCACAGCTCAGCCTGATTGCCTCTTTATCTGTCATCTTGATAAATCATTAACTTTAAAACTTAAAGCAAGTAATCTACTAAATATTACAACCTTCTTTCTATCCACATACCTCAAAACCCAACTCTGCATCTGGAATATTGAAATTTTAAATACATTCCTGTTCCAAACATTTTAAATTATTGCTTAGGATTGTGGTTGTCTGCAGTCGTTCAGAAATATCCCACGGTCTTTCTCAGAATTCTGTACCTCATAAGCTTATATCATATCTGGACTTAACGCTGTGCTTTCCAACATGGTAGCCGCTAGGCATATGAGGCTATTAAGCACTTAGAGTGAGTGTGGGCTTCATGGAGATGCTCTAAAAGTATGAAATAATACCTACCTATTTTTTTTAACTTTTTTGAAACACAGTTACAAGAAAATTTAAAATTATATGTATGGTTCATACTAACCTGCTACTCAGTAGTACTACGCCAGAGGAACAAAGCTGTTTGATTACCACTTGCTCCTTATGAACATATTCAAATAGTGTTTAGACTGTGGAACTTTGTCTAGAAGATCAAACTAAATCATGAGTATAGACACGGCCTCAATGTGTACGCTATTAACATTTCTTGCCAATTATTTGACTTTTGAACAAAGAGAAACAAGTTAGGAGCAGATGTGGAAAAAAAAAAGTCAGATTTTAACTGGGCAAGCTAAGTCATATTATTAAGTCTCTTCGTCCATATACACGACCCAAAGCAGCACGCCGGACACGAGGCAATGGGTCTTGCATCGCAGCAGAAATTCAGGGCCAGGCCTCTCTGGGAGGTACTGGAGGAAGCCTGCTGCTGACTGTAACAGCATATGTACTTATTTCTTTCATCAGCGGTGAAGTCCTGGTTGACAATTTTCCCAGGAAGTTTCTGACAAATAGCACACACCGTTGTTTACATTTTTGTGATTTAATGTCTCACTTAAATTACACAGGTGCACATAAATGTGTTCATTTGAGCACGGTAATTCCACTGCTACTAACATCAGTAAGTAACTCAATATAAGAAACAAGCTAGTACTAAATTTATTACTCTCCTCTCTGGCTAACGTACTTGAATGAATCTGTAGCGATTGGTAGTTACGGTTAATATCACATTTCAGCCTTGGGAGGAACAATAGTAGAATAACGCTCCTTTAAGTGCTTTCCTTTTATTTATTTATTTTTTTGTTTTATTAATTTTCTTTAGGTTTTTTTTTCTCTCTTTAACTTTTTTTTTTTTTACACTAAGGGCCATCCTAAATAGCTACATTCAGTAGTGACACATTTATTTCTGCCCATTTTAAAGCACACCACAAACACATAATTTGTGTTTTAAAATCATAGGCAATGATATCCTTTCCTATGAATATCAAACATTCATGAATGAAAATAGATTTCTGACACTGATTTTTGAAAATTGCTGTAGTAAAACCACATTAAAAATATATCAAGTACCCTAATTCCTGATTTCGTTTGCTTATATCTATATATTAACATGTAAAAATACTAGTGCCTTCCTGTAGCACTGTGGAACTTAAAAAAACACCATAAACAGGTGTTTCTAAGCTGTATATGCATGGAATACCAGCTCCAAAGTACTAAAAATTGAAATCATATATGAAAATCTTACCTATAGAGATTAAGAACCTCAGGGCAAGGTGGAATATTAAAAAACCGAAGGAAGTATCACTACAATGCTGTGACCACCATGTACAAGTATTGGGATCAATGCTGTCTATTGAATCCTCACAATACCCCACTGTTCTCATTTACACACAAGAAGAGTAAAGCTAACAGAGGTAAAGTAACTCCGTTTCCATGGTTAGCAGTATAAACACTTGGCTACCAGGCATTCAAGTACTGCTCCTCTTCACTCTGTTGCTAAGGTGGCAATTTGGGAAACAGCCCTAGAGCAAACAAGTATAGGTAGGGCAAATGGCTTGGAGAAGCAGGAAGACCCCAAATGACTAAGTCACACCACTTTAACTGGTAAGAATCACCTCTGAGAAGAACACGAGAAAAGCTAGAACATTTATTAATATTAATTACAGTTTGGGTGGTCTGTTAAGGAGTTCTCAATGTTACTTATTTAATCCTCACAAAAATCTTGCGACATTGATATTATTATAACCAATTTCTTCATGAAACAGATGCTCCTAAAATTTGAATAGTTTGCTCAAAATGCACACAAGCAGTAAATGTCACAGCAAAGAGTGTCTGTTTGACTTCAAAATTTGTTCTATAAACCACTATGCTGTGTTGCTTCCAAATTAGCTGGTTGTTATCACAACGAATGGCAAGAACAAGCCTGAAGAATTAAACAAACATAAAGAATTGCCTGACTGCCTTAGTCTAGACATTCAAAGAAAATACTTAGTGCGTGAGGGTGGGAACTATAAAAATTAATGTCTTACTTTCTGGAAAACAAAGACTAAGGGATTAACTGCAATTTTTTTTTTGAAAGCTTCAATCTAAAGCAACAAGAATGAAGGAGAAGAGAAAGGTGAAGCAGGAAAAAATACTAAACAAAGCAGGAAGGTATCCTACCACACCAGCCACAGTTTTACAATGAGCCATTAGACATATAGCCAGAAAAACCATTTCCTGAGTGGGAAGAGTAAGATAATTTATCTGCCTAGATCTCATCCATTCTGCCCCTTCCACCTGTCGCCAACTCCATTTCCAAAATTTTCCCCTAGGGAGTAAACTCCTCTACATTTTAGGGTTGCATCATGCAGTGTTGCATTTCACTGGGGCCCAGAAGTGGCAGGACAAAGGAGCAGAGACTATGGCCATGTGATTAAATTCAGGAGGTGAAAGTAGTTGGTTGATTAAGGCTGCAGTGAGACAAAGCATGTGCTTCAAGATCTGGGTGGGATTTAAGATTGAGAAAACCAGTGGAGTATAAGAAATGGTTGGATACATGATGTGTCTGAGAAAAACAGAGGGATGGATGGGGCAAGAAGGGAGAAATTAAGAGAAAAGCATCAACAGAATGAACCCCCTCCCCAAACAGGGCTAATATAATTTATAGTATGCTATTTTTAAATTAAGCTTTATTTTGAGAGATGTCTGTGTGGCTCAGTTTGTTAAGCATCCATCTGCCTTTGGCCCAGGTCACGATCCCAGGGTCCTGGATTCAAGCCCCGCATTGGGGTCCCTGCTCAGCAGGGAGCCTGCTTCTCCCTCTGCCTTCTGCTCCCTCTGCTTGTATTCTCTCTCTCTGACAACTAAATTCTTAAAAAAAAAAAATTCTTTAAACTTTATTTTGAAGTGATTGTAGATGCAAAAGTAGTTCTAAGAAATAATACAGAGAGATCCTATTTATTCTTTATCCAGTGTCCCCCAGTGGTAAAATCTTACAAAACTTGTATGTTTTCACAGTGAGGATACTGACATTGATATAGTCAATCAATGTAAAAAAAAAAAAAAAAAAAAAAAAATTTTTTCCCTATAAGGAGGCTTCATGTCTCCCTTTTATAGACAGACTCACTACCTATTGCTGTCACTCCTTCCTACATGTTGGGTAACTCATCTGTTTTCCGCTGTTATAATTTTGTCATTTCAAGAATGTTATTAAAAGGAAATCATACTGAATGTAGCTTTTTAGGATTGGATTTTTCACCTAATTCCCAGCATAATTCCATCAAGATTTATCCACCTTGATGTCCACCTCAATGGCTTATTTCTTTTTATTGGTATGGATGTCCCATAGATTATTTAACCACTCATCTGTAGAAGGACATCTGGGCTATTTCTAGTTTTTGGCTATTACGAATAAAAGTGCTATAAACTTGCATGTACAGATTTTTGTGTGAAAACAAGTTTTTGCTTCCCTGGGATAAATGCCCAAGAGTGCAATAGCTGGTTCACAGAATAGTTGCATGTTTAGTTTTTGTTTTGTTTTGTTTTTTTAAAGAAATTGCCAGACTAACTTCCCAGGGTAGCTGCACCATTTCCGTCTGTACCAGGAACATGTGAGTGATTCATGTTCTCTACATCTTCACCAGCATCCATTCTCTCAGACTTTTTAAATTTAGCCATGATGATAGATGTCTAATGATATCTCCTGTGGTTTGATTTTCAGTTTCCTTATGGCAAATGATGTGTAACTTCTTTTCATGTGTTTATTTGCTGTCTGTATACTTACTTCAATGCAATGACTGCCATGTCACAACAAACAACCCAGAGTAGTAGTAGTAATCGTAGCAGCATTGTATTCTCCAGCGAGGAGATCTAATGAGACCAACAATCGGTCTTTATTATTTATCTTGGACTTGGTAATAGCCCTCCAGTTTTTAACCACTTTGATTCAGATCAAATTTTTATATTTTTTAGAATTTCTTTCTTATGATGTTCCATGTTTTCAGGATGCAGTCTCTGGAAACATTGGATCTGGGAAGGCCAAGGGGCAAATGGGGAGCAGTTTCGACAGCTAGTTATACGCTACTGGCTCCTACTTACAAGGGTGAAACCATAAACCCTCTAAAACTAATTGGCATTTACAGTTTAAGCATCTCTGTTGACAGAGAGCACTGGCAGAAATGCTATTACACAACCATTTGCTTTTGCTCTTGTATTGATTTCAGAAAAAGGCTTCTTTCTAGAGGGGAGTCTTCCTGAATGGATAATTACCAGAGGAGATGTGAAAGAAGAGAGGCTAGGCTTTAAGACATTTTATTAACATTATTCCTCTCCAAAATAAAATAAAACTGGTTGGAATAAGTTAGTAACCTATGCTTATATGCTAGCAAATGACAGAAGGGTCAAAATAAAATAACAGGTAGCTCTTAAATAAGTAGAAATTTGTTTCCTAGAGCAATTTCCAGGGCTGAAAGACAAAGGCGTTCAGGCATTCAAATAGTACTATTATACCTTAAAGAATGTGTGTCCTGTGGTTTACATTCTTCTTAAAAAAAGAAAGAATGAACGAAAGAAAGAAATACAATGTAAAATAAGGATTTCTGCCAGACTTTGACTTTCATAAAGAACTGAAAATACAACCTGTATGAAACCAAACTTATATTTTGCAAACATCTGTTCCTTTTTAGGAATCCCTACCTCACTTAATGAGCCTGTCATAAAAAAAGTTTCTAAGCCAGAAATCTCAGATTAGACGTATCTCTTCATCATCCATTGAATCGAGAGTGGAATGGCACGTGTTCACCAAGTCTGGCTGATTTCTCTTTTAAACATCTCTTAAATCTAATACTATCCTCTGTCTATCGAGCCGGCATCTGAGATCAGGCATTGAACGCTTCTGACCTGGACCGCTGCGGTAGTCTCTGCCGCGGAGTCAGGTCGTTGCCCCGTTATCCTTCTTCCTTTCTGTCTCAGGAGCAAGAGAAATCCTAAATTTTAGCATGATATATGACTTCCCAGGATACTAACTGCATTTCTTGGTGTTTTTTACAGCTAGCTGTGGCCATCTTGATGCTAAATTCTGACCAAGAGGACATAATTAGAAATGGTATGAGCAAATTTCAATGACATGTCCTTAAAGGCAGCAGGGTGACTTGCTTTTCTCCTTTTCTTTTCTTTCCTTCTGCCAGCTAGAACACACATGTGATAGATGGACATGGAACAACCGTCTTAGACCATAACATAAATACCCAGTGTTGAGGATGATAAAACAACAGTAATAGAAAATGTGTAGATCTTGTCAACTGAGGAACCATTTTGATAACCTTAGACAGACAATGTTTACACTTCCTTTTGTTTGTTACTGTTATATTAGATCTTCTTAATTTGTAGCTAAACCAAATCATGATAATCAGAGCCTCTTGACCACTTCCTTTGCCTAGCTCTTATTTATCTCTAAGAGAGGGAAATACTGCCATAAAATCATGCTTTCTGAATATAAATGTTAACATGTTATTCCTGTGTCTAAAATCTGTCATCTACAGAAAAGTCTAAAATTACTACTGAAGAAACAAGGTCCATCCCAATCCAGTTCCTACATCCGTCGCACCCACTGCAGCACACTCACAGAATACCCTTTAGCCATTCTGAATTATGTGCTTTCTAAACGTACCATGTTCTACCATCTATTCTTAGTTCTGTTGCAAAATGATCCTATTGAAACCTAACTTCAGTGTCCTCATTTTAGCTCAAAACCTCCAGTGGCCTCCATTTCAGAGTGAAAGTCAAAGAACTTACAAAGGCCTGTGAGACCTTATTTGATTTAGGGAGCCATTGCGTTTCCTCTGGTTCTCTTGCT
Source organism: Ailuropoda melanoleuca (assembly GCF_002007445.2). Lineage (NCBI taxonomy): Eukaryota > Metazoa > Chordata > Mammalia > Carnivora > Ursidae > Ailuropoda > Ailuropoda melanoleuca. The sequence continues at coordinate 17,279,054 of NC_048224.1, read as the reverse complement.
TACTCTCTCCAGAGCTGTTGTCGTGTTGCTATTCTTTGGACACCCGAGATATGGTCCAGCTTCAAGGACTCTCCAGGGCTAGCTCTTCTACTGGAATGCTCTGTCTTAGGTATCTTTCCTTTCATAACACCTTTTCAGTGAGCTTCTCCTTGACCACCCTATCTAAAATTACAATCTCCTTTCCCCAGACCAGTTCAAACACTCCTTATCTCACCTTGCTTTATGTTTTCTCTACAGCACTTATCACTGTAGCTTTATTTATTATCTGACTCTCTCAGCCCTACGAAAGAGGAGCCACAGAGGAAATAATTCTTTCTCTTTTGTTCAGTGCTGCTTCTCCAGAGCCAAGAACAGTGTCTGCTGTATAATAAGTGCTCAATAAATATTTGTTAATATTGGCTAGTGTCTCCCAAATTATGGTGAAATGTTGCCTTGAATTCTACGTTGATAATTCAATGAAGACTTCCATGACTATTTCATCCCTCACACAGATTCATAACCACAATGCTGTAAATCGTGGTGTATGTTTTTTTTCTTGCCGGAACAAGGGTATTTTTAAATAAAAATGAAATTTAAAAACAACTTAAATTAAAATTAATGAAGAGGTACTTGTTATTATATTTCAGAGTAGAGCTCTGTGAGGACAAATCCTTTCTGTTCAATCATCGCCTATTCAGACTCTTGAGTGTGAGGGATCATATTCATGGGGATCATGTTTCCATATTCACTGCTGCTGCGGATTAATGAAGCCACCAAATGTGCATTTCATGTCTGAAGTTGGGCCAGCCATGATGTGATCATGTAATCTGGTGGTGTCTTTCATACTCTACCTGCAAGGCCTTAGGAGAGTGTTTGCCGTCTGAGCACAGTAAACATCTTCATTAACATTTATCCCATTGTTTTATAAATATGTACATATTTTATATGATTTTGATAAATGCACACTATACATTATATATGTGTGTGTATATACATATATATCCCATAGTGACTATTTTATCTGAATATAATAGTTTATATATCTGTTTGCTTCCTTATAAGCTCCTTGGGAGCTGAAACTCTCTATTTTTTTTCTTAAAATCTTCAATACATAGCAGAAAGCATGTGTATCAGGATCTTTTCGGCTGTAAGTGACAGAAAATACAGATGCAAACCGGCTTGAGCAATAAAAGGTAAGGTGGATTCCAGATGTATAATGTTCTACAGCTAAGTGATGTCATCTGAAACCCAAGTTCTTTCCATCTGCATACTTTGCTTACATTTGGAACAGCTTTATACTGAGGCTGATTGACCTGGTAGTTGCAACAGAGCTGCCAGTAACATTTAGATTAATGTGATTCATTGTCCCTGTCCTTTAGGAAAGAGAGAGATTCACCCATGGAGGGAGAAAAGAATATTTAAGGGGAAAATAATCTCTTCTCAACTAGCATGGAAAACATTCCTTCACCAGCTTGTCCCTGGATCAAAGGGAATGTCATAATCCATTTGATCCGCATATTCCAAGGAGATGTAGATGAGATAAAAACCTGAGAAAATTTATGTCCTTAAAAGAAAAGAATGATGAAAGTGTGAACAATTGACATTAATTAAGCAATCAACACTGCTTATTAGGCTTATAGGAGTATTCATTTCTTTTTGTGGATGAACACTCATTGAATACTGCTTGCTCTTAGAGATGTGTAAACACTCAACTTAAGGCCTTTGCAGCAATTTATCAAACAGATAATATTGATATTATATAACAGCACCATTCAAAATCTCCAATTCCCTCATTCTATTTATTATAATATTCTTTTGAAACTCACATAGGTTATTTTGATATTGTGCTGTGATCATTTTTGCTTATAACTCACCACATCCTACTTACAAATTAATGTTTAACCTATAACATTTATATAATTTTACCTTGTCCCATTGTGGAAAACTAAATAATGCTATCTAACTTAAAGCCCTGTCCTCCCCTAAACCCTTGCATGCATTCAAAACAATACCTTGGTTTCCAACAACTCCTCCCATTTGAACCACCATAAAACCTAATACTCATGCTGGTATCAGGACTGGTATTAGTAACATCAAGTCCTTGATCCTTTCACTAAGAATGGACTTTTGTCCTTAACACTGATCCCACCTATGGCTAACTTGTTTGTTTTTGAACTATTCTTAGACAAATTCAGGTGTATACCATCCTATGGCTTCCACCCAGGACCTGCAATATGTCACAGACTCTTCTAGCCCACATGGTTACATGGCTGGTGCTGCCTTACCTGTCCTGAACCGACATCTCAAGATAATACCAGATTCCACTTAATTCCATGTCTTATGAACTTCTTTAGGATCCCTTAATTCAATTCTTCTAGAGAATCTATCTGGCATTATTATTTCTTGGAACTGAATCATGAAAGAGCCAATCCATTCTTTTCAGATTCATATTGCCTACAGAGGACACTTAAGCAACAACAAAAAAATTTTTTTAAAGATTCATTTATTTATTTGAGAGACAGAGAGAGAGAGAGGAAGAGTGCAAATATGGGGAGAGGGGCAGAGACAAGGGAGTGAGAAACTTAAGCAGACTCCTCAATGAGCATGAAGCCTAACACAGGGCTCCATCCCATGACCCTGAGATCACGACCTGACCTGAAACCAAGAGTTGAACGCTTAACTGAATGCACCACCCAGGTGCCCCAAAACAAAACAAAAAAATTTATGCATTTAGAAATAACCTCTGAATTACCTACCAAAAGGAACTATATTTCTTTCACACTAAAGAATGTGTTCTACATGAATAATCAATATTACTGAAGAAATCATCTCTAGAATATTATTAGAACATAGAACAGTACAGTAAAATGGGTATAGGATTAGAGACAAAGGTCAGGTTTGAATCCATGTGATGACTCCTATTATCCAAGTGACCTTGTGAGTTATGTAACCTTAGGGAGTTCTCCTTTACTAATATTAAAATGGGAATATAATTATTTTATTGAATGGCTGTGGCAAAGATTAGAAGTCTTTTGGAGGACATCGAATCATGCCTGGCACAGAGTAGGGGATCAAAAAATCATAAAACTATGACTAAAACAGTTATTATAATGAAGACTATATCAGGCTTCTCTTGGAGTTTATCCAAAATCAGGCTATTATTGGATGCACAGAGCAGAAGACGTTAGCATAATGCGTTAAATGTCTATGATAGATGTCTTCCCATGATAAGCCGTATAATTTTGACTCTAAGGATAAAATTATAACACAAATTATTTTATTTTAAATGAAAGTATCATGATTTTTACAATGGCAACTACTACTACAGTAGTAAGTTTTAGAAAATAAAGATTGCAAAAAATATACTACTTTCCTGAAGGTTTCAGAGTATAGGGTAGTGACAGAGCCCCAAAACAAAAACATCTATGATATGTGTGGAATATTAACACTAAGGATATATCAAAAACAACATAACTTTTCATGAAGACAGGGTTCAATCCTCAAAAAAGAGCTCAGTGTTTCAGCTTAAAGCAATGAATGAAATACCAAATCCTTAAGGACTAAGATTCAAATAACTCCATTTAGAAACAGTGATTGCCAATGTCATCTGTTTATTGGGCTTTCTTTATACACCAGAAACTGCCCTGAGTCCTTTCAATCTATGAGATCAATGAATCTATGAGATAGGCACTCTTATCACTAGTTGACAGAGGAAGAAACCAAGACTTGAGGAATTTAAATGACTTGTAGTGGTCTGACTAGTTGCTAGCTGTTGGCTGCAAATCATGAATAAGTAATTTCTCTGTTATTATACTCTACAGTCTGAAGTCAGAAAACTGAACCAGCCAACAATAAATAGGCAGATGAAGATATCTGGATAGGCTACCAAGCCAGGTTGGATTTCTTAATATTCATTTCATATAATCTGCACATCGTCTCTTCTTTGAAATTCTTATATGTTCTTCAAAGGTAAGTTTTACGATTAAAAGTTAGCTGTTTTATCTTTGGCCAAACACAAAAATAACATCATAATCATTTGCCCCGCCCCCGGGTTTTCCAAACTAAATTTCTTTATGTCTAGTTTGCCCATGAGTTTGTGGGGTGTGTGTATGTGCGTGTGCACACACCCGGCTTGTTATAGAAGCATGTGAGTGGAGTGCTAGGATGGTAAGTCAGGAATCATTCACCAAGGATGCTTTATTTCTGGAGAAACTAAGCTTGTTCAAAGGAAGTATGGACAAACAGTTGAGGAGAAAAGGAAACTAGTTACAAATACATAGCACAGAATGCCCAAAGGAACAGGGCTAGACAAAAACAAAGCGAAACAAATACTACAGAGAACTAAGTAGGAAGAATTAAAGACCTTGTCTTTCTTTTTTTTTTCTCTCCCTTTCCCTTAAACCACTATTAAGCAGTGTGTTTCTGTTCAAATTTACCATTATTTCAGGAGACAAATGATATTACATGTTTGCTCTTTATTATTCTTTTTGCATTTAAATAACACACATTCCTTTTTTTAAAAAAAACCTTCCTGGTACTAAGACCAAGGGTTGACATTTACAGCTATAAGTGATCCAAGTGCATCTATTTATTAAAGATGATCCTTCACGTACAGTACAACTAAGACATTTGGCCTAATTTACTCTACTAACATTTCCAATTTGGCTCTGAGTAGGGAGCTGTGCCAATAGCACTGTGTCCTATAGTGAAATACTGCCTAATCAGTATTTATGAATAGGGTTTTAGAAGTCACTAAAGAGCACAGGAAGAGATTTTACCTTCTTAAAGCACAAATATTGCTGAGCTCTGGGAATCTTTACAACACATTAGGATGGAATAGCTTTTCTTTCTTTCTTTTTTTTTTTTTTGAAATTGCGGTTAAAAATGTGTAATGTAATACTGTCAGTAATTGAAATGGAGTGTACCTCTTTCTTTCAGACATTAATGCTATTTGTTAAACTTTGTAATTACTATGCAAATGAAGTGCTGTACTTAACAAATGGCAGCACCAAGAGTACAACAGAGAAAAAGAGTCTGAAATTCAAACTAACACAAAATAACCTTCAAGTCTTGTAGAACTCAAATATTGCATTTTTTTAATTCCTTTGAATGAAGCATTTGGGTGAAAGCAATGAGGACTTGTCTTTGTTCTTAATACGTAGGTAGGAAAGGCTTAGAGCCAGAGATTTGAAAGCTTCTGAGACATATTAGTTCCCTGATCTTCACAACAGGTGGCTGGTATTCTTATCCGTCTTTCAGAGATGAAGAAACCGAGTCCCACAGATGCTTAACTCATTTGCTCAGGGTCACTTAAACAAGCCAGTGATAGCCAGGAAAGAATCCGAGTCCTCCCAAACTCAAGGCAGCAATGAGAATCCCCAGACAGCAATCGCTTGAAAGGAGCAGAATTTATGGCTCAAATTATGATCTCAGAATATTAAACACAGGCTGAAGCAGTGCAATTTAGCTTCATTTCATGCCAGGTAGATATTTTAGGAGAAAATGGGCAAGTGCGGTTTGCTGAGAATTAGCTCCTGACAGGGAAATATCTGTGAGGACTGAGCACCCGATACATGAAGAAACAAACACGGAGAAAGTGAGTAGGGTTTACATATTTTCGTATCCCCAGGACTTAGTGCTGTGTCTGGCAGCACAGTCTCTCCAAAGTATTTGGTGGCTCAAAGAATAAATGAATGATGAATGAATGAATGAATGCCCATTTATCTTTTAAGTGACTTTCTACATGCATTACATTTTTCCCTTTCAGTTACTCTCCCACCTTTACTTTCCACATCTGCAAAACAAATAATTGAACAACAAAAACAGCTTTACCTTCCTCTAGTAATTCTTCTCTTCCTGTACTCTTTTGTTACCCTTGAACCTAAATTAACATTTTTTAAAATATCCCATTTCTTTAGAACTTTGATTTAAACTTGAGATAATCATACAAACTAAGAAGGATCTAAGGACCTGGTCTATTGATAGCAATGTGCTATCCTCTTTAGGTGATCCTCTTTATATTTTAACAGGAAACTTTCAAAATCTGAAGCCAAAAGAATGAGAAACAGAAACTGACATGTAAAGTTGACATTTATCAGGGACAGTTGGAGAGCTGGTAATGATAGCATTTTTGAGTTTGGTAAAAGACAGGGACCTATAATGATAGAAGCTGAGAAAATCAGATACTCAATATGGCAGTACCACTTGTGACTAGAGTATAGGTATGGGGCATAGGTTCAACTACTCAGACACCCCCCAACCCCACTTTAACTTTGAATTAGGAAATGTCAGGCAGAGAGAGAGAGACAATGAAGAACCCATGCTAGTAGAAGGCTGCAGTGAAAGAGGCAATCACCCGAGTTTCCAGAGCAGTAATGACCATGGACAAAGGCAGTATCTGGTGTTTAGCTGGTGCCAGTGATGACAGGGGAGGTTCAAGCTGTGGCATCAAGTGGATAATGGTGGCAGCAATTCTATCTTTATGGGCCTACTTCTGTGGCCTAATTACAGCTATGGTCTTAAGAGTGGTTCTTGTTCCAATTGTTTTTCCATGTGTCAGTCTTCTGCCCTACTAGTGATTCTTTGAGTTCTCTAATGTCCTTTAAAATATAATTGATTGGAGTCAGTTCCTGTTGCTTACCGCTAAGAACCCATGCACCATATCAAGGCCAGCAAGGGAAGTGAGATGTGGGCAATATTATTGTGCATGAAGTATTTGAGGGTATGAGGAATATCGGTGCATTTGTAAAAGACTTTAGATCTCTATCTCAGAGTCTTGGCTCCAGCAGTATACTAGTGGTGTGATCTTATTGGGTAAATTACTAAATCTTAGCCTTTCCAAAGGTAGAAATGGAAATAACATTACCTATCTATAAAGACTGAAAAAATATGTGTCCAGAACCATGTGTGGCATAGTTAGCCACTACCTAAATTCTCCTACCTCACCAGAGTAGTCTGGCATAGATGGCAAAAGAGGCTGAAAGAAAATGAATATCCAGAAATTGAAATAAAAAACGAACTGAATGTGCCTTTGAGAAGGCAAGTGAAAATCAAGAAATCATATGGGACGCTAGGTTACAGACGAAACTTAACCATTGTCAACATTTACTGCTCACACATACTCTAAGACACGACATCACACAATAAAATATCCAGAGATGAGGTCTTACACATGCTATGCTTTCTCTCACCTCAGGAATGTTATTTGAGGTGTTTGAAGAAGCAAAATGAGATGTCAACATTCGCTAGTTAGGAAAACTTGATTTCTTAAAGGTTATCTAATTGACAGAAGCAGCTAATGTGAAGGACCCAGACCACTGAATCATATCCATTATTGCTCCAGTGGCATGATGTGGATCTCTTGATATGGAGGAAAAAGGTGTTTTGCTTTGCAGTATTCTCTGCGTAATCCTGGTTATGCTGTCTTCTGAGACTGATTGAAATTGTAGAAGCTTGAGATACTCTTAAGTAAGACTGTGCCATTGGGAAAGTCATTAGCTCTTTTGGGTCCCCATTTTCCTCACTATTAAATGTGAATTGTGTTTTTTTGGGTTGTTGTGAGAATTCAAGGACATCATGTATGCAGACAGAGTTCTGAGCACAACGTTCGGTTCACTCTTTTTAAAATAGCTGCATTCACAGAATGAGAGGCTCCCTCCACTTTCGGTCTAATAAAATACATATTCATAGAGAATAGGGTCACATTATTTCTGAAAGACAGGCTTTTGCAGGGACTTGGGTTTGCCAAATCCACCAGCTGTCTTCATGTCTTTCCATTCCCATGAGATTTCTGCACATCTTCCCTGCCCTTTTAGTGGCTCCCCAGAGGCAGGCTCCCTTAGGAAGGAATCAGGGTATAGGCGGACGCTCCATTAATTTTCTTGTTGGCATTTTACAGCCAGTGGTGTGGATGACCCAAGGGCAGCCAGGAAAGGAGACAGCTAGGCAGAGCCTGCAGGCTTCTCTAGAGTTCTTTCACTATCAAAACACTGTGAATGATAAACCTTTAAACAGTCCCGTGAGTTACAGAGAAGCTTCCACTGAAGACAGTGGTACTGGCTGAGTCTAGGGAATGGAAGAGAGAAAAAACCGGACAGAAAGAGCAAAAATTTGGGAAACATTCTAGCATGTTCCCACATGAGTTTTTATTTCTTTTGTTTTAAAATCTTAATTTAAATATTTAAAAAATTTAAAAGCTATATAACATTATAGGATATTTAAAAAATGTGATAAGTCGATGAATAAATATCACTCAGATCTCTATCCAAATACATCATTCATTTTGAATTCTGCATAGCTTATCCAGTATTCGTCCATATGGAAAAATAATTTGGATATTAGTAAAAAGGGTTCATTTCTACTTCATGTGATATTTTGGAATTTTCAATGGTGACACACAGATTTCACTATCATTACTTATAATCAAGGTGTTCATCAAACACATTTCTATTATTTGTTTAATCACATGTCAATAGTTGGACAATTTGATTGCTTTCATGTATTTATTATATATAATACATAAAAGAACATCTTTGTTCTTTGACTATGGCATGTTCTACCCTTTTGATAATTCTTCAATATAAATTCCTCAGAAAGATATTCGTCAACATAAAGGTAAAATATTTTTAATCTATATTGACTATGATATGAAGAGATTATACTTATTTCCTATATGTTCAATTTTCTTTTGGAATGCCTTAAAAATAAAAAGTCTTACAAGTCTCTAAAGTATTCTTGGAAGGTAAAGACATAGCAGGTATATGATATCTGTCTTGCACAAACGTAGAGATTCAAGTACAAAATATTAAATGATTTGCTTCAAGTGATACTTGTAAGCCATTCAGAGTAATGTTCCAGGACCTAAGCCAAGCTTCCATTAGTTTCAGATCACTTCATTTGCCTTGATCCAAAAGACAGCTTTGAAAACAACTTAATTTCACTGCTCAAAAGTTATCCAGAGGATGTTCAGTGTTGTCCCATCATGCACTGGCAAAATCCAGAACCTAAAGTGGTGCTTATTCTGATCTTTGTGATAGGAAAATTCAATACTTTCCTCTTGGCTCCATAGAATATGAACAAAGCCTAGAAACATTAGTCCAAAGATGAATGGTATTTAGTACCCTGCATCTGGTTAGCCAATTCATATTTGTATCTACTTTAAGTAAACTTTTTCTTCTTGTTAATGCATTAAGTTATATTTGTAAAAATGAGAGAAGCAATTTAGCAGTTAATAAGAAAACATGTTTCTATTTGGCATGCTCCCAATTTGATCAATATCACTGAGATCATTTGAAATGAAATGGTTTCAGTCAACAGCTTTTTTCCCTATTATCTGATAGAGACTTGCAAATTATTACAGATTTTAATCCTTTGTGACCTCACCAACTCCCTTATTGTTTAGTCTTTTCCTAAAACTTGTTGCTGCAGAATTTTCAACGTGAGAGGAACACCATCATTAAGATACAGGGAAGCCCTCTACAGAACTTTCTCTGTGTTATACAAACACTTCTGTCTCAGAAGGTTGAATCTTTCAACTGGACCTGATTTGCACCTATAAAACCTTGCTAAGTAAATTTTTTTTCATGAGTTTGTACATAAAGTTCCAGTGGACTCTTCTGGAATGTGGAAATTAGTTTGATTTAGGTCTCAAATTTAGTTTGATTAGTTTGATTTAGGCTTCCAAAATTAGTGTGATTCAGCATTGAGTACCCAGTTCCCAGATAATTTAACCTTGGGATAACAGGACAGTTACTGTGTAAGAAAGAAAAAAATGTTGCTTACTGGTATTACTTGGGTTTAATGTTCTTCATGGGTATTTACGGGAATGGTTTCTTGATCAAATCAAAAACTATGCTTTTATTCCCCCAAGTATGCTAGACAAGACATTTTAAAAGTGTTTCACACAACCACCATTCTTTTTTTATATATAAATTTATTTATTTATTTATTTTGTAATTTATTCTTTTTTTTAAATGATTTTTTATTATATTATGTTAGTCACCATACAGTACATCCCCGGATTCCGATGTAAGGTTCGATACTCCATTAGTCGCGTATAACACCCAGTGTACCATGCAATACGTGCCCTCCTTACCACCCATCACCAGTCTATCCCCATTCCCCCACCCCCCTCCCCTCTGAAGTCCTCAGTTTGTTTCTCATAGTCCATAGTCTCTCATGTTTCATTCCTCCTTCTGATTACCCCCCCCCTTTCTTTATCCCTTTCTTCCCCTACCGATCATCCTAGTTCTTATGTTCCATAGATGAGAGAAATCATAGGATAATTGTCTTTCTCTGCTTGACTTATTTCACTTAGCATTATCTGCTCCAGTACCGTCCATGTTGCAGCAAATGTTGAGAATTCGTTCTTTCTTATAGCTGAGTAATATTCCGTTGTATATATGGACCACAGCTTCTTAACCCAGTCATCTGTTGAAGGGCATCTCAGTTCCTTCCACGATTTAGCTATTGCCAACCACCATTCTTTGATTGACATATACAGTGTAGCAGGAGGCTCAGTGACATCTAGGTTAAGAAACTTTCTTTTAAATTCATATTTAATTTTTTATTACTATTATTTTTTTTGTGGTAGCCTCCCGTGTTGTTCTTGGTGTGCTAAGCTGAAAAATGTCCACCAAAGATGTCCAAGTCCCAGAATCCGTGAATACATCACCTTACATGGCAAAAACACTTTGTAAATGTGATTTAGGATTTTGAAATGGGGGGAATTATTCTGGATTGTCTCCTTGATCTGATGTAATCATGAGAGTGCTTATCAGAGGGAAGAAAGAGGAACAAAAGAGGAGAAAGCAATATGACAATAGATTTAGAGATTTGAGTGTAGCCACTACAAGACAAGTTATGCTAGCAGCCTCTAGAATCTGGAGGAGGCAAAAAAATGGATTGTCCCCTACAGCCTCGAGAAGGAATTAGCTGTACTGACACCTTGATTATAGCGTTATATGACTCATTTTGGAATTATGATCTTCAGAACTGTAAGAGAATACATTTTCAAGTGCTTTTTAGCCACTAAGTTTGTGGTAATTTTTTACAGCAGCAATAGAACACGAATACAGTAGTTTTCTAAAAAGTCTGGTAACTACATGATGCTCCCGCATATGTCCTACAAAATCCAAACCCTAAGGTGCTTACTCTGGAAATTCTCTTAATGGATTTTTGTGAGCATCACTTGCTCTCAGCAGTAGCTAAAAGAACATATTTTAAATTGTGTAGCACTGTACGAAGAGGAGGTTTGCCTTGCTAGGGTGGAAGTAATAAGAATAATTAAGAGAACAGACTCAGAATGCAGATCGCCAAATTTCAAATCCCAGGTCTTCCACGTGTAGCTCTGTGACCAGGGTAAGTTACTTAACCTGTCAGTACCCCAGTTTCACTCATCTGTAAACTAGAAGTAATAATAGTAATTTCTTGTTAGGGTTGTTGTGAAGATGAAAGGAATCAATATGTATGAATTAATGAAGAAAATTAAAAGAGTAAAATAATCTAAACCGATTATGTGTAACAGAAAGTTTGCTGTAACTGTTACTACCCTTCATCCAGATCAGTATTTACACATTTCCATCATGTTATGTATTGCCTAGGAGTGCCTGCCAGAGATACAAATTCCTTAAAGATATTCCAAGGTGAAAAACTGTAATCTCCAAGACAAATTTCTGGGAAGCTCTATGTTTAATAAATACTCAAGCAATTCTTATCATTAAGGAAATCTGAGACAACAGCTATAGAGTGCTGAGTTTCATTCTTTCCTCTACATCAGGTATATCTTTGGCTTCAAAAAAGTTTCACAGACGAGAGGAGTCAGTAACCCTTTGACTTTAATGATTTAACAGAAAATTTTGTTGACAATTATTAATTCCACAGCTCATTAATTTATTCATCCACTTATTATCTATATGCTTATGCATACTCTTTCATTTGCAAACATTTATTGACCATCTACTATATATCAGGCTCTGTATTGAATATGTGGTATATAAAGATGAATAAAATGGTCTTGTCTACAGAGGAGTAGCAAAAGGAAGTAGACAAGAAATCAATAGAGGATTACAACTCACTGCAGGATAGAAAATGCCAGAGGAGGGGTGCCTGGGTGGCTCAGTTGCTAAGTGTCTGCCTTAGGCTCAGGTCATGATCCCCAGTCTTGGGATCGAGCCCTGCATCAGGCTCCCTGCTTAGCGCGAAGCCTGCTTCTCCCTCTCCCACTCTCCTGGCTTGTGTTCCCTCTCTCACTCTCTCTCTGTCAAATGAATAAATAAAATCTTTAAAAAAAAATGCCAGAGGATGTAAAGGATCGCAAACAAGAGATGAAGAGATAGGAAAGGGGGACACAAAAACACTTTACTAGGTGTTTTTCCTTTTTTTTTTTTTAAGATTTTATTTAATTGAAAGAGCACAAGTGGGGGTGTGGGGCAGAGACAGAGGGAGAAGCAGACTCCCCACTGAGCAGGGAGCCTGACCTGGGACTCAATCCCAGGACCCTGGGATCGTAACCTGAACTTAAGGTAGACACTTAACTGAGCCACCCAGGCACCCCTTTACTAGTTTTAAATGCAGAGTATGCTAAGCTGTTTTCCAAGTACTACATATTGGCATGCTCGTTCCACATTTATAATGTAAATACATCATCTTTCATTTTGTAGGCTAGGAAACCAAGATTGGGGGTGCATAGGGACTTGCCAATATTCACACAGAGCATCAGAGAAAGAGCTGGCATTGGAAACACGTTCTAAGTTCAGAACTCTTTCCATCATATCATGTGGCATGTCATAGAATTATTTAGAGAATGTGCTTAGCCTCTTAGGGTTATGGGATGGCCCAGCTCTTCCACACCTTCCAGAAGCCATGGCGGTGTCTCCTCTGATCGAGACTTTATTCTTTTTTTTTTTTTTTTAATTTTAGAAAGAGAAAAAGGCTTTACCAAGAGGTCAAGAAGCAGAGGGGAAGGAGAGGGAGAGACAATCTGAAGCAAGTCCTTGCTTGTCAGGAAGCCCAATGCCTGGCTGGATCCTACCACTGCAAGATCATGACCTGAGCTAAATCCATGAGCCCGAGGCTCAACCGAATGAGCCACCTAGATGCCCTCAGACTTTACTCTTTTTACAAAGAAGCTTCGAATGACTGTATCCTATTCATCTTTGGGTCTCTTAACACCAGCACGCAGTTTTGCATATGGTGTGAGCACAATGTGCGGCACCAGACTGAATGGGGTTGACATTCATTCATTGATTAAATAACATTTATTGTACATCTATACTGCATCAGGTGTTCAAAGGTGACAATATTCTGTCTTCATGGGTTTATAGGTATGGAAGAGACTAAAATTTGAGGAACCATCAAATACATTATTCTCTTCTAGACTAGGTTTTCTTATTGAAGTTCTTCAATTCTTACAAAGTGATTTGTTTGGGACTATGTGAAGGAGAAACTGTCAACTTCTCTGTGGGGTATTCTCACTCTCATATCTGGGAAACAAGAGAATCAGAAAAAATTAAGCCCAGATACAACAATGGGTTACAAAGCAGTGAGTTTCTATATGTCTTTATCATCTATTTTGCTAACTCTATTATCATTTCTTCATAATATATTAAAAGATTAAGAAGATGTGGTCCATATATACAATGCAATATTACTCAGCCATCAGAAAGAACGATTACACAACATTTGAAGCAACATGGATGAGACTAGAGGAGATTATGCTAAGTGAAGTAAGTCAAGCAGAGAGACAATTATCATATGGTTTCACTCATTTATAGAACCTAAGAAATAGGAAGATTGGTAGGAGAAGGAAGGGAAGAATGAAGGGGGGGTAAACAGAAGGGGGAATGAACCATGAGAGACTATGGACTCTGGGAAACAGACTGAGGGCTTCGGGGTGGGGGTGGGGGATTGGGATAGGCCGGTGATGGGTAGTAAGGAGGGCACATATTGCATGGTGCACTGGGTGTTATACGCAACTGAGGAATCATGGAACATTGCATCAAAAACTGGAGATGTACTGTATGGTGACTAATATAACAAAATAAAAATAATTAAAAAAATGAAATAAATAAAATATAAAAAAATAAATAAAAATAAAAGATTAAGACATGCTTATCTTCCTTTCTATATTCTATTTATTCATTTAACAAACATTATGAAGCAACTACATTGTGGCAAAGCGTGGGCCTTAGTCAACTCTGTATCTCGAATGCCTATCCCACCACCTGACATTTCAATACTATGACTGCTGTTAGCGCTGTTCAGTAATATTTGGTTTCCTGTCTTCTTCCAGGTGTAGAGTAGGCATATATCAAATGCTTACTCTTCAAAAAGACCAGTAGAAAAGCTTAATGATCAAGCAAAGCAAAGTTTCTCTGACTAGCTATATCAGGAAAATACTGCTTCTAGAGTCATAATATTGTGTCAAAGGGGGGAAGCCAGTGGAGAATATTTATAGGATTTTAGGGCCTGAGCTGAGTGATTTAAGGTGTTCTTGCAAAATGGGAAATAGCTGAGCTCAGGAAGAGTGTATGACATACTAGCTTTGCATTGGTGGACACAACAAAGTGAAGGGCATGGAGCCAGTGTTGGCAGTGAGGTGTTAGTTTTGATCAGTAAGTTCTTTTATCTGATTGGTACTCATATCTCTTAGGGACAAGTATTTTCTGGAATAAGTAACAAAATGATTTCTGTTTGTTTTATGCGTTAACTTAGGGACAGGAAAGTGTGCCTAAACATGTGGATAGGAAATTGGGTTTATTGTGTTTTTCATCAATAAACTCAAACTCACATAATATGTCTTGCACTGGCTGATGAAATGTGTGTCACAATGACATGTGTCACTTCTGGGTGGAAGCTTTGAAGACCGTACACACCTCAACACATTCTCTATTTTATCAGTGTCTGGCATGGCATAGCTGCTTCATCAGCCTGGGTCCCAGAGGAGAGGTGACATGATAATGAACAGAGATCCTAGTGTTTCTGTCACCAGCATGTAACTTGTATAGGAAATAAATCTTTGTTTGTTTGATGTCAATAAAGTAGGGGTGATTTGCTTCTGCTGTAGTAGCTACTCTATTTTGAATAAAACAGATGCTATGTATGTTTGGTAAATATATGAGACATGAATGAATGAATGAATGAATGAATAATTCATTAATTTATCAACACATTAAACATAAACTCATTTCAATTTTCCATTTACATCTCATACAGATGTGTTCTACTTTAATAAAACTTAACATATGACAATCTGAATTTAAAAAATAAATAAGGCCATAATATCCCTCCCCACTTGAATTCATTTAAAATAATAAATCCTTGGCCTTCCATTTGCATGTTTATAATATAGAGCAAAGCGCAATACATCCAGATTTATGTTCTCTCTTGTCTTCACCCAGAATATGTTGCAAATCTCTTGCATAATTCCTCCTGTTTTCAAGCAGGGTATTTCAAAACCAAATAACTTTATGTAACAACATTTGCTGCTATGGGACACTGTTTCCTAGCTAAGTTTCATAGGTAGACTTTCAGGAGGGCAACTAGGGTAACTCATTCACTGATGATTAAGTTCAGAATAATAGAAACTTTTATCTTTCCTCTTTTAGAAAAGCAGTCCTAACATTTATATGACATTATAATATTGCAGAAAATTACCACCATAATTATGTACCTTACTAATGTCTGTATAATTCTAAAATAAATTAATGTAGTACTGCACATGAAGATTGAGTGAAAAATTCTGAGTGTTATTCATGTCTCTGCCGGCATACTCTTTAGCTACTCATGACATAACTAGTACAATAGTTTGTCATCTGTAATTATTTGTTGAATAGCTGGGCACACCTCACAAGGGAAAAGAAAAGCTGGAGGAAAAGAACAGGTAGAAGGAAAGGAAATATTTCACTATCATCTTTTATTGTGCTTGGCACACACACTGTTTAGGAGTCTGTGTGGGCCAATATGACTATAAAAGAATGAAATCACATGGACTCATTTCCCTGTAGTTCTGTATTCCTGGCTCTCAAAAGTTATGACTCCTACATGAGTTTAATTTAATTATTGTTGAGGAATGATTATCCAGTAAACCAGGGAATGCATCTATCATAACACAGTCCACTAAGCCATTCTCTCTTACCCCATCTCTAAAGTGAGCGTTCACAGGGATGCCTGGGTGGCTCAGTCAGTTAAGCCTCTGCCTTTAGCTCAGGTCATGATCCCAGGGTCCTAGGACGGAGTCCTGCATCCGGCTCCCTGCTCAGCGGGGCGTCTGCTCCTCCCTCTGCCTGCAGCTCCCTTGCTTATGCTCTCTCTCTCTCTGACAAATATATAAATAAAATCTTAAAAAAAAAACCTGAGCCCTCAAAGATCACACATTCATTTAACAAGTAAAGATGCTTGTTAGAGACTCTGAAAGAAGTAGAGCCTATATATTTATTGCATGTAATAAGTGAGTAGCAGATTATATTACAACCAAAATAAACTGTACAAAAGTAAGGAGTCCTTGTAATATTAACAGATAGTTATGCTATAAAAGTCTCTTATGTCAAGACCTTAGATACCTACAAGAAGTCTGCCAGGTGTAAAATGTGGACTTGGTGAGTTCTCTAGGAGGAGCTTCCTTCCGCAGTGCCCTCACATCCACATTTAAGTACACCACATTAACTGTGTCAGATGCTATAATTAACCTCTTTGCTTGTAGTCTGCTTTGGATTCTAAAGAAGACAAAACCTATTTTCAGGTATATGATGTCATGTAAGCATGTCCATACACACTCACCTGCTTTCCTCAAATACTTCATTGATTTTGAATAAAATTCAAGGACAGATTAAAACTGGGAAATTGGGGCGCCTGGGTGGCTCAGTCATTAAGCATCTGCCTTCAGCTCAGGGCGTGATCCCGGAGTTCTGGGATCGAGCCCCATGTCAGGCTTCTCTGCTTGAAGCCTGCTTCTTCCTCTCCCACTCCCCCTGCTTGTGTTCCCTCTCTCACTGGCTGTCTCTATCTCTGTCAAATAAATAAATCTTTAAAAAAAAAACTGGGAAATTAACTCATTTTTTGTAGCATCAGTTTTGCAGGTAAGGGAATAGAGACCGAGGGAAAGAATTACTTGAGGTCACAAAGCGAGGTTTTGTTATTTTAGACTCTAGTATGCTGATTTTAATTAAAAATGCTCTGAGCAACATTAGCTTCCTCCATATTCCTGACAGGGCAACATGTTCAGAAGGTAGTTATGGTCTGTATGCTAAACATAATACCAATTCTAAGATGAACTTTCTAGTTAATTGTTTGCCAAGTACTCTGTTACTTTCTATAAAGCCCTCGCCAGTGAAATCACTTGCTATGTTGTGTATAGCCTCTCTATGCCATAGTCAAAATCAGTCCTGAAAACTGGCCATATGGTCTATTATATTTGTTAAATCTTTTTGTTTTGTTTTGTTTTGGTTTTGCCTGGCATTCCCAAAGAGAGATCTTAGATGGTCCTGCTCCCCATCAGTCCCTTAATGAGGTAGGGCGCCTTCTGCTTCCAGAGAGCTATACATTCAGACCCATCTTCCTCCACTGAACTCTAACAGGGGTTAAGCTGAGCACTGACGAAAAAGGTTAGACAATTATCCCCAAAAGGCAGAAAAAAATGGGGCTTATGACTCCATCTGATGAACCTATTCTGTTCTATCCCAGGTCGTGTCATGAGGATGGTAACGGTGATGTTGATGGAGGCTATAGAAAGCCTCTTAAAAGGTACCAGATAAATGGATCAGACAAGCTCCATAACTCTTTTTCCTGAATAATTTGGCACCCTCTTCCTGAAGTCACTTTTAAGCCAACCAGGAAAGTAATGAGGGTGCACATTCTTGACAACAGATAGGCCTAGACATATCTGAGAAGAGAAAGAGGAAACAGGAGATTGAAATTAGTTAGATTCTGTATCAAGGCTTGCTGCCTCAATAAAACTGCATCTTGGAAGCCTCAACTATCTCATAAAATTGAACAAAATACATGGGAGTTAGGATTCTAGCCCTTGCTTCATTAATGATCCATGCATCATTAAATAAAAACTATAGTTGGATAGTCCTGAAAAATCAGACTTTTAGACTTGAGAAAATAGGGAAAGTCAAAGGGCAATGGCAACAAACATTTTGAACTCAAGTAAATAAACAAACCTAGAAAGATAATTGATTGGTTATACTTTTCTGAGACATAAGCATGCTTTCCCTTACTTGGTCTTGTATCTTGGCACCTAGGGTTCTTCTCTCTGTCTCATTCTCTCTCACTAAGCTTAGCTACATTATTTCTCTTTTCATAAATGACAGATTTACTTTATTAAGCATGATCATTATTTCTGAGTTTGACTTTGAATCTGGGAATAGAGCACTCAGAAATACCAGTGTGATTTTAAAAAAGAGAGAGAGCACAGGAAACAAAAGGAAAAGAAAAACAGACTATATCAAATATAAAATCTGTTATGCATTAAAGGACACAATCAATAGAATGAAAAAGCAACTTACAGAATAGGAGAAATTATTTGTAAATCATATATCTGATAAGGGATTAATATCCAGAATATATTTTAAAAAGTCCTACCATTCAACAACAATAAAACAAAAACTCAATTAAAAATAAGCAAATAAAAAAGTAAGCAGAAGACTTGAATCAACATTTCTCCAAAGAAGATACATAAATGGCTAACAAGCAAATGGAAAGATGCTCAATATCACTGATTATTAGGAAACTGGAAATCAAAACCATAATGAGATATCTATCATCTCATACCCATCATGACGGCTACCATCAAAAATCCAGAAAATAAAAAGTCTTGGTAAGGTTGCAGAGAAATTAGATCTGTGTTCTGCTGGTGGAAATGTAAAATGGTACAGCTGCTATGGATAACAGTATGGCAGTTCCTCAAAAAATTAAAGCTAGAATTACCATATGATTCAGCAATTCCATTCCTGGGTAAACACTCAAAAGTAGTGAAAGAAAGGTCATTAAGAAATATTTGTATATTTAAGGGCTCCTGGGTGGCTCTGTCAGCTAACTGTCTGCTGTCAGTTCAGGTCATGATCTCAGGATCCTGGGATCCAGCCCCACAAAGGGCTCCCTGCTCAGCGGGGAGTCTGCTTCTCCCTCTCCCTCTCCCCCCACCATCTCGTGCTCGCTGTCTCTTTACCTCAAATAAAAATCTTTAAAAAATGAAATATTTGTATATTTATATTTCATTGCAGAGTTATTTGCAATAGCCAAAGGGTAGAAGCAACCCACAGGTCCATCAACAGATGAATGGATAAGCAAATGCAACATATACAATGGAATATTATTAGCCTTCAAAAGGAAAGAAATCCTGTCATATGCTACAACATGGATGAACCTTGAGGACATTAGGCTAAGTGAAATAAGCTGATAAGAAAAAGACAAATACCGTATGATTTCACTTTTACGAGGTAACTAGAGTAGTCACATTCAGAGACAGAAAGCAGAATGGTGTTTACCCAAGGCTGAGGGGTGGGAAGAATGGGGAGCTGTTGTTTAATGATTATAGAGTTTAAGTTTTGGAGATTGGTTGCACAACAATATGAATGTACTTAATGCTACCGAGCTGTATACTTAAAAAGTTGTTATGATGAATTTTATTTTGCCACAATTAAAAACAAAAATAAGTTAAAAAGAAACAACAGAAAATAAATTGTTAAAATGATGAAGTTCTTTGGATAACCAGCCTGATAAGATTTTCCCCTTTATCCTTCCTTATTTTTAATTTGGAGCTTGAGACTAACTTCATATGGTTACTTGGCATTAAATAAACCCACATCAGCATAATGTGTACCCCAGTAGCTAGTAAGGCACCTCAAAAGGTATTAGTGATCCTTAAGCCTAACAATATTCAAAAGAAACCTCCACCTTCACCAAGATATTCTTAATTTGTGAAGACTGATGGTTTTACTTGTATTAGTTCTCTGTGCTGAATAACAAATCATCACAGACTTGGTGACTTAAAACAATAATATACATTTATTATTTCACAGATTCTTTGGGTCAGAAATCTGGACACGGCTTAGTTGGATCCTCTGCAAGGCTGAAATCAAGATGTCAGCCAAGACTGGCTTCTCATTTGGAGGATCGATGAGGGGAAGAAATACTTCCAAGATTACTCTGGCTGTTGGCAGAATTAATGTCCTTGTGACCATACAACTCATATAAGTTTGCTTCTTCAAAGTCAGGAAGGAGAGCAAGTTGGCTAGCAAGACAAAGTTTTATATAGCATGACTTAATCAGAGGAGTGACATCTTATCACCCTTGCCATATTCTATTGTTAGAAGCAAGTCACAGGTCTCCATCACAATCGGGAGAGGGTAAGACAAGGGCAAGAACACCAGCAGTTGGAGTCGTAAAGTCTGTTCATCACCTTCCTCTAACCAAGTCTTTCTCTCATTTATATTATTGACATAGTGTGAGAGTATTCCTATGAATTACACCCCTTGGTTATATTGAAAGATGGCTACCATTGATCTCTTGCTGACCTTGGGGATTTAAGTATGTCCATTTTCTTTTTCTTACTTGCAAGTGTACAACTTTTTAAAAACCTTCCTTCCAAAGTTTGGATCTTTGAATAACCCACAGAGCTCCTGTTTATTTTCTTTAGCAATCTATATTAAACCCAGGACACTGGCTGCTAGAAAGCTAATGGTCTATTGTCCTCCCTTTTCAGCTTTCCACATCAGATGACACACCTCATTCTCTAATATAAATTTACATTAATTAATAGAGTGGACTCAAAGGTTATCTTTGAAATAATCAAGGCTTTTAAAAAAATTGTAGTTCAAAATTTTTCTTGTTTTAACATATCGTGGATACTTTACTTTTTGGAACAGATTGGCACCCAAAGGTCTAATAAGTTAATTCTTTTTTCTCATCTGTCAGTCCAATCCTGGCTGATGCCTTTACAACTGAAGAGAAGTCCCACCATCATACTCACATACAAACCTGTCTGTCATGTGTTAGGGATTCTTCCTAGTTCTTTGCCCTTTCATCTGTTGGATCCTGTGCTGAAATCACCCAAACATTTTCATGAGTCAAGTTTGGTTCCTCTTACCTTTGAATTCCTTCTTCATTGATTTCTAACAGATGCAGTCTGTGTTGTCACTCAACCAAGATGTGTACTTATGAAAGCTTTTTTTGTAAGCTCAGGAAACGTCTTCCTTTTTTTTTTGTCCCCCCCCCCCAAATAAACTCAATATGTTTTCTGGGAAAAGATTCAAGTCTTTATATTTCTTCCTTCATACATACTCACTACAAGCTTTTACTTGCCAGACATTTCTGGACCAGTTTAAATGCAATGGTTAAGGTAACTATCTATGTACCTTCTTGTAGTCCTAACTCAAAAGATTAATTCTCGTACATTTGCTTTCTAATACAGAATACTTCTTTTTTTTATAAAGGGATCTTGTTAGTTAGAAGGACACCAGAAACAATTGCTTTTGAAACACCTTCAAACAAAATATAATAGGATTTTAAAGCAGAATTATGAAAGGAAGCTCACTTTGTCATCTAAATAACCAATACTGAGGACCCACATTTTTTTAGGACCACACTTTTAGTAGAAGTGACCCCCTTAAATGTTCTCTTTACTAAGAAATTAATCTGGTTCTATTTTCATTTATAATAACCAGTTGGAAATTTGTCAATTCCTGATTCACTTGTTTCCTACTTCCAAAGGATATTTAAAAAAATCTGGAGCTTTGACATGTTGCCTCAGGTTCTGATGAAATATATGTGTTTTTTAAATAGGTGAGTCTATCAAAGCTGACATTAGCTCATTTCCATTGAGTGACTACTAAAGGTTGGTCATGCTACATCACAGACATATGTTGTTTCATTTCATCTGGGAAGGGGTGCAGATTTCATGAGCTGGATACTTTTATTTCTTTAATAGATATGGAAAGTAAGTTCTAGGATTTTAAGAAATTTACATAAGATTATATGACTATTGAGATAGTACAGCTGGGATTTGAATCCAAATCTCTTTCATCCCCACCCCCCATACTCCAAGGACATAGGCTAAGATTTGGTGAACAAGTGATGGAGAGGGCAGGTCACCAGAATATGCCCTGTACAAGAAATGGCATGTAAAAGTAGAAGTAATAATATTCTTGGAGTCCTTCCAACAAAAGACATGTCACCTCCAGATTGTCTACCCATTTCAGACACACCACTGGTCACTTTATAGGCATCCCTGTGTAAGCTCAGCATCACATCTGCCCTCTTTACTTCATCTCCAACTATGTGGCAACTAGCCACACAAAATTCAAGGAAAGAAATCTAAAGACATATCCAGTAGATAAGGTTTTTTGTTTTTTTTAAAGATGTATTTATTTGAGAAAGAGAGAGAGAGACTGTGGGAGGTAGTGGGCAGAGAGAGAAGGAGAGAGAAACCCAAGCAGACTCTGTGCTCATCGTGGAGCCCACTGTGGGGCCTGATCCAAAGACCCTGAGATCATGACATGAGCCGAAACCAAAAGTCGGTTCCTTAACCTACTATGTTACCCAGGTGCCCCCCAGTAGATGAGGTTTTAATAAGCTCAGACCAACTCTTACTTCTATCCTCTATGACTTAAATTCTTATTTTAAAGCCTAGCTAGTTTAAAATAACTTGTTGGTTTAACTTAATATAATTTTCTAATACTTTGATCTGCCAAGCTACTGTGGTGAACAAGAGAAGCTACCATAAAATAGAACAACTAGTTCTGATATAACTGATCAGCTGTATGTGAAGTACAGTCTAGAAATTAACAGTGAATGGAGTTGAATATTTTATGTCCTAAGCACACAGATTCACTTAAAAAAATCCAACTTTATATTTCATGTCAGATAAACAATTCATTATGCATTGAGAAAAAATAGTGTGTGGGTGTTCATAGGGGGACAGGTGTGAAATTAAATTTCTGAGAGCTTACTGTTCAATAGAAACTTTACATATACTATAGCAATTAATTTCACACTAACTCTACAAGACATTTAATATCAGCCCCATTTTATAGAAAATGATACTGATGTTCAGGGAAGTTAAATGCATGTTACAGACTGCAGAAATGTTAAGTAGAACATATCATTCCAAATTCTCTACTCTTTTCCTTACAGGTATTAACCAGTTGTGGTGGTCATATCCATAATATTAAAATGATATTTTAGTACAAGTTTCTTCTAACATGCAAACATGATAGATAAATATATCTAAAATACTCTATAAAATTTAATGTATATTTCCAAGGAGACTCTATTCCATTTAGATCTACAAATAAGTATGCAATTTTGACCTAATTAAAATGTTGTCATGCAAGTAGAATAACATTTTAATTATTTATTAATAATTAATATTTAAATATTTACTTTCTCTCTCTTGGGGATGTTGTTGCTTAGTGGGTAAAAGTTAAAATTTTTTAAAGTTTAGAGGCTTTTAAGAGATACATATGTAAAACTAGAACTACCAAAAAAGCCCTGAGTCACTCTAACAGGGACAGATGTCACCCCAGAGTGTCAACCCTTCATATAGACCACTCAGTATTTCACAGGCATCTGTTTATAGCCAGCATCCTATTCACCCTCCTCACAATCAGGAGATTGCATTGGGATATCTTTATAGCTGCCACACTCAGGCTTCCTTCTGCTCATAAATATTCACTCTATTTTCCCACCTGAAAAATACTCAATTCCTTTCCAAAACATACCCAAGGTCCCATGTTTTCATGGCATCAGGCTTGATCAAGTCCAGATGTTGTGCCTATGGATCTAGAGAGCTAGATAAGATGTCTATACCTTACTGTTCCCATGCATCCAAAATACAGTAGTGGAACAGGGACAGCATAACCATAATAAACACTCCTACTCAAAATGGAAAGAAGAGGAGGCAAGCAGCAGTATCTATAGCAATTCTGAGATCCTATTGAGCAAGTATTACCAGAATCCTATAGCCTAGGGATAGGAAATATCCCTTGACTAGGTCTCAGTTCAGTACATTGTCCTTTATAGCTCTTGACTCCACTCTCTGGAAATTTCTTCTTTGCATCACTCTCCTTGGCCATTTTTGGAAAAGAACATTGAGCAGATTTCTTGGTTGGCTTCCTGCTGAATGTTTTTTACTCTCAAAACTCTCATACTCTTTTAGTGTAGGCACCTTTGCCAGTAAATTCCCTTGAAACATTGTAAGTTTCCGTATATTTGATTCCAGTCAGTCCTATGTCCCAAAAGTCACCTCTCAAATTCTTTCAAAAAGTACCTCTCTCATTTTAATTACTAGTAGTTTGGTGACATCAGGATGCTATGGGCTTATACCCTTAGGTTTCCTAGGATCCTTGCTTGGCTTGAAAGATCTGCTGGATGCATCTTAAACTTTTCAGAAGTTTTGGCAAAGAATGTCACAGCCACAGGATTGATTTGGTCTTTGCTCTGAAGTCATGACTTACTCTAATATTTAGAGTAATTATCCTTTATCTGAGGTTGATTTTCAATAGACTGTCAAAGAAAAATTGCATTGGATGAAGTTAAATAGACAAGGAAGGCCTTATTTAGGATTATTCCAAGAGAGGAAAGAGATTGAACTCAACTCTGCCGAAACAAAAGGTGGGTTTGTTTTTTTGTTTTTAAAGGTGGGAATATTTTTAAGTGTTGGGATGAGTGAACCAGTGGAAAAGTACTGCAGGACATAAGGCAAGGAGATTGGTCAAAGGGATGTGTCATCATATGGGATTATTCCTGAGTTTGCAAATGTTTGTCTCTGTGATTAGTCCACCTGGGTCTGTTAATTGACGCCCACTGAAGAAGTTAAGCTACTCCCTTTTCATAGACACTGAAAGAGGGGGACACTATCTTCCATGATAATTATACTCTAAAGGGATGGCTCCTGGTCTTTAGAAGACATTTCTGGTTTGTAAGACTGGCAAGAAGCTGGGAGAACACTTACCTTTCAGAGGGGCAGAGAAAGAATTTACAATAGAAACTTTTCAAAAGTAAATGTCCTAAGAAAAAGGAGACCAAAGACCTACAATCAGGAAAAAACCTGTCTAAAGTTTAGTCAAACTGAGGCGAACATTAAAGCCATCTTGGTTAAGACACATCATTGATTTGAAGATAAACATATCCTTTTTCCAGCTAACCAATCTCTAAGCTTTCTCTATTCTCTCTAAATTTTGCTTGCAAACTGGCCAGCTTCTGTTTTGTTGTGTTCTTTAATGAGCTCATCACTTTCCTGTAGCACCTTAATAAGAAATCAACTCATACAGTCAACATTCTGCCTCAATATTTTTCTTTCAACTATAACTAAAAATTTACTGAATGCTTCACCACAGTATAACATGGATCGTTCTTTCAGCATCTCATGAGTTTCTTTGCTGCCTGCCAACTAATCCCAAAGAAAAGAATGTATATTTTAGCCCTTCCACTTGCTTGTTTTGTTTTATGGTATCACCCCATCAGCAATTTTTTCATTAGTCAGATTTTGCTGTGGAAAATCCAACATAAATTCTCAGTGGCATAAAACATTAAACATTTTTCTTGCCCATGGTCCTTAAATAAGTTTGGGTCAGCTGTGGGCTCAGCTGAAGAGTATCAAGATGCCAAAGAAACCTTTCTCACGACATGGTAGAAGCACAAAAGAGACAGCCAAAACTGAACCATATTTTTTTTAAAGATTTTATTTATTTGTCAGGAAGAGAGAGAGAGAAAGAACACAAGCAGGGGGAGTGGCAGAGAGAGCAGGCAGAGAGAGAAGCAGGCTCCCTGCAGAGCAAGGAGCCCAAAGCGGAACTCAATCCCAGGACCCTGGGATCACGATCTGAGCTGAAGGCAGACGCTTAACTGACTAAGCCACCCAGGCACCCCAACTGAAGCATATTTTGAGCCTCTGCTGTCATCAGTCCACATTATATCAATCTATGGTATTCCATTTGCTAAAGCAAGTCACATGGTCAAGTTAAAGTCAAGGACAAAGGCAGTGCACTCTATCCACTATGGATAAAGGAAAAAGGAAATGAATAGTGAACACGAGAATGACTTAAGCCACAACAGCTATTTTTGTTTTGTCTTTTAAAATTCAGTTTGTAAAAGGAAGAAAAACATAGGTTTTGTAGGGCTGCTGTGGAAGTTATATAAAATAGCATATGTGAAGCATCCAATACAGACATTGGCCTATGGAGAAATTCATTAAAGTTTATTATTATTATTATTATTTACTGAGTTAAATGTCATTCATCAAGGACAAAACAGACTTTACGTCTTAAATGTATACATATCACATCACTTTTTTTCTTTAACTTGTGTCTTCATTTTCTCTTTTATAAGATAATTCACAGTAGTAAATTCATCACAATTTTTTTTAGTTTCAATGTATAGTCCCTATAGGGTAAAAATTTTACTAGAATATCTTTAGATATTCTAATTCTATTCTGAGTCAGTTACAATGTAAGATCCAGAATAGGGTATTTTTTGCATAGGAATGTATTTAAAAGAGTGGCTTGGAGAAGAGCGTTTTGTGGGTCTAAGTGTCAGGACAGTCTTGACAAATGTTCCCAACAATAATTAATTCCTGATTCAAAGATTTAGGAGGGTATGGCACAATTTAACCATTTCAACTTAATCTGTATGAATTCAGCAGAAGGAAACTGAATTTCAGACTGATAAATAGTCAGTTTTCCCCTACCTAATATACCTCAGTTCCCATCCTTATTCATCTTACATCCACTATCTCACAGATGTTTTTAGGAATATTCCCTGGAGGCTTTTAGAATGTGTGCTCTTCAGAGTGGCTACTCACTCTGTTTAGACAGAAAATATGAAACTATATTGGCCCTTTATAAAACTGCCCTTTTCCCTCATACATAGGTTTTATTCGGCAACATTTAAGTGTACATTAGTTGTCATTTAAGAATAATTTTCTTGAAAAAGCAAAGAATATATTTAAAAATAAAGTTAAAATACATGTGCTAATTGCTTTAGACTTTGGTATCTTAGGCAATGTTTAAGGATATGTAACTTTCTATTTATGTAAATATGTAACTAAACATACAAAGTAGTAACAATGGGCACGAGTATGAACTTTGGAGTTGGACGAAACTGGACTGGAGTTCCAGATGTGTGACTCTG
Organism: Ailuropoda melanoleuca; assembly: GCF_002007445.2. NCBI lineage: Eukaryota > Metazoa > Chordata > Mammalia > Carnivora > Ursidae > Ailuropoda > Ailuropoda melanoleuca. The sequence goes on along the minus strand of NC_048224.1, from coordinate 17,251,946 downwards.
GAAATCATGCGTTCTATGTAAAGTTCAGTATCAGCATCTGTTAAAGGGTTTAATTCTAGCACGTTGCTTTCATGATTATATCCAGTGTTAAATGAAATAACTCTGACATTGCAAAAATGGTGCCGAAGAACTAAACAAGATAATGCATGTAACACAGGCATCGTACATGACAATTAGTGAGGACCCAAATATGCGCCCGTGTCCATACTATATGTCATGTATATGTATATATGTGATAGGTATTAAGTATTTTGACATAACTTTACTAACGTGACATAAGCACATACCTGGTAATATTTTCTGTAAAAAATATTTCATTTGTTAGAGAGAGAGAGAGAACAAGCAGGGGAGGGGCAGAGGGAGAGGGAGAAGCAGACTTTCTGCTGAGCAGGAAGCCAGATAAGGGGCTGGATGCCCTGGGATCATGATCTGAGCTGAAGGTAGATACTTGACCGACTGAGCCACCCAGGAGCCCTCCATTAATATCCTTCAAACAAGTAATAATTGGCAAATAGGTGGATTAAAACAAGGGTAGACAAACCCATTCTGTAAAAGCCCAGATACTAAATGTTCTTTGAGGGACATAAAGTCTCTGTCACAGCTTCTCAACTCTGCTCTTGTGCCAGCCTAGAAACCACAGACCATATGTATAGGAATGAGTTGAGGCTATGTTCCAATGAAACTTTATTTATCGACACTGAAATTTAAAATTTCATCTAATATTCACACCATCCAATATTTAGGTTCTTTATATTTTTTCAAGTATTTAAAAATACAAAAAACATTCTTAGTTCAATAGTCATACAAAAAATAGGTAGTGGGCTAGATATGACCTGTGGGCTCTAGTTTACCTACTCCTGAATTAAAACATTCTGTCAGTGTTAAAACTCCTCTTCTGCTGCTTATAGTTTTCATCTTATTTAATTTGGGGCTTGTTTTACGTTTTGTTTTGTTTTGTTTGTTTTGTTTTGTTTTTAAAGATTTTATTTTATTTATTTGACAGAGATAGAGACAGCCAGGGAGAGAGGGAACACAAGCAGGGGGAGTGGGAGAGGAAGAAGCAGGCTCATAGCGGAGGAGCCTGATGTGGGGCTCGATCCCATAATGCCGGGATCACACCCTGAGCTGAAGGCAGACGCTTAACCACTGTGCCACCCAGGCGCCCCTGTTTTGTTTTGTTTTAAATCATATTACTAGAGGATTTCTCACAAGAAGACTATATTGACTCTATTTACTAAATGGATGTTACCTACATGTGCACTTTCTCCCAAAATTATTCTTTTAAATATCCATTTGATACAGACAGCAATTATTAGTTGTATAAAAAATAAACCCAGATCTTTAAGAATTACATATGTACTCATGCTTGTACTTTATAAACTTTCCTATTATTTCTAATATAGTTTCTAGTTTTTACCATGGCTTTTTTTTTTGAGTGAATAAGAGTAACTATAGTATCAATGAAAGAAGGCATTTAAAGAAGTAGAAATAAGTGGAGCATAGATCAAAAGGCCTTGGAAACCAAAGAAATCACTGTGAAAACTGCTCTAAAATGTTAATTGTATTACTTCTTATCCTGCTATGGCATAACCATTGTTGGAGAGGTTTACTCAGGTCTGTAAAACTCAGTAGTGATTTTTATTTTAGTTGAAAAGAGAAGTTAACCTGAAAAATGACCTAGAACTTGGCCTAAAACTGTATGACTTCCCAAGTTTTGCCACGGACCACAGAAAAATGAAGGCATCAGCTAGCCATCTTCATCTCACACACAAGCTGTGACGGCTAATTTTATATGTCAGCTAACCTGGGCTAAGGGATGCCCAGAGAGCTGATAAAACTTTATTTTTGGATGTGTCTGTGAGGGTGTTTCCAGAAGAAAGTAGCATTTGATTCAGCGGACAGAATAAGGAAGATCTGCCCCCACCAATGAATGTGCATCATCTAACCTACTGAAGAGAGAACAAGAAGGAAAGAAGGAAGGAAGGAAGGAAGGAAGGAAGGAAGGAAGGAAGGAAGGAAGGAAGGAAGGAAGGAAAAAAGAATTCCCTTTCTCTCTTCTTGAACTGGAATGTCCTTCTATCTACTCCTGGCCCTGGACATCAGAACTCCTTGTCTCTGGACTTGGACTGAATTATATCACTGGCATTCCTGATTCGCTTGTTTGCAGATGGCAGATCCTGGGACTTAGTGTATGTAAGTACTTGAGCCAACTCCTATGCTAAATCTCCTCTTACATATGTTTATATATATCCTATTAGTTCAGTTTCTTTGGAGACCTCCAAATAATACATTTCCTTTTTCTTCAGAGAAGTTTCTTCCTATTCACCAAGAGCCATCATCCTGGAGACAACAGGTGATAGCTTTGTGAAAAATATTCTGATTCTAAAATATGACTGTTCTAGAACACAAAAATACCATTGTTGGCATTGCAGCCAAAAAAAAAAAAACAAAAACAGGTTGATCCTTCTAACATTAAGTATTATGGTAAGATTTATGAACTTAAATTTTCAAAAGGATCATTTGACAGTGTTGTTAAACTATAGATTCCCTGGACCTAGTCCCAGAGAATCTGATTTTAATAAGTTTACAAAGATGCAAAAGTATCTTAATTTTAGCAAGAACAGTCGGTATTTCTGCAGATATTCCTGGAGCACACTGAGAGATGTTTTAGGTGGCATTACATTAGGTCATTCTATGTACCTTGGCTTAGATGCTATATTCTCCAGAAATCTGCTCTGACTTTTCTGACCTTGTTTATCTAGGATCCTTTGCTATTTTTGAAACCTTCGCTTTATTCATTTGTAATTTTACATTTACTGAGTCATTTGTTTATCTGATATTCACTGGACTAGATTGTAATTTTTGCAAGAGTAGGGGCCAGATTGTTGTTTTTACCAATTTGCACCTAATACCAAGCATCATGTCTAGTACAAACTAGCATCTCAACAAATATTTGTTCAGTGGCTGGATAACAAGGTTTATAGGACTGTCTAGTTCCTGCTTTTTCCCATGGAATCTCCCTTCTACCCATTTTCCGCAAGGAAATCTCTATCTAAAATGCCTGAAACGGTGCCAGACATTGAGCAAACATTTAGTAGATGTTTAGTAGATACATGTTTAATGAATAAATCTATGCTAAAGATACTAGCATAGCTCATATGTCATCATGAGCTCTCTACAGGTCTAGATGATCCTGTATCTCTAATCATGGTTTACTTTTTTTTCAAATTATTTATTTATTTATTTATTATTTATTTATTTATTTTTTATTTTAATGTTTTTTTATTATATTATGTTAGTCACCGTACAGTACATCTCTGGTTTCTGATGTAAAGTTTGATGATTCATTAGTTGCGTATAACACCAAGTGCACCATGCAATACGTGCCCTCCTTACTACCCATCACCAGCCTATCCCATTCCCCCACCTCCCTCCCCTCTGAAGCCCTCAGTTTGTTTCTCAGAGTCCATAGTCTCTCGTGGTTCATTCCCCCTTCTGATTTACTTTTAAAAGCTGTATGTGGTAAGCAGAACATTGTTTGCCTCTCCAGAGATGCCCATGTCTTAATTCTCAGAATCTGTGAATAATATATTACATAGCATGGGGGAATTAAGTTGCAAATGAAATTAAAGTTATTAATCAATTGATCATAGGTAAAAAGATTATCCTGAATTTTCCTAGTGGGCCTGATGTAATCACAAGCATTCTTAAATGGGGACAAGAACAGTAAATGATTCACAACCAGAGAGATGGAATTGTGAGAAAGACTCTGTCAGTTATTGCTGACTTTGAAGATGGGAGAGGGTTAGGAGCTAAGGAATTTGAGCAACTGCTAGAACATTGAAAAGGCAAGGAAATGGATTTTCCCCAAGCCTCCAGAAAGGAACACGGTCATGCCAAACCTTGGTTTTAGTTCAGTGAGACTGACTTTCAACTGCAGAACTCCAAAATTATAAGATAGTAAGTTTGTGGTATTTTAAACTACTAAGTTTGTGGTAATTTGTTTCAGTAGGAATAGGAACCAAATACACCATACAATGACTCTAATGATATGTAGAATATAGAAGGACAAATAACACTAGAAAAAGAAGCAGATATGTTAAGTGTGAGGGTTAACATAATTAACATAAGTTTTCCTGGTAGCCAACGAAAAATGAAAATTATTTTAACAGATTTCTGTATTATAAAGAAAATATATCCAGCTATTTTCATTTAGTTCTTTCAAAATCCCAGGTATTAAGTTGTACAAAAAAAAAAATCCCAATATTTGTATACTCAATATACCTATGGCAACATTATTACTGTAACTAGATACCAGGACAGAGATTCCTGGCTTTTGTGCAAAAGAAGATAAAAGTGTAATATCTCAGTATCAGAAAGACTAGGAATATAGTTTGAAAAAAAATTACACAGATAAATCTGACACAATTTTCTTCTACAGTTGTGAACCAATGACAAGGAAGATGTAAATGACACTTTTTTGAAATTATGTCCTCCAAAAATGAATCAAATACCTCGTATTTAAAAAAGAAAATATTAAACTATAATTCAATCAAGATGAGTTTTAAGGTCCAAGGAAGGTGGCCTCACTGTGGTCAAGTTTTATTCAAGGTTAGAAGGGATAAAGGTCAAGGTGATATCAAGATGAAGTGCTTATCATCTTGAAAATCTTTATAATCTTTGCAGATATTTCTTTTAGTTAGGCATTTAATAGGAGAGTTGAGTTACATTTTCTGTTAAATTACTGGGTTAGGTTTTTCTTTCTCTGTTCTCACCAGGCACTGTTTATGCTTCTTCCAGACTATCAGTTGTGATTACTTGTATATATGTCTGATTTCTTCACAAAGGCACCGTTTCTGTGAGTCAAGCATCATGCCTCTGATCTTTGTATCTAACTGTATTGTTAGGCTTGATAAATGACTAGTGAGTGAATGAATCCACTTTCGTAAGACAATTGAAAACTTAGACTCACACAAACTTACATTAAAGAGAAAGGTGAGATGCATCACAATGTTTTTTAGTTGTCGTTTAATCAACACATCAAGTACTTTGTATGTATTTAAGTTAGGTAGCAAGCTTTTTCTAACAATAAGTTTTGAATGATAAGGTTACAATATTTAGAGTATTTTTTCCCTTAGAGTTTATTATATGCAGATTATTAGCTCTTACGGTGTGTTGTGTGACTACCCCTTCAGAAAGGTTTCCCGAATTTCCTTTTCATTCTAACTGTGAAATGTCTTTCAGTTAATTATTATTAAATTAAATACCCTCTTCTCCCCAGTATGTCTCAGTGGAAACTAGAAATATTTTCACCATTGGCTTAAAAAGTTAGTGAATCAGGGCTTTAAAGGGCAGAAAATGCACAGATGCACAATAAAAGTTTAAAGAGCAGGACCTGACATTTTTGGAATACTCTAGTGAATATTAAATAGAATCCTAAAGCTAGTACTAACTCTTACATTCAGTGCTTCATTCTCTGCTGTAACTGGTGACTCAGCAGAACTCCCAGCTTCTCCTTCATCCTGAGCAATTCTGTACTGGGATGTTTCTGACTTGGACTCTTCCTGTTTACTCTTTAAACTGTTTACTCTTTAAACTGTTTTACTATAACAACGTTTCAAATGCATTATTTTTTTAACTTATACTTCTGTCTCTGGTATGCATGTATGTGTGTATTTATTTTTTGATTTTTATGAGTGGCTTACTCCTTGGTCTTACAGAACTCATAAATCATGTTAGAGTTTGTGTTATTCTTCTTTATCATGTTTGCCGTCGGAAAGCTCAGAGCAAAATTTGTGGTTCATCTCCACTAAGTGTGCAAGATCTCACAGGATGTGGTTTCCGTGGTGGTGGTCTGGGAAGGTTCACAGCAAACCTTGTTCTTATCCTACACTTAGCATCTTACCAGCACTTGTGCTTCTTATCCTAGCCACCTAGTGTGGATGAAAACTCTAGATGGGAATGTGTCCCACTCTGGACCTCTTATTGTTTAGAATTCCCCATTATATATGAACTATTTATCTTGAGTGGACAATTACCTTCTTCACAAGATAATTATAAATTTAGATAATTAGGTAAAGCACCAGGCACAGTTCTGAAAAACAAGGGATGTTTTATTAGTAGTAGGAACTATACCTTGGTCATGTAATTCCATCATAATTTAACAATCCAAGTCTTACAATAAAGCAATAATTCTGGGAAAACAGTAGAGAAATGCTCAGTCTCAGAATGTTGTACCTGCCACCTATTTTTAAAAATAGATTTATTTATTTATTTTAAGGGGGAGGAATGCCATTTTTAATTTAACAAAAACACAGGTAGATATGAAGTATACAGGAAGGAGTCATAGAGAATGTTACATTTCATTTCTTTTTCTAGTGAGAACGTTTAAGATCTACCCTCTTAGTAATTTTGAAATATGTAATACAGTATTATTAACTATAATCACAATGCTGTGCATTAGATCCTTAGAACTTATTGAACTTTTAATTGCAAGTTTTTACCCTTTGATGAACATCTCTCCAGTTCCCCAACGCCCAGCTATGGTAACCACTATTCTACTCTTTTTCTATGAGTTTGGCTTTTTTGGAGTCTATGTATCAGTGATATCCTACAGTATTCAATTACTTAATACTATTATACAAATTAGTGCACAGCATCAGAATTATTATACAAACTATACTAACAGATTTCCGATATTGTAGAATTTAACTTTGATATATTCAAAAAATATTTACTGAGAACCAACCAATGTACCAGGAAACATTCTAAGCCTGTTAAAATTTACCTCCCATAAAATGTATAACTCAGACACTGTATTTTTGTTCCCAGTTTTCAGATGATTCAGTTAAGACTCGGAGTCTAAAAATACTCAAATGTACAAAGTTGAAAGTGATGGTACAAGAGTCAAACTTAATTCCTGCTAACTCCAAACCTTGCTCTCTTTTCCATAATCTTCACTTCCACCCACATTTAATTAAGGGTAATATCAATCATAATTTTTTAAAATGTACAAAATCACAAAAACTTACATAAACACCAGTAAGTGAACCAGTATATTATACTCTAAGCACATTTCCCTGACAGAGAAAGGTGACAGGGGGTGATAGCGTATAGGCCACAGGGAATGCCCTCATTTTTTAGATCACAAGACATATGGGTTTCAAAAGTAGAAAATATCTAACACATAAAACAAAAGACATTAGACAAAAATTATCCTGGTCTTTGAATTTCTAATCATCAATTTAGTAACTTTCAAATTTTAGTTTAATATGCTTCAGAAAAACTTGGCAACCACAATGTGACATGAATCCATTTAAGACAGATTATCTTTTTGGATTTAAAAATGAAACAAGTGTAAATATTTAATATACCTTTGAGCGGCTTTTATGTCATGGTTGCCATCCAAGTATGTACATAATAAAAAATTAAGAAATCATGCTGAGATGCAATACACAGAATATGTGTTAAAAGAGAATGAAATATGGCAGAATATTAACAAGTCAAAGAAAACATATTTGCAGTTCCAAAATGACTGTGAAGGTCAGGGAGTTTGGAATTGTAGCTCCTCTCTTTTCAGTGATTATACAATCTAAAGGTCATAATTGTTTTCAATTTTATTAAGTAAATTATCCTTTTGCTGTACCTTTTTCTTCCCAATGGTTACAAAATAGCTATCTTAATTAGAAACAAATAATAATGACAACAAAGTTTTGTAGTTATGAGTCATTCAATATTAGACGGATGGATGAAGAAAGAAATGTTTATGAGACACTGGCCTTATTATATGCATTATATTATTTGATTTTTCCAACAAAAATGAAAGGAACTACTACCAGATTTTCTTCTTATTTCTTCTTTTTATTAGACATTCACCTAATCCACATTTTCCAGCCTCTTTTGTAGTAAGGATTACTCATGTAGACCACTAATAAGCAAAAAGAATGTGGATCTTTATTAGGTCTGGCTGCTAAGAATCTCTTAGCTTACCTTCATGCTCCTTTTCCTTAGGCCTACTTGATACAATTAAGTAGGCCTGCTTGATACAATCTTGGAAGCTACATATCAAAGAGAGCAAAGCCCGAAGATGGGAAGAATCAAGATCCCTCAATCTTAGCAGAGGATAACACCCCACCATTTTGAACTTGCTATTGTGTGAGAAATCAATTTCTATTCTAATAAGCCCCTGAAGTTTTGGGACTTAATTGCTATAGCAGCTAGTGTTACACTAGCAATATAATCATTCTCATTTTAACAGCTATGGAAATTGAAAAATAGATCGTAGATAATTTTCTTGTCCTGGTAGATTCTACCAGATTCTCTCCTTGGACTAAAGAGTAAGAAAATGCCCTTCTCTTTTTCTCTTCCATTTATCATTTTGGATAAAGTGAGGCATTAGCTTAACAGACACTTTCTATAGGCTTATCACTTTATGCTTCTGTGTGCTTGTGTGTGTGTGTGCATGCTTACATTACGTGGTAATTTTTACTTATTTTGGTATAGATGTACACAAATCATAACATAGACAACTATTATCTGCATCCCAATGTTCTTATATATTTCTTACTTGCTTGATTTCCCTTAGTCCACTTCGTGTGTTTTGCCCCTTCACCTCTATCAACAGACGCTCTGATTATGTACAATTTTATTTCCTTCCACATCCTGATTCTTTGTCTACCATTTTCAATTCTCTTTAATGATCTCCAGTGGCCATTGCTCACAGATTATGAAGTTTTTATGAGTAGAAGGAATTAAAAGGCTGAAAACCATTCTCAGGATGGGTTTTATAGTTGGAATTCTGATAATGAAGGGACAAAGAACAAATAAAGAAATAGGGTAATTGGCTACAAAGTCTGATGGTTTTACTTCTCATTGATAGACTAATAGATTGAAAACAATTGCATGACGTATATAGAAGGAAATGCCTTCATAAAATCATGTAACTTGACAGTAATTTAGAATGGAGGCATAATAAAGCCACACATCCTCAATTTGTTTATTTACAAACTTTGCCCCATCATCATCTTTCTCTATCCTCTATTCCATCAGTAGCATAGCTACTTCCTGAGTTAGAAAACCATAATGGATCTCTATATCATACAGCGTTTGGAGGACTTATTCATTTTTCCTGCAAAAGTTAAATAAAGTGCAAAACTTTCAGCCCATCAATCCTTTAGCAAGCTGTCCAAGGTGACATTTCATTAGCACATTTTGTCAGTGGATAAATCGTACAGCATGCTCTGAAGGGAAGGTGGAAAACATCTAGTCCTTTTTCATTAGATCCATCTGAACTTGAACCACTGGAGATTACATACAAAAAGCACATGAGACAGAAAAGCGCTATCCTGTCTATAAACTGCATTAATCATTCATTCCCTTCAGAGTGTCTTAAGTCAGTGCCATGTCTCTGGTTAAGCCCCAAACTGGCTATTCAATTTTGAGTTGCATGACAGATACATTTCAAGGAAAATCAGAGACATAACGACTCCTGCCAGGCTTGATAAAGTCCTCATTCATCAATTAAGTGGTTCCAATAAGCTAAGATGAATACGGAAAAATAAGGGAACTTGCATGATAACGCGTGCTGATTTTCTCTCCTCTTTTAGTTTGCTGAATACATGGGAAAAGGGACCACAAAGACTTAGTGAAAAACTCAGATTCAGCAGGAAGTCCTATCATCTGAGGAAAGAGGGGTCCTTTCCTATTCCGCCTAGATCAGGATCTATTTGGGATCAGTTGGCAAGGACAATTTTATGGGCACCTTCATACTTCTCAAATGAAGTGGTTTTAACTCACTTAAAGTTCTCACTTTTTCTTTCCTTTTGAACATGAAAGTCTGTGGAAATAGAAGTTTACCGCTTAGTCTCCTAATGTCAAATTTGTTGGATCAAATCAGAGTCCTAAGAGCGTTTCCCAGTTTACATAGCCACAGTGTCAAAATGTTTCTGAAACATATGCTCAAATATAAATTTTTGTTCTAAATACCAGTTGGAGTATATTTCAAACCAACAATTTTTTGTGTCTATAAAAAGGGAAGAATGTGTCTTTATAAAATGTACAGCATTTTCACTAGGTAAATTATCAAAGTGAATGAAAACCGATTGTAAACAGAGGTTGTTATTAAACAAAATAATAAGTGCAATGTCTGATCAATTTCTAAGTGTACTGTGAGAAGTAGCTAGTACTACTAATGGGTATCTGCTATCACTGAAGTCAGAATTTTTAGAAGATAATGTTAAATCAATGTGAACTTTGAGAAAATAAAATATAATTTGTATTGCTTATGTGGACCCGTTGAACTCAATCAATCAACAGATATATCCAATATCTTACTGTGCCAAAGGCAACATTTGGCAATGTTGTGAAATTGCAACATGATTAAACTTTATTTCAAATTACTTCAAAGTACTTTGTTTTCAATAAACTAATGGCTTGTAAACTGTGCTCTGAAGAGCCACATGTGGCTACTCCTCAGGTGTTTCTAGAGCAAAGGGGACAAACGGGACCTTGTGGGTGTTTGTGGGGAGCCCTCCAACATCAATTGAAGCAACTGTACTCTTTCATACAGGACTTTCTTTCTTTCTTTCTTTCTTTCTTTCTTTTTTTTTTTAAAGATTTTATTTATTTATTTGACAGAGAGAGAGACAGCCAGGGAGAGAGGGGACGCAGGCAGGGGGAGTGGAAGAGGAAGAAGCAGGCTCCCAGAGGAGGAGCCTGATATGGGGCTCTATCTTAGGACTCTGGGATCACGCCCTGAGCCGAAGGCAGACGCTTAACAACTGAGCCACCCAGGCACCCCCATACAGGACTTTCTAATAAAAATTCCTTTGAAGAAAAATTCTGCACCTAAGAACCATCAGAAAACCCCTATAATAATTAAACTGAGAACATCTTTTCTTCTTTCACTGTCACAAGATACAATTTACTGAAAAACACAACCGGAAATTTCCATATTTGAATCTAAGCCAAACATTGGCTCAGAAAATTTGGATGAAATACATATCTTTATTGCATTGGTGGAATTACTGGAATGGGTTTGATGATCAGTGCTATAGCCAACACCGGCTAATTTATTACAGTGATTAATCATGGTTTGTTATTAAGTGGACTCTCCAAATGCACCCCCCCCCAAACTTGGCATATTTTTCTTACTAAATAGAACTTAAAAGAAGTATCTTAGATGATCCTTTTTTATTGTGAGAGTAAGTAAATATTTACTCATTCTGATTTCAGTTACGTTTCCTGGGGCCAACAACTTATACTTGTTGAGTGATTTTTACTTTTTATAAAGGGCTCTCATGACAATTTCATTTGATCTTTACAACGGTGTGAATTTTACATGGAGTTGAGTCAAGCTTTAAAGTCTCAGTGCCCAAGTTCGTCTCATCAATAAGGTAGTAGAGCTAGAACTTGATCTGGATCATCTGTCTTTCAGAACTTGGACCGTCCTCACATACTCATCCTACTCCCAAATGGGTCTAACTCCAGAAGAAGATGTATATGTATATGTATTATAAAAGATGATATTCCATAGCCGAACAGATATGGATGTAAAGGAGTGGTAAAGTAATGGTCACAAGGGGAAGCCCAGGAAGATTTGGCCACACCCATACTCAAATTCTTTTAGTTCACATCATAGAGCCACTCCCAATAACAACATCCTCTCATACGGACAACTGGCATTTTCTTCATGTCTTGTATGTGCAAAGAGAAGTCTCTTTACTCAACACTCCAGGCAAAAATAGTCCTGAAACAAGATGCTCATTAAATGTTGTATGTAGATTTGGCTTGTAAATATCTTGGAATATTCTCATATTTTTAGATGACTGCTTTGACGTATTTATTTACAGTTCATAGGTATTCATTTGAAGAGATTTGCTAAAAAAGAAAAAAATCTTATGTTACTTGAGGGCAGGTTATTTGCCCTGGTAAGTAGATTTAAATTTTATTATTGTTGTTTTACTTTGAATGGGTGGATAAATATATCCAATGGAGTCAGATTGGATAGTACCAAAGGGAGGGAAGTTGCTTACGACTAGATGCCTTGGGCCAGGGATTAGGTTTCCCTTGCTCTTTTAAATGCTTTGGGTCATTGGGGCACCTGGGTGGCTCAGTCATTTAAGTGTCTGCCTTTGGCTCAGGTTGTGGTCCCAGGGTCTTGGGATTGAGCCCTGCATCTGATTTCCTGCTCAGCGGGGATCCTACTTCTCCCTCTCTCCACTGCTCATGCTATCTCTCTCTCTCTCAAATAAATAAATAAAATCTTTTAAAAAATAAATACTTTGGGGCATTTCAAGGTTGATTTAGGAAGGATACTTTCCATTTACCACAAATATGTTTTCCCTATTAATAAATTTGGTTCTTGCCAAATTGATATACTTAAAATAACCATAGCGGAGTATCAGACAGGAAATCAGGACCTCCACACTCTGTTCAGTGGTAGATTTTCATTAACTTTTAATCTTGGGTTGATCTCTGGACTTCCGTTTCTACACCTATAATATGAGTTGATTGTACTCCATGATATCTAAGTTCCCTAAAACGTTAAGAATCCTGCATAAATTTTGAAATCATGAAAAACACAAACCCTATGTTCCTTCTCCCTACAGTCAATTTTGTCAATTCATTAAGTTTTTGATTAGGCCAGGCTCTTTATAAGCAACGTGATCACAGCAGCACAGACATATATCCTTCTTGCCATATTGCAAAGGTCATCACAATATGTAAGTACCAGAATGAGCAATAAAGGAATTATAAAGAAATACCCTGAGTAAGGATATCACAACAAGAGTAGGGGTTGATAAGGGGTAGGATTTACGTGTGAAAGCCTCAGTTTATTTTAAAAACCTTTGATATTGCCACTTGCTTCTTTTTCCTGGTACTCCCCCTTATCACAGATGTCAGCAGTGAAAAGTGAAAACTTAATATGTGGTTTGGGAGATCACCATAAATGTTGAAACATGCTCAGTGATTAAGATACTGACTTTGTCTCTATAGGCAGATAATTTTTTAAAGCTCTTGCTCTGAAAAGTGTGTTTTAGCAGGTTAAATTAAGTTCAGTTATTTAAACAAACAATTTGATTTTCATATAAATAACACAAAGATTAAAAATATGCTAAACAGACAACCCCATGCCCCTTTCCCTTGCATGACTAATATTTAAACTGTTCCATCATCATGCTTGTGTTAAAACTACCTATTTTGACCTGGTGGCAGCACAGAATAATGAGGAAAAATCATTTGGTTGAGAATTACAGCTCCTTAATTTTTGACACAGGAAACTAAAAGAATAAGTGATGGTGTGTTAGTTAAAATATTTCATGATTGGTAATAAAACCAATTTTGATTAAGCCATACAGCCAATCAACATAAGAGAGAATGTTTCATTGAACCTAAGAGAAGAAACACATATGACCTCAAGGTAGGATTGTGTTGGTTTATTTTAGATGTCAATATACTGGGTCACGGAGTGCCCAGATTCAACATTATTTAAAGGTGTATTGTGAGCCATTTCTGGATGAGATCAGCGATCAGCAATTAGTAGGTGCAGTAGAGTAGACAGCCCTTCCCAGTGTGTGTGGGCAACATCTAATTGAGGGACTAATAGAACAAAAAGTGGAAGAAGAAAAGATCTGTCCCCTTCCTGCCTGCCTAAACAGGGACATCTCATCTTACCTTCTCCGGCTTTGGACATGAATTGACACCATCAGCTCTCCAAATGTAGACTGGACCTATTACCACCAGCTTTCCTGGGTCTCCAGCTTACAGATGGCAGATCACAGGACTTCTCAGCCTCCATAATCATGTGAGCCAATTTCTCATAACAAATCTCTCTGTTGTGAGAAATTGGCTATATACATTTATATTTCTCTGGAGGATCCTGACTAATATAAGGACTAAAATAGATTTTTAAAGATCTAAGCAAATAATCTCTGCCTGTCTCTCCTCTTTATTCTGGCCATCTCACTTCCCTCCCTCCAGGCTCTGGCTTTTCCTGTTCTTCATATTCTCAGCATGCATTAAAACTCCAGGTACACACAGATACTCTCTAGTTAGTGCTGAGTCTCAATTTCAAATTCCCAGAAGAGAATGACCAGAGCATTTTCAGCCAGCCATCAGGGTATAGACATTTAGTCAGCTAGGGTTGGTGGAGCTGTAGGGCTCATTGTTACGGCTACCAGGGGCTTACTCCTTCAGCTGGGAATGGAGTGGGGAATAGGGTCTGGGGGACAGAAAGCAACACTAGAAGAAGGAAATGGGAGATACAGTTCCTGGCTAAGTAAACTGACTGAAACTGTCTAAAAACACCATGAATGCCAAAATCTCCCTGGTGATGTATCTAGAACAAATACATATTTTCTACGTTGACATAATGCTTGATCCATCCTTACTGTGCACATTTCCTAATTTGCTGGCACTGTGGTAGTGCCACATAAAAGAACACTGCAGATTTGTACTCTGGCTGGTGGAGCAGCCAGGCTTCTAGTAAGAAAATTACAACCAAGTGGGATAAATTCTGTGATAAAGGTAATCACAGGGATCTGGTGAGGCCAAAGAGGAGAACTAACTGAAGTCAGGAGGTTGTCAGAGTGATTCTGGAGGGATGACCCCCAAGCCTTCCCAGCACTGCAAAATAGCCCATCAGCAAAGAAAAAAGGCCTTGCCGTTGTGTCTTAAATAATTAGTACAGCATTCCTTTCAACTGGATAGACTTTAATGAAAGCTAAATGTTTGAGATTTATTTAGTGAATTCATTGTAACCAATGACTTACAATTCTTATTGGGGAACTGAGGGACTGCCTTACATAACTAAAACTACCCCGGACTGCTCATATATCGAAAGCATTAATGTCTTAATCTGTAAACCTTGCTCATAATTCTTTAAGTTTATTTTTACTGCATAATTATTCTTTGCTTATACATGTTGCAATAAAATTGTGGCAAAGATGCCATTCTTCTGAAAATCTTTTTTGCCTCAATCAGGTTATTATAGCTGGGTTTGGAAAGATTATAATTGTAAATATGAATAAACTACAGTGGAGTTATGGAAATATCTATATTTTCACAATAATTTGCTCTAAGAACGATACATTTCACTATAATACAAAATAAAAAGTATAGTAAAACATCGCTTTGGCTTCTTTTCCTTAAGGGTAGATATATTGCGTGTCATATGTGCATGATGTAAATAGAGGCTTCATTTCCAAATATGTACCTGCTGGATGTTTTCTAGACTCCCTAAATTAAAAGCTTAGGTTGAAGGTAAAGTTTAACCTTAAAGTGCACTTTATACAAAATGTCAATGAGTCACTGGGACTAGTGTTAGAAAAACTGTTAAATATACATATTGAGAACCCATGTCTGTCTAACACTGAGGATGAAAAAAACACTAGAATACATGGTCTTTATTTTCATAGCAGCTCAGTAAAGCACTGCATAGCCCTAATTTATAATGTCTTCCCTTTATTCTGCTTTCCTAAAATATCTGGGCATTGTTTCAGGTGTCTCTTAGACAAAGAATAAACACTCCTAGAAGCATGTGGGAGAGTAGCAGCTGTCCAGGTATGTCACCAGATGATAATGGCACAGCATCCTGAAATTGCACTTTACTTGAAGATTCGGTGAGAGAATTAAATAATTTAATTGGTAAATAAAATCAAAACATTACTCTTTATATACTAACAGAAAATACTGGTTAGAAAGTAAAGTCTCTTAGAATAAAATCAGAGATTTTATTTTTAAAAAATTTTTATGTATTTATTTGCAGAGATTTTATTAATTTATTTGAGAGAGAAAGAGAAAGAGAGAGAGAGTGAGTGAGTGTGGGAGGAGGACCAGAAGGAGAAGAAGAGGGACAAGCAAACTCTGCAGATTGAGGAGCCTGAAGCAGATCTCAATGCCAAGACCCTGAGATCATGACCTGAGCCAAAACTGAAAGTCAGATGCTTAAGCTTAACTGATGGAGCCACCCAGGTGCCCCAAAACCAGAGATTTTAAAGAAATGGGGATTTAATTTAAAATTCCAAACTTCCTATAGGTAAGTATTCATTTACTCTCTGCTTTTCAGATAAATTTCACCAGGAGACTTTGAGGGTATCTACCTTACATTTCATTCCTTCACATGCTCAGGTCCCTGAAAGTCATGATGCGGGAAAATTTTTAACAAAGTATTGCTATCTATTAATGTTCATCTGTCTATCACACATCTGTTTGAATGCTTCCTTTATGTTAGTCTGTGTGCTAAGGTGAAAACATATATCCTGTCTATAAGAAAGTTCAGAATTAGTTTCTTAAATAACTGACTTCAGGTAAGCTGGGCATTTAGAAGGTAGAAGGACATTTAGAAACTTTTTTAATTTAATCATGAAATATCCTACCATCATTGCCCTAATTCTCCTCTAGGCTTTTCTCTAGAAACTCAAATTTTATGGAAAGGCATTTTCAGTCTCCCACAGTAAATACTTCCCATTAATAATATATCCAATATTTCAGTTTCCACAATCACCATCTTAACAGTTTGTAAAACCCCATCACACTTTCTACCAAAGATACTCTCCACAGCCTCAGATCCATAAGAACAGAGGACAATGGAGTCATCTTTAAATCACTGTCTCTTCCTTAATGACATGTATTCTTGATATTCATGTCTTCCTTTATTGTGTGATCTTAATGCCTTTATTGCTAATATGTTGTTAAGGAATTTTGCTTTGATATACATGAGAAATGTCATTCTGTAATTTTCTTTTTTTAAAAAATGTCTTTGTTGGGGGGCACCTGGGTGGCTCAGTCGGTTAGATGACCGACTCTTGGTTTTGGCTCACATCATGATCTTAGAGTCATGAGATTGAGCCTGGAATTGGGCTCCACGCCCAGCATGGAGTCTCTTTTGAGATTCTCTTTACCCCTCTACCCCTCTCCCTGCTCATCCTCTCTCTCTCTCTCAATAAACAAACAAATTCTTTCAAAAAATGTCTTTGTTGGTTTATGGTATTAAAATTATACCGACCATTATTGTTGTTTTCTGTATTGGTTTCTGTCCTTATTTTCTTTTACCATTTTAGATTTCTTTGTTCTTTCTTTCCCCCTAGCTTTTATAGTGGAATCTTAGAACATAAATCTTTTTTTTTATAAGTACTTTAAGCTATACATTTTCTGTGAAGTATTTCTAGCTGCATTCTGTAAATTTTGATGTTGTGTTTTTCATTCTAATTAAGTCAAAAATACTTTTTAAATTTCCTGTGTGAATTTTTATTTGACCTGTGGGTTATTTAGAAGTGTACAGTTTAATATCCAAATATTTGGGGTTTTAGAAATATGTTGTTATAAAATTTAGATTTAATGATATTATGGTTAGAAAACATACTTTGATGTCAATTTTTAAAAATTGATTTAGATTTGTTTTGTGGCTCAGCATACAGTGTCTATCTTGTGAATTTGCACTGTGTGCCTCAAAAAGTGTATATGTGCAATTGTTCGATATGGTGTTCTATGCATATTGATTCCTGGTGGTTGACTGAGTTGTTTAGATCCTTTGTATATTACTGCTCTTTCTACCTAGAAGTTCTCTTAGTTTCAGAAAGAAGGTATTTTTCTAGCATGGTTCTTGGATTATCTATTTCTTCATTTATTTCTGTCAAACATTTTTTCGTCCATTTTGAAATTCTCTTATTAGGCAGATACATGCTGTCTTGTCTTTCTGACAAACTAACTATTTAATTGTTATGAAACATCCCTCTTTTGCTTTAATCATATAATTTATTTGGTCTTGAAGTCTATTTTAATTAATATTAATATAGCCATTCTAATCTTCTTATGCTATGTGATTTCTACATTACCATTTTCCATCCAGTTATTTTCAACCTCTAAATGTCTTTACACTGAAAGTGCAATCTTACAGACAGTTTATAGTTGGAACTTGTATTTTAACCATTCTGATGTTCTCTACTTCTTATTTGTGTGTTCCTTCCATTAATATATAATGTAATATTAACATGTGATTTAGGTTTATAAACTTTTGTTTTCTGTTTGTCCCCTTTGTTTATTGTTTCTCTTTCCTCTTATCTTTTTTTATTTTTGGAAGTTTTTGGATTTGTATTTACCAGTTGGCTTTTTAGTTACATTTCTTTGCATGAATATTTTAGTGTTTTGCTAGGGATTGCACTACTCCTTGTGAACTCCTCATAGTCCCTTTAGAGTTCCTACTATAGAACCTCACATAAAATGTAAAAATCTTGCAATATCGTAGGTACATTTACCTCCACTACATACTTCATGCTATTGTGGTCATATGTGTCACATCTACACACATTCTAAGTCTCTCAAGATAATGTTGTAAGTTTTGCTTAAAACAGTCACAGGTATTCTAAAGAAACGAAGATATATTCTTACCATTTGCTATGTATTTCCTATTTCCAATGGTCTTCATTTATTACAAAAGATCTGAATTTCCATCTGCTTTTATTTCCCTTCAGTCTGAAAAACTTATCACTTACTGAAGTGCAGATATGTTGGCAAAAAAAATAAAATAAAAATCTTTAACTTTTCTTTTTTTCTGAAGATGTCTTTACCTTCATTTTGAAGAGTATTTCCACTTGATACATAATGCTATATTGACTCTTTACTAGTCTCTACTGTTTTTGATGAGAAGTCGGTGAGTATAAGCAGTATACATGGTAGCTACTTAAGTGCCAGACACGAAGTTCAGAGAAACTTCTTCCAGTCGAAAGCATCAGAAGAGGAAACAGCGGTTTAAAAGAATGAAGGTGGGGAGAGCTTCTAAAGTAGAGGAGTAAAGACTTCCACAGTAGTTCTTCATGGTAAAATAATTTAACAGTTGAAACTATATATACAGAAAAAATTCATTCCAAGTCCCTGGAAGTTGGCCTCAAGACACATAGAGAATGGACACATCTATTCATAAAAGTGTGTTTAATGTTGGTAAGAATAGGGAAACTCTATGGCATTTGGGCCACTTTTTGCCTTCACCCCTCCGTGTTATAGAAACTCTGCTTCCAATGTGTACAGCCAAGAAGATAGGAGTTCCTTTTTTGCAGCTCCCAGTGTGGGGCTATGGTTCACCCCCAAAAGGGTAGGCTGCTGGCCTTTCTCATCCTTTGCCAGTCCCAACTTACAGGAGCTTTAATTTCAGACAAGCAGAGCAGGCCTAGAAGATTGGGTCTCTCTTCCCACACTCAGCCTCTACTTGTAAAAAAAAAAAAAAAAAAGGTCTCTAGGCACAGCAGGCCAATACTATTGCAGAAACAGGAACCCTCATACACAACTGGTGGGATTTTAAAATAGTGTAGCTCCTTTAGAAAACAGTCCAGTAGTTTCTCAAAAGGTTTAATACCATTACCATAAGATTCGGCAGTTGTACTCCTGAGTATATATCCAAGAAAAGTGAAAACATACATTCACACAAAAACTTGCATGTCAATGTTTATAGCAGCGAATTCATAATAGAAAAAAAGTGGAAACAACCAAAATTTGTTCATCAGCTGATGAACAAATAAAGTGTGGCGTATCCATACAGTGGGATGCTATTTGGCAATACAAATACATGATACAAGCTACAACATGGATGAGCAATGAAATGCTATGCTAAGTGAAAGAAGACCGTCACAAAGGCCACAGTCTTTATGATTCCATTCATATGAAATATCTAAAATAGGAAAATTTACACACACAGAAAGATTGATAGTTGCCTAGGACTGACGGTGGTGGAGCATAGGAAGGAATCAGGAGTGACTGCTACTGGATATGGTGTCTTTTTCAAGGGCAACAAAATACTCAAAAGTTGATGTTTGCAGTAATGGTTGTGAATGGAATAAGAAAACATTTAGTTGTATATTTAAAATGATGAATTTTATGTATATGACTTATATCTAAATAAAACTTAAAACTGGTGAAACCCCTCTATTTTCAAACATGTAAAAGAAATGAAAAGAGGAAAGCCGGCTGACATTTTATGCCCCAATTTTCAACACAGATTCAATTTCAGATAGAACCTGTGATTCTTTGTACAGGATAGTAAATATTAATCAGTGAGTATTTATTGAGTGTCTACTGAGTGTCCAAGTCTATTTAAGCACTGTAGAGGATACAGAAAAATCTAGATGAAAACCAAAAGCTCATCCAACTATATGTTTTATCTACATGACTGCAAATATCCAGATGGTGAAAGCCACTTTTGAAAATATAAATGCTTAGATAAAATCATTCTCCCTTTAAGTCTCTCCCTCCATTCTGTTCTCTGTCTGTCAACATTTTACACTGATATTCAATTAACTGTGCTGCAAAGTCCCACTTGGTAAGCAAGAATGTTGACTTCATTATGTTTTCATTACATTTCCAATAGTTTCTTCTGCAATGGAAGTTTAGTTTATTGTATGATCAAAGACGTTAACACACCACCTGTCCTTTGTCATAATACTTACCCTTTTTAATGGAATAAAGGTTATAGTGGGAGTTCTTTTAAACAACCAAGGGGAGATGTGCATATTATATTGCAGATTTTGAGACACTTTTCCTGCATAGTTAGCTTTTTGCTTCCCTTTTTCCTTTTTTTGTTTCTTTTTGCTAATTTAGTATGTTGATTTTTTCATCAGAACAAATATTATTTAAATATTGTAGTTAAAAAGATTTAATTTCAAATTTCTTATTAAAATTACTTAGAAAATATTGTAAATTTCTTTCAACACAATACTGCTTTAGAATTTGTAAAAATCATGAAAATTTCTTAAACCCTGAAACGTAGGTTGGGTAACTCAAATACTCTGCACACATTATAAAACACATTTAGTGAACTTATTGAAGCCTAGACTAGTTGTTTACATATATATATATCTTAAACAGGATTAACATTTACAGTTCTTTTCTGCAAAAAAAAAAAAGCTTTAAATGCAAATGATTGCTGAGACTAACATTAAAACAATAGATTGATTGATTGATTGGTTGGGGGGGCAGAGGGAGAGGCAGAAAGAGTCTTAAGCAGAGTCCATGCTGAGCAGGAGACTGACACAGCTTGATCTCATGACTCTGAGATCATGTCTAAGCTGAAATCAAGAGTCAGATGCTAAACTGACTACACCACCCAGGTGGCCTGAGACTGGCATTTTAAAGAGAAAATAATTTCATTGTGGATAAATTAGATTAGGACAATATCTCATAGGGTTCTGGTAATGATTAGATTATCTAAATGCCTTTTAATTTCTTAACACAGTGCCTGGAATACAGTTAGTACTCAATAAATAATGTTTAGTTTTTAATGCATTTTATATTGTTTATATTTTAGCCACAATTGCTAATATGCATAAAGTTGACAAAGCTGAGCTTCTTAGAGTCATCAACTCTACTGGAACTGGTAGATGCCTGGCTTTTCTTCCACCATGCTTCCTCTCACCTAGAAGTGGTATCACTAATGGATCACAGCACTTTGACTTTAAGTATGATTCTTAAAGTCAAGATGTTGTATCGATATCTTTCTCAGCACTGCTAGTTGTAGCCACTCACAATGGATCTAATTTAATACATGAGACAGAAATTACTTGCCGTTCTCACTTTAAGTTGTAAATAGACTCTTTCAGGTGATGTGGCAAGGTCTGGTGGCAGGGGATTTGGTGATGGAAGCACGTCCACTGTGTCACTAACATTTTCTTATCTGAAACTCTATCAACAGTTTTAGGAAATTGTGCTTTAAAAAAAATTCTCACAATTACTCTTGTGGACTATTTAAAAAGTGAATATTTCCTTCTTTTCACCTTTGACCTAAGAGATCCAGAACCAAATTTATTCATGATTGAACTAAGAACCTCAAGTTTGGAGTAGAGTAAACTAGACTAATGGGTACTCAGATTATTCTGATAACTTGTGACAATACCCTTTGTTCTGATTATCTGGAGGAGATGACTTTTCTCACTATCTACCAAGAGAATGCAATTAAGATAAAACCGAACTACTCTTACGGCATTATGGTAAATATGGAGCTACCAATGGTAAGGTAGTTCCTGGCCTGGAAAATACTGGTATCTGGTAAACAACATAAAACAAAGAAACTCTGATATATGAAGTGGTATCCAAAATGCTAACTGGAAGTGGCTATTTCAAATTCATCTATACTAAAACAAAAAGTATCCTCCCATCTTTAAACAAGCTACAGTATTCAGGCAAGTAGACTTTATTTTGTGTCTCTGATTCAAGCTTTGCCAAACAGATTGTGGGACACTAGATACCAGAGATGAGAGTTGATAAGGAATGTCAAAAGCCTCATATCTTCTGTAGGACACGTTCATTATTATAATTAACTTTATAAACTAATGTTAACTTTCCCAAAGTTTATAAACGAAAAAGAAACACTTGAGGGAGTGTGTGTGTGTGTGTGTATGAGAGAGAACATAATACAATCACAACGTCCAAAAACACATATTGTTTAAAATGCTGAATTATCTAATTCCCATCTGATTCCCTGTTCACCTCTCTCATCATCTTAATCCTTGCTTCCTATAAGTAAGTACTTTTAATATTTTCTTGGATATCTCCTCAAGATTACTTATGTTTATATAAGCAAACATGAAGATGAATTCTTATTTCCCCCTTATTTTACATAAATCGTCATTTACTACAAAATTTTCTAGAAATTACTTTTCATAAAACAATCTATCCTGAAGATCACTTTTCTTTGCCTGATACCAGTAATTAGAAATATCCTCTTTCTTTTATAACCATGTAGTATTTCATGAGGTGGCTATACATAATAAACATACTATAACCAAACTTCTAATGATGGACATTAGTCCATAAAGTATAGAACCAGACATCAAAATACTAAACATTCTATTAAAAAAATGAATCCAGCAGATTTATGTTTTCAACAGTGACATTTAAAAAGCTTAAAAATCACCACACCTCCATCCTTAACATAAGAGAAAAGCTGAACTGAAAATCAACGATTTTCTTGATTCTTCAGAAATTGTGGTCACAGGGCAAACAGACATTGAGACATCTAGAGAGATAGGAAAATACAGAGAAACATAGCTAAGATCAGCATACCTGGAGCAGAAGCCTCTGGGACTATAAACTAATAGAAACATTTAAACGGTAATTTTCACCAATTGCTGGAGGTTGAGCGTGGATTGGCTTGAGGGTAAGAAACTCCTAAGGCCCAGTCTAAGAAGAAACCTCACACTTTTATGGGCTTTAAATCAACGAGCTCTAGCAGGTTATCACAATGAAGAGTCCAGAAAAATCGACTTGGATTTCTGACAGGGTAAAAGTAACCATTTGAAATGTGCCCTGAGAGTTCTCAGAAGAAACAGAGCCCAACTCCTAGTAAGATTAACATAAAATCTTACACTCAAGGTCTATTTTTACCCAATAAATCCTATTACTCAATATATCATGTCTTGTTTGGTTTTTACAAATAAAATTCAAATGGAATAAATACCAAAAAAATGCATTCAGGTAAATCAAAATAAAACAATAGAAAACCAAAGACAAAGAGAAAATCTTGAATGAAGCCAGAAGAATAAAACACTTTACCTACAAAGGAACAGGGAAAATAATAGCAGACTCATAAGAAACCACGCAAGCAAGAAGTTGGAATGTTAATGTGTGGAAAGAAAAACAATAACAAACACCAGTTTGACTTCTATACACAGTGAAATCATCTTCAAAAATGCCTGAGAAATAAAGGCATCTTCGGACAAACAAAAATTGAGTGAATTCAACACACATGATCTGTGAAAATGTTAAAAGAAGTTTTCCAAGAAGAAGAAAGATGATATAGTCAGGAACATATCTATATCAAAGAAGGAAGAGTTTAGAGAAGGAATAAAGGCTAAAATAAAATCTTTTATTTTTCTTATTCTTAATTCATCAAAGAGGTTTTTCAAAATAATTTTTTTTCAAATAATAGCAAAGATGTAGTGCATGCTTTGAGTACATGGATAAGTGAAATAAATTATAGCAATATTATAAGGGGCAGAAGGAGGGATTGGGAACAATACTCTATTATAAGTACCTGCGCTACCCATGAAATTATATAATGTTATCTGAAAATGGACTCAGAAGAGTTGAAAATATATATTGCAAACCCTCTGGACACCACTAGAAACTTTTTAAAAGAAGCATAATCCTCATGCTAAGAGAGGAAAGAAAATGGAATCATATATAAGTGCCCAATTAGAATCAGAGAAGGCAGAAGAAGAGAGGAAAATATAAAAATAAACAAAAAACAATCACAAGGATGAAAAAACTGATATAAACATCTGTATTTTAATTCAGGCATATAAATAATCACTTTAAATGTGAATAACCTAAACATCCAATTAAAGGACAGAGTTTGTCAAAGTAAAAAAAATATGTAAAGACACATTTAGGTCAGAGCAAAAGGAAGAAAAAAGAAATACCATGCTAATACCAATCAGAAGAGATTGGGGGAAGCTATATTAATTTCAGACAAGGCACACTTCAGAACAAGGAAAATTACCAGAAATTAAGAGGGGTATCACATAATGATAAAGGGCTCTGTTCTCCAAGAAGACACAAGAATTCTTAACATGTATGTACCTAACAACAGGGTACCAAAATACAAGAGACAAACTGATAGAACCCTGAGGAGAAACTGACAATGCACTATTATAATTAGATACTCCCACACCCCTTTCAGTAGTTGATAGATCCAGCAAGCAGAAAATGTAAAAGGACACACTTGACCCCAAAATCACTATCAATCAACTTGAGTTAATTGATGTTTATAGAATACCCGATCCAATAACAGTGAAATACACATTCCTCTGAAGTTCACATGGAGTATCCTCCAAGAGAGACCACGTTTCAGGTAAAGAAAGCATATCATAACATATTTAAAAACACAAAAATCATACAACGTATTTTCTCTAGCTACAGTGGACTTAACTTAGAAATCAGAAACAGAAAGATAGTGAGAAAAATCCCCAGATAGTTTGAGATTAAACAACACACTTATAAATAACATATGAGTCAAGGCAGTGACAAGATAAATGTTTTAAAGATGGAATTAAATGAAAATGGAAACAAAATGCATCAAAAGTTGTAGCATATAGCAAAAACAGTTATTAGAGGGAAATTTTAGCAATAAATTCATTTACTAGAGAAGATAAAAGATCTGAAACCAATAAACTAAGCTACTATCTTAGAACACAAGAGAAAAGAAAATGAAGCTTAAAGTAAACAGAAGAAAATAATACTAGTTAAGGGAGAAAAAAATCAAATTGAAAATATGAAAACTACAGAGAAAGTCAATAAAACCAAAATCATGTTCTTCGAAAAGATGAATAAAATTGATCGCACTCTATCTAGACTAGTCAAGGAAGAAAAAAACTAATACTATTAAAATAAAAGAATCAAGGCATAGATTTTATACCTTTTATAAAAGTTAGCTAGAGATACATCATCTCCTAAATTAAAAATGCAAACCAATACAACTTCTATAAAATAATACAGGAAAATATCTAGGTAATCTTTAGCTCTAGATGATTCGTTTTCCAAAACAACAAAAAAGTAAAATCCATAAAAGAGAAAATAAGTAGGACTCCATTAAAATTAAAATAATCTGCTCTGCAAAGGTGCTGTTAAGACAATGAAAAGACAGGCACAAGATAGGAGAAAATATTTGAAAACATATATCTGATAAAGAATTTACATCTAATATACACAAAGGACTCTTAAAACTCAATACAATACAACTTACAAAAAGAGCAAAAAATATATGAACACACTTCAGTAAAGAAGATACACAGATCCCAAATAAGCCTATGAAAAAATGCTCAGCATCATTTTTTATTAGAGAGTTGTGAATTGAAAGAAAATGAGGACCACTACATACTGAATAGAGTGGCTAAAATCCAAATCCTGACTATACTAAATGTTGACATGAATGTGAAGTTGCAGGAACTTTCATTCATTGCTAACGAAAATGCAAAATGGTGCCATCACTTTGGAAGACAGTTTGGTAGTTTCTTACAAAACTAGACTATCATATGATTCAGCAGTTATGATCTTAGGTGTTTATCTCATTTACTTCAAAAGTTATACACACACAAAAACCTGATTATATTTTTTATAGCAGATTTAATCACAATTGCTTAAATTGAAGCAACCAAGATGCCCTTCAGTCAGTGAACACATAAATCGACTATGGTGCATTCATACAGTTGAACATGATACATCTTATATATCAAGTCTGATAAAAAATGATATATCAAGTCACAAAAAAATTTAGAAGAACTTACAATGCATATTCCTAAGGGAAAAAAAGATAGTCTGAAAAGGCTGTATACTATGTGATTCCAAATATTTGGCATTCTGGAAAAGGCAGAACTATAGAAACAGTAAAATATCAGTGATGCCCAGGAATTGGGGGGATAAATAGTTGAAACATGGAAAATAGGGCAGTGGAAATATTTTTAATGGTACTGTGATGATAGACACACGAGATAGTTAGAATTCACAGAACTGTACACTGGATAGAAAGGCAGAGTAATCTCTGGGAACCCAATATTGACCCCTCCTGAAGATTCTGATCCAAAACTTAGAACTTAAAAAGACTCTACAGAATGATAACTTAAATTATAAGGTTATAAACTAGAGTGGGTATACAACAAGAATGAATTCTGAGAAGTCCTTATCCTCGTTAAATTTTATATCCCAGTGATTTCATACCACTGTTTCAGTTACTTGAATGTTATTCTTCTATGGAGAAAAAAGATAAGCATTTTTTCCTCTTTATAAGACATGGTTTTATTATTTCACAAGTGTGAATTATTTTGTCTAATTACTGCCAGAATAAGGACTATAGATCATTGATTATAAAACTAATCATGATTTTTGGCAGCCATTCCCCAAATTTTGACTGCTTTATGGCTAATAATCTTTATATTTATAGAGCAAACAGAAGAATAAAAAAGCACACTAGGCTGGGACAAAATGCCATATGCACTCGATTGACCCTTGAGGATGTAACTCTAA
Source organism: Ailuropoda melanoleuca (assembly GCF_002007445.2). Classification (NCBI taxonomy): domain Eukaryota; kingdom Metazoa; phylum Chordata; class Mammalia; order Carnivora; family Ursidae; genus Ailuropoda; species Ailuropoda melanoleuca. Next base: position 17,224,943 of record NC_048224.1, on the reverse strand, counting down.
CGCAGTATAACAAATGGGTCTCATTATAATAATAATCATAGAATGTGCGATTAAAAATTGGAAGGGCGTTAAAGAAATATATAACCTAAGCAGTGACAAATAACAATCAACTTACATCTCCAACACAAATGCAGAGTTGAACAGAATGTTGAGTCCCCATCTCAGAAGGAAGGAACTTTTTAATGAATCAAATATTTCTGTTAGATGCTCTGGAAGAAGGGGCAGTGCCTTGCATTTCTAACATGCTCTGCTTGATATTAACCTAATACTTCATTTTACTGAGTTAGGAAACCATACAGATCAACCATGCATTCTTGCCTAAAGTCAGGGAGCTGGCAGAACCCTCTTTCTAAGGAACCCAGTGGTTGTTATTTAAGATTCAGCTGATAAATCTTCAGGGCCAGGTTATCTGGTGCTTTTAAATACACTAACATCCAAGGTCAGGGTCCACTTTGTACTTAAAAGAGCACAGAGTAGGCAAAAGCTGAATGCACAAGTCCTAAATCCCTGAGTAGTCCAAATGTCCTCAGCATTCTCCAAATGCAAGAGGGGATGCTTGTACGTAACGGCTCTTTAAAAAGCAGATACAATGGCTCAGAAGTGAGGTCTGAGGAAAAGGTGGGACTTAGCATTCATTCACTTAACAACTACTTGGGTCTGATGGTAGGCCAGGAACTCTGCATATATCTTATATATGTCTCACAAAACAGAGAACAGTGACATTTTTAAAAAATCTGAGGCTCATAAGTTTAAATAACTTTCACAAAGCCTTAAAGATAAAAAATGCCAAAATGGATTTGGACATAGAAGAACTAAATCCATGGGGCCCCTGGGTGGCGCAGTCGTTAAGCGGCTGCCTTCCGGTTCAGGGCATGGTCCCGGCGTTCTGGGATCGAGCCCCACATCAGGCTCCTCTGCTATGAGCCTGCTTCTTCCTCTCCCACTCCCCCTGCTGTGTTCCCTCTCCTCTCTCTATGTCAAATAAATAAATAAAATCTTAAAAAAAAAAAAAAAGAAGAAGAAGAACTAAATCCAAAGATGGTGCTGCTTCTTTTTCTTTCTTTCTTTCTTTTTCTTTCTTTCTTTTTTTTTTTTTTTTACTTCATCTTAGTGCCTTCCTGATAATGGGCAGAGACGCTTTGTTAAATGTTCTCATATACGATATGAGGAGGTAGAACTTGCAGACTTAGCTTTCTGCTTTCAATATAGGAACATATCAATAAATACGAGCGATTATGGGGGAAATGACAGAAAAAAGATCAATGACAGAAGCAGATAGCTGTAAAGAATCTAACAATTTCAGAGTTGCATAAAACAAAAATAAAAATAAATATATAAAAGCATTATCCTTAGTCTTCAGATATACCAGCTCAGAAACAACAAAGACGTCATAGTCATACAGTCCCTCATAGTTTGGGATGAATCAGTGTCATTAGTATTGACCTTCCAAATAAAGGGACATTTAAATGGTCTTTAATCTAAAAATCTCTCCAAATGGCAGAGAGTTCAAGCTTTGAAGATCTAGAAATTGGAAAAAAATACATACATTTTTGGTATGACAGCATTAGCTGAATAGTGGAAATGGAATAAGTGATTTGACATTTCTGACTTCTTGCCGTATTACTATACTACGTCATAAAATAAATAGACTTATTTGCTCAAATGCATGTCAGTCAGTGATATAGATACTCTTTTGGCTACTTATTTATATGGTGTGAAAACATTATCTAAAGATCAGCATAAAGATATGAGAAATATCTCCTCCTTAATCTCACAACTTTGGAACTGTCAATTACACTGTAGTTTTGGGTAAAACAGACCTATACACCAAGGTTCTTGTTTAATTTCTGGAAAGGTGTTTCTCTGAAAAAGCATTCTATCTGCCAACTTACCACCTTGACAGGTGCTAAATAAAGCAAAAACTTCAGACAACCCATTTAGTAGGCTCATTTTTTTCTCGTGTGTGTGTGTGTGTGTGTGTGTGTGTGTGTGTGTGTGTGTGTGTTTGGTCTTTTTTTCAACTTTTTTGAATTTACTTTCTCCTTTTCTATATATTTTTAGATTTCTCTTTATAAGCAGTTCATTCTCAACTCTCTGGGATTTCTTCCAGAAATCCCTTCGTTGGAATTCTTTTTGATTCTTGGTGTCTATCTACATAAAATGGGATAAAATATTTTTTCCTCAAGGTTAATGTTTAAATGAAAAGCAACAATGCCTCTGGCACATAGTAAGTACTCAAAACAGCTCACTAGTATGAGATTCCAGAGGGAAGGGATCATGTTTTATTTATATTTTAGCTCAATAGCTGTCCTGTAGAGCTTGTTAAATGAATGTTGAATGGATAAGGGCACAGGTTGAAAATTTAAAACAAACAAAAACATAAGCAAATGCCTTACTTTCTTGCACTTTATAGTAAAGAAGGTGAAAGAAATATACACAATAAAATAGCTTTGATACAGAAACATGGACAATATAATAGAAGCATGCATTAAAGTGCTCTAAAACACAGGCACGTACAAGTTTATAATAAATCACATTTGCAATAATGCTTCAGTTGGAATTTCCCATGCTACGATGTATGCAGAAAGGCGAAGGGTCTTTCAGGGATCTGAATGGGTTCATGAAGCCTTGGTATTCTTACAAGGACAAGCCATGAATAAAGTGTGATTCTGTGGTAATTGTGGAGAGGAAGGGTATAAGAATCCCACCCAGGGATGTTTTACNCTCTCCTCTGTCCACTGTGCCCCTTGTACTTCTCCATGATCCCTCAGGTTCAGTGTACTGGGAAGGCCATGTGCATCAGTCACATTCTCATAAAAATGAAATTCGGTAAGAAACCAGAGGTAGGAAGAGTTAACTCCTCTCTTTGGATAGTCTTCCTCTACTCACAGGAAGAGAAATATGCTAAGAGTGGAAGATCCACTGTATTCTTTATAAACATCCTCCCTGAATTTCTCAACTATCTTTTTAGAGGAAACACAACAGGGCCTCCTTAAAATGGGAAATAACACATTCTCTTCTTTAGGGTTAGACTAATAAAACAATTTTAGCATCAGAAGAGAAGTAGCTTTAAATAAACTTCTTCCTCCAGCACTTTTTTATACATTTCCCTTTCTGGAATAATTTTTATGAGGTGGTAAGACTTGGGATCTGGTAAGACATAGGCTTCTAAGGGCTGAAGTTCCTGGAAAATACCAAAAAGAGGGACATGGGCTAGGTAAAACAGAATGATAAAGGATGTAAAAAGGTTAAATGGTTCTAGGCTTAGAATAATGAAGGCTAGAGAAGTTAACAGAGATTCAGGATTGTAACTTTATTAGGAATTTGAAATGTAAATTTTGCTGTTGTATCTCATTTAGCTTCAAAGATCATAGTGTGGATATTGGGCTTGATGGGGAAACTATTTGGCTGAAGTAAGGGAATTTACAGCTTGCCTGTTTTGGGTAAAACATCCCTGGGTGGGATTCTTATACCCTTCCTCTCCACAATTACCACAGAATCACACTTTATTCATGGCTTGTCCTTGTAAGAATACCAAGGCTTCATGAACCCATTCAGATCCCTGAAAGACCCTTCGCCTTTCTGCATACATCGTAGCATGGGAAATTCCAACTGAAGCATTATTGCAAATGTGATTTATTATAAACTTGTACGTGCCTGTGTTTTAGAGCACTTTAATGCATGCTTCTATTATATTGTCCATGTTTCTGTATCAAAGTTATTTTATTGTGTATATTTCTTTCACCTTCTTTACTATAAAGTGCAGGAAAGTAAGGCATTTGCTTATGTTTTTGTTTGTTTTAAATTTTCAACCTGTGCCCTTATCCATTCAACATTCATTTAACAAGCTCTACAGGACAGCTATTGAGCTAAAATATAAATAAAACATGATCCCTTCCCTCTGGAATCTCATACTAGTGAGCTGTTTTGAGTACTTACTATGTGCCAGAGGCATTGTTGCTTTTCATTTAAACATTAACCTTGAGGAAAAAATATTTTATCCCATTTTATGTAGATAGACACCAAGAATCAAAAAGAATTCCAACGAAGGGATTTCTGGAAGAAATCCCAGAGAGTTGAGAATGAACTGCTTATAAAGAGAAATCTAAAAATATATAGAAAAGGAGAAAGTAAATTCAAAAAAGTTGAAAAAAAGACCAAACACACACACACACACACACACACACACACACACACACACACACACGAGAAAAAAATGAGCCTACTAAATGGGTTGTCTGAAGTTTTTGCTTTATTGCACCTGTCAAGGTGGTAAGTTGGCAGATAGAATGCTTTTTCAGAGAAACACCTTTCCAGAAATTAAACAAGAACCTTGGTGTATAGGTCTGTTTTTAGAGCCATCACCAGAAACTTCTCAGGTGGAAAGAGATAATTATCAGAACTTTGGATTCTCTGTGCTCACGGACCCCACTTCCCGAGACGGAAACATTCAGCCTCTCTGAGGAATGAGGTGTTTAATGCCGAAAAGAAACAAGTGTTATTAGCCATGCTGATGGAAGGGAGCAGTCCCAGATAGAAGACCTCCATGAGCCAATATTCCACTTCAATAATTCCCCCTTCTTTTTCTAACGCAGCATTTACTCCCAGTGGCGGGGCGGGGTGGGGTGGGGATATCACAAAGTAATTCACCATTATGTTTCATGGCTTTTTCTTTCTGCTTATGCTGTATTCGTTTCCTATACCATCAGATAAGGGGTCAGAGGAAGGGAAGAGACTGGAGGGAAACATACTTACTTTGTATTTACTTTGTATTTACCTGCGACTATACATGTATTGCCTTTAGTCTTCACAGCAAACATGCAAGATTTATATACTTGTTCCCACTTCACAAAAGAGAAAACTGAAACACAGAGATAAGAAAGAAGTAACTTTAGCTGACTCAGTCAAAATTCAAAACCAGGATTCTGACTTCAAAGATTGTGAATTTATTTTACAGCTCTCTGAGATATTCAAAATACCTATGCAATTTTAGGAAGAAAGATTTTTAAGGGACAAGCTCTTGAAAAGTATAATTTGAGGCACAGAATCTTACTTTATCTAATTTATCCTGATTTACATTACTGCCTGTTTTTGCCAGGTCCCCGTAGTTTCATCTCCAATTTGGTGCCTCTTCTAAGGCCCAAATAGTCTAAACATGGGGATTATTATCCCATCTTGTCTTCTGCAGGCACTCTCACTTTAAAGTCGTATGTTCCATATGAGGGCTATTTTTCTAAGTTCGTCAGTGAAGTAATCACAAGTGGAAACTCTTAATCTTGCTCATTAGCCCTTTGTTATCTTTGCTCCTACAGTGTCTTTACTCTTTTCTGTCTTCACAGATTCACTAAAATCTCAGAGCCACAGCATGACTATTTCTCTTCTTAGGTTATCTCTCCTTAGGTTTTCTCTTCTTAGGTTACATAAATTATGTAATTTATGTCATAAATAGGAAATACTACAAGACTGTTTAAACTGTATTAGATTGTAGCCATAAGCTTTTTTCAGACATATTCAACTTTCATACAGTGACCCCTATGCATGTGTAGTCTTACCAAGTTAAAAGTCTAGAAGGGCCTTGCTTCTTGACCTGTATGAGCAGAGTCGTGGTTAAGAGGATTCCCATACTGTGTGTATGTTCTGCATATTGTCCCTTACTTTCTTAACTGAGCTATTTAGTAATAGCTCTTGGTCTATGTCCCTCTGCTGCTCTAACTCTAAAGGTAATGCCAGCTCTACAAAACAGGGGCCATGTGCAACCCAATTTGGAAATGTCATAGGGCCTTGGAGTATTGAGTTAATGTTACTTGATAATGATTTTAATGCATCCAAATATATAACACTTTAAGTATAAACACCAAGTGTGATTGTGTTCTGTATGACTGGCGTTTTCTCGCCATAAATGATGATTATTGTAACAAGCTGTTGCCCTATGGGTGTTTTTCTTTTGCAACATATGTTCATTAACAGCAGAGGGCGTAGAAAATATGCATAAATGAACATAGATGACATAAAATGTGAGCAAATTGTAAAGGAGAGTACACACATGGTTCTCACTATTCCTATTGCTGTTTCTAGCTAAATAAGTGATGCTAATTTGACCCAATTTTTTGTCCTCATACTAAATAGTATTTTCCACTGCATTTTGAAAGAGCGAGAAGAAGATTTGGGAACCAGGGTGGAATTGCCATGGAAACTGCAGCCACACTCAGCCAATGAAAAGCTTCCAACATGCTCCTTCAACTTCCTTCCACTTCCAAATTTAGTGATTTAAAACACCTGTTCTCTAGCACATGATTACTGTGATTTAATGGGGGTTTATTAGAGCTGTAAATAGGATGGATTTTTTATGAAGGTGTTGAATATTGGTGTGCATATCTATTTTTGAAAAGGGTAAAAATTCTTTTCAACTGTATTTTCAGATCTTTGAAATTCTTATTATCTTATATTTAGTGATTTTAAAAGGTAGAATGAGGTGAAAAAAGCATCCTTGATCTTATCTTGTTGATACACTAATAAATAAAGCTACATTCACTACTAAATTCCATTAAAAAAAACCCCAACAATGTATTTAGATACAGCTAGGTCATTAGACATCCACAAGGCTAACAACCACACAAAGATGAACCTTCTAAAGTCTGCTCTGACTTCATCCATTTTTTACCTCTGATCTCTACCCCTGTCTCAGTAGATAGAAAACATCTGTATGTTTCCTTCAATGTTTTACATATATTTAAAACCAGAGACTGTAGCATGCATTTTCTCTTATGAAGTGCAAAGATCATTTTTGATTGTTTTTTATGTGAGTTTAAATGTTAAAGTTTTGCAAAGGCCAGCTAATTGTTTGCAACTATTTGCCTTACTTTATAAAACTGAAAAATGGCATGTGTATGTGTGTGTGTATAATCTGTTTTTGCAAAATATTTTAATGAAAATATAACACTTCCATGTGGTACAAACAGTTCAAGCATACAAATACATGGGAAATTTTGAAATTAATAACTTTTAATAAAGCTATAAGATACTGGAAATATGCCCAGAAACAATGTAAAAAATATATTTGATATTCAGAGATACTAACGCTGCTTTTATTTTAATACTATAAGAAGCACTGTAGTTATTGTGATTCTTCCAAAATACAGAAAACAGGATAAATTACAAACTTTAAAAATGTCACAGAAACTTGGTGGCACCTGGCTGGCTCAGTTGGTACAGCATGTGACTCGTAATCTTGGGGTTGGAAGTTTGAGTCTCACATTGGATATAGAGATTACTTTAAAAAAAAATCTTAAAAAAAAGTTACAGAAATTTAGAAAATATGGTCTTATATATTAGGAATGCAATAAGAATAATTGCATTTACAATAGGACCACTGACACTGAAAAATGATTGCTGTTTATGTGTGTATTAATGGTCCACTTAGCTATATAAAATAGGATTGCCCTTTGATATTGCCTCATAGGCAAATTACAGTATATAACTAGTTCATTTTTATCTTTAGCAAAGACTGAGAAACCAAATGTTCATGAAAAATAAATAAGTTAAAAAATTGAATCACATTTATAAAATCTAAGAGATGTGAGACCAATGTATTTAGTATACTCAGATTTTCTGGAGACAGAATAATGACCTTTCATGAATAAGGATATTATCCAAAGCATTACTTCTGTGGCATATAAAAACATACAGTAAAAAATATAGGAAAAACTTCCAGGTCTTTACGGACACTTTCACTGAAACTCTCTTGACAATCTAATTCTTGAGGGAGTATGTGAATGACAGATTTTTTTTTTATCATGACTATTTTCTTCTTAAACAAAATAGGCTATTATTTCTATAAGATAGTCATTCTTTTTTTTTCTTTTTTTTTTTTTTTTGAGAGAGAGAGAGAGAGAGAGAGAGAGAGAGAGAGGGATGCTGGGGAGGGTGCAAAGGGGAGAAGGAGAGAGAGCAAATCTTAAGCAGGCTCTACACCCACAGCACAGAGCCCGATGAGGCGCTCAATCTCAGGCCTCTGAAATCATGACCTGAGTCGAAATCAAGAGCCACATGCTTAACTAACTAAGCTACCCAGGTGCCCCATAAGATAATCATTCTTGATCAACCCTTTTAATGTATCCATCCTTGGTCTCTATTCTAGAAGCCCATTTCTAAGTTATTTCTATATTCTTCTATTAAGAATGTATCTTTCTAAAACATTGCCAGGCATCCAGCTAGCTTGTCATTTGTTAATTCATCTCTCCATATGTCTAACAAATACATTTTTAATGGATATTATGTGCCAATGCAATGTGCTTATTAGCCCTATGGGTATAAAGATGGAGAAGAAAAACCTATGGGTGGTTCACGAGAAACTGCTTTCAGTGTAATTCCAATAAAGAATAATTAGAAAACTGTTGGCACTGGGGCACCTGGGCGGTGCAGTCAGTTAAGCGTGGGACTCTTGGTTTCTGCTCAGGTCCTGATATCAGGGTCATGAGATCGAGCCCCACCTTGGGCTCTGCACTTAGCAGGGAGTCTGCTTAAGACTCTCTCTCTTTCCCCACCAAAATAATAAATTAATCTTTAAAAAAAGGGGACACCTGGGTGACTCAGTCACTTAAGCTTCCTACTCTGGACTTCAGCTAAGGTCATGATCTCAGGGGCATAGGGTCAAGCCCTGTGTTGGGCTCCACACTCAGCAGGGAGTCTACTTCTCCCTCTCACTCTGTCCTTCTGCCCCTCTGCACATCACTCTTGCTCTAGGTATTAGGTATTTCTAATTATCAAAGAATTAACAGTTGAAAACGATTATTGAAAGAAGTTGTCTTTGTACACTGAAGACCTCTATCAGGATGAAACATGCATTGTACCTTTTCATGTTATGTTTATATACTCTGTAACTTTTGGTCCCCATGTTTTAAGTTGAGAAAAAAAGAGGGTTGGTTCATTGATGAGCCTAGCTTATCAAACAACAGAATATCTTTTTTCCTTTTGTGTTCCCACACTACATTATGGTCCTTTTCTTAATTTTATTTTACTGGCAAATTGTCTTGATATATAAACTATATTGAAGCTTAGAAAGGTGTATTTTGATATCTATTGACTTGACATATATATATATATATATATATATATATAACTATATATATGTATATGTGTGTGTGTGTGTGTGTGTGTGTGTGTATATAGTTGTGGGTCAGGAGTAAACAAATCTGATGGTTACATTGGAATAATAGGAAACAATGTGGTACAGTGTGTAGACATACCTCATCTGTAAGGGGCAGTTTGTTACTTATCCTTTTAATCCTCTACTCCCACCTCAGGGGATCTAATTCCTTTCTTTGGATAGTGAGAATTCCTTCTGGTGTTGTATATTTTTTCACCGTTCCAAGATATTTAAATTTTTAAAATTCTTTTTTGTTTATATGAGTGGGCATTAGAGGCAGACAAATTAGTTATTGTCAGCCATCAGTATTGAAAAGTCCTGTAAACATATACATATGAAGAAGTTGTTTAAATGGCACACAACACGAAACCAAGTGATCTCGTATTATAAGGTTTGCCGCACTTACTCTGCAGTTAATAAAATTTCCACCTGGCTCAGGTACCTCATTTGATTTTCTCAATCCATTGTTCTTGCCACTAAGATCATCCTTAAAAGCATTAAATAGGTATGTTGGTTCTTGAGAAATGAAATTCTGATAGCCCTTTCTGTATATGAGCAATAAAGTCAGTTCATTTAAATTTTAGTTTTGTGCCATTTGGTATATAAAGAGAGAGAAAGAGAAGAGATATATTTTGAGAGGAATTCCACAGCCATATAATGAAAACTAAACATTAGTCTATATTCCATTGTCAAAGGCACTAGGCACTAGCCTTTATGGTTTTTGAATTTTACATATATTAAGAAATACATCTTACAACATAATCCAATATGTGTACATCTCTGTGTGTATGTGTGTACAAATTTATATATATATATTTATCTACCTATCTATATATCATCTATATATCTATATATAAAGTCAGTAATAAATTTCCCCAAACGATGCTCACTCTTACTATGATAAACTTCGATAATTTGTTATTTTCTATTCCTATTATCATAATTAATTATAATGTATTTACTGAGACCCACTAAATAAATGTAATGACCTAGTAAAGGCCCATAGTTTGAAAAACACTGGCCTAATGTATGACTGCTATACAGTCTCTCTTAACATAAATTGCAGGGATGAACAACCCTGAGTGTTTCTCAACTTTCAGAGCAAGTCTTCACACTGGGGTGATTGTATCATGGGAATATTACCGTGTGAATATTTAGGGGATCAATATTCAGATCCTCAGCTTTTCAGCTTTTCTAAATTTGATTTGTCTAAGAATGGGCACAAGATGGTCCCTGTTTTTTTCTTTCAAAACATTCTTTTGCCCATTTTTCAGAAGAGAGACAAAACCCCTCAAATAACATGAATCCATGTACTGCCAAAATTGAACACACCCCCCAATTCCAGTACACATACATTGAGATATGTATTTTGGTTTAGGGAGGCTCCTTTAATGGTTTCTTAATGGTTTTAAATTTATTGTAAATTGGGTGATGAGATAACTTATTGTCAAAGAATAAATTACTCTTGGGGGAAGGTTTATAAAAGTAAGACAGAGCTTCAGATCTTCACACAGAATTTTTTCCCCATGTATAGGCTGGACATACTGATTACATTGATAAAATTAATTAAGGCTCTGTCACAGTATCTATCACCCAATCCCAATTTTTTGAAATCATAAATATAATATTTTTTCAATTTTCTATGCTGCAAGATGCTATTAAAATTCTTGTAGCTTAAATTTCATTTACAAAGCATAATCAATGAATCCAAAGAATATACTACATATTTTGCTAATTATCAATTATAAAAAGGTAATTTGTAGAAAAGTGACTATTTAATAAGATATATTGAACTTTATATAACTTCATTATTTATCAATTTATGAATATTATTTACTGGTAGAATGAAATAGGGTTTGAATGCAATCAGTTCTATACCTTCTCATTTTAATAAAAGCATTGATTTTATTTTCATAAAAATTAGATAGGAATATTAAAAGCACATGGAGATAGACTTTTTAAAATAATTGCTGGGTTGCTCTGATTTTGAAAACAATCGTAATTGCATGAGACTGTCATAAAAATAATTTTAATAACGTTTCGCCTGACTAGGTTAAGAGACAATTTGAAATTTTTGGAAACAATGGGTTGGAAACCACCTTGCTTGTACAAAAAAAAAATGTTAGCCATTAAGTTCACTCACTTTCTTAATTTGGCAGAAATATTGTAAAAAAGATTAATCAGCCTGTTGTTCTATTAGCGGCGTCTTTTTCAAGCCTAAACTCTTCAGAAAGGGTTAAAAATAATAAATACATTTTTCCATAAAATTATTTTTTTAATTTAATACCTTAACTCATATTATGCTTAAAATGGTTTTCTAAATCCTAGAGCTGAAGATTATATTCATTTATCCCAACTGGCACAATCAATCCTATTGTCAAAACATCAGCTATATCAGACTTATTTTCTATTAGAAATAGTCTAACCAGATTTTCCAGTGAAAAATGTGTTAATACATGTTTTAAACCATATTGAAGAGAAAAACCTACTGAAAATAAAGTTAAAGTGCTCCATGTAAGACAAATAATGAAAGCAGTGAAATCAAGATTGAAACAAACAAGGTAAATCTAATTATAATTATATCCATATTTTAAGAGGAAAAACTTTTTTTCATTAGTTCAACTGTAATTCCATAAATTCCTTTATATATAAATATATATCATATTAGCTGTGAACCCCAAATGTTCGTATGTTGTATTTTTATTTTAAATTTCAAATTATTCTTAAATGCCTATTGTCATATAGTCATTAATTTATTGAGGATTTTGAGAAATGTTTCTAAATTTCTAAACATATGGGCATTTTGTATGTTTGGTTTCTACCTCGGTTGCACTGTCATCGGGAATATGGTCTATTTCAAATCTTTGGAATTTCCAGAGGTTGGTTTTATGATTTAGCATATAGTAATTTCTGTTGTTGTGAACAGTCTATGTATGCTTTAATGTGTATTGTGTTGATTGTGTATGATAGTCTCCATATGTCAATTAGGGCATTTATTAACATGTTGCTTAAATCTTGTTTATACTTACTGATTTTTGTCTATGGATTCCAAAATTACTGGGAAGAGTTTAAATTAAAGATATTTCTCACTATAATTCTGGATTATATTGTGCATTTCCTCCTTTGTCTCTGTCAATTTATTTATATATTTTTGAGGTTATTTTAACAAATATATTTAAAACTTGATATCTTCCTGATTGAGACATTTAACATTATGAATTAGAGTTATAATTTTTCTTTAACATCTATTTTGTGTGCTAGTGACACAATTATGTAAGTTTGATTTGGTAAGGGTTTACCAGGCTTATCTTATAACTATCTTCTAGCCTTTTATTTTATTTTTTTAATTCTTTAATTGTTGTTATATTTCTTGTAAGACCATAAAGTGAGATTTGTTTCTGAATCTGCTCACTTTTTAATGGGAACACTTAGTCCATTTACATTTTATTTAACTGCAGTTATTTTATGGTTTAAATCGTCCACTTTAAGACCCTCTTTGTTATGCCTATCCTATGTTCCTCTTTCCTTCCTTTCCTGATTTGTGATCCATGATCTTTTATAGATTTTGATTTCTGTAGTAGTTTGTTGAAGACTACTTCAGTTCTAGAGATTAAAAAATCCTTGATTTATCAAATTCTGGTGTTAACTTACAATTTTGTCCTCCTCCCCAAGGAAAATGCACAAAAATTAGAAAATTCTAATTTTATTTAACTGTTCTCAATACATAAAATAAGTTATGATGAATAATAGAAGACATAAGATGTGATTACTATTTTAAGCAATCCAAGTTCTAAAGTTATGCATATAATTACCTTTGCATTCCTATTTATTTCTTCCTGTATGTATGTTTTCCATTTGAATTCATTTTCCTTAAGACTAAAGCTCAGCTTCTAGTATTTATTTTTATGTAAGTTTCTATTTGTTTCACTGAATTGTATTTATATTTTACTCTCATTCTTAAAAGATATTTTCATTTAGTATGTAATTCTAGGTTGGCAGGTATTTTCTTTAGCTTTAATGGTTACAACTGAGAAGTAATTTATAAAAATAACTTGATTATCCTTGAACATGATCTTTTTCATTTTTTCTGGCTGATTTTAAGGGTCCCTCCATCTACCTGCACCTCAAAATGCCTTTAGTTTATAGTACTTTCACTATAATGTTTATAGATGAAATTTTTTCTTACATATCTTTCTTGGGCATTTTGAATCTGTGAGTGATATCCATCAATTTGGGGAAATTTTCATCTCTTGTCTCTTTATATATTATTTCTGTCTCTTTCTCTCTCTCGTCCTTTTGAGACTCAATGAAATAAGTCTTAGACTGTATTAATGTATTTTTTATATTCTCTCTTCTATATTATTTCCCCAGACTTCATATAGGACAATTTCTTTTGTCTAATCTACTGTGAAATCTATTCATTGGGATCTAAATTCAGTTTATTATATTTTTAATTTTTAGAATTTCTGATTATTTTTTTCAAATCTTAGTAATGTTTTTAAATTTCCAGTTCTAAAATTTTTAATGTCAGCTATTATTTCTATGAACAGATTAACTAACCTGCTTTACTATCTATAATAGTAATTCCACCATTTGTAGTACATGAAGGTCTGTTTTATCTGTTGTCAGTGCTGGTTCCTATTTGTATTGTTTTGTCTCTTCATAGGCCTAGATACACTTGAAGTTAAAAGAAAATGTACTTAAGAAAAAAGTAATGTGAAGCCTAGGAGATGCTATTTTATATAAATGGAGTTTTGTTTTATTCTACACACAACTAGGAGCATTAACAATCTGGAATTGTGTAAATGTGAAGTCCTGGGATTTTTCTAGGCCACTTAAGTGAATCAAAGATCAGTCACAGTTCACGTAAAAGCTGATTTATTTTCAATGGACAGTAACTTCTATAGCATTTCAAGTTCCCAATACTGGGGCCCTCATCATTTGTAAGCTCGAGACAATTTTCAGAAGACTCCCAGAGACTTTCTCAGGCTCTTAGCTACTTTTTTTTTTAACCAGAAAATCTTCTTTCCCAGTAATAATTTTAATGGCTGTCTTGCCCCTTTGTACTTCCTTCTCCCAGACAATGGCACAATATTCACCCTTGCTCCTAGTTTGTTACCTCAAATTGTTGTAACAAAACACCAGAGAGTGGTGGCTTAAACCACAGAAATTTATTTCTCACAGTTCTGAAGCTTGGACAGTCCAGGATCACATGTTGGCAGATTAATTGTCTAATAAGGGCCCTCTTCCTAATTTCTAGACAGCTGCATTTGCATCCTCACACAGTAGAAAGCTCACTCTCCCATGTGTCTTCTTATAAATCCCGTCCTGAGGGCTCTGGACTTAGGATCTCATCTAAAAGTAATCACTTCCCAAAGGCCCTATCTCCAGATACTGTCACATTCAGGACTAGGGTTTCAATATATGAATTTGGGGGGAGGGGAGACAAAATTTAGTCCAAAACAATTTGTAAAAATTATGCTTCTAGGAAGATATGTTTATATTTTCTTAAGTGTTCCTAGTCATCATGCTTTATGGATCATGAAGGTTGGTCCAAATAACCAAGACTATTATTACTACAAAAAGGTAAGTCAGTCTACTCGAGAGAGAGTTTATTCCACTTCTGTGCTTCATATAGAACATCATTTTTTTTCATGCTTCTTAAGTGTAAGTATGGAATGACTTATTTGTACATCCCTCAAGATGCCTATATGTATATATCTTTTAAGGTAATTTAGCCAACTTTAAAATAACAAATTTTATGATGGAAAATATGGATAAAAGTGAAAAAAAACCTTTCAGTCATACTGCCAAGTGATACAATTATTAGTATGCTATAATTTATTATGATACCATTTTCTGCACATTTGTATACACATCCCCCCTTTCAGGTATGGGTTTTTAATCATGGATGCTATTTACTTTAAAATATCATGACTTCTTTTTCATGTCATCAATATTATCCTATAACCTATATTGGAATAACTATAAAATATGTCACTTTGTGAATGCAACATTAATCAATCCCAGTTGTTAAATATTTAGATATTTAGAGCTTTTAAAAAAGTGTCTGTTACAATTGTGTGTGTGTGCTGATTTCTAATTGATTCATATTTTTTTCTTTAAGTAAGACTTTTGCTAGTTGAATTCCACTGTGAATTAAATTTAATAATATATTGCTTGTAGGATCTTGATTATTTTATTGACCCAAGTGTTATGATTATATCTTTACAGAATAGGAGTAAGTTTTTGACTGAGTAAAATGAAAGAAGATACACCATGGCATCTTCAGCCTCAAGTAGATTAGGTTTTACTAAGCTATGGTCCTTTGAATTTATTTTGAATATGTTTTTAAATAGAAAAAAGATAGGGTGAGTTTCTTTCTTCTCATTTTCAAATGAATATATTATGTAGTCCCTTCAAAATTAAATAGAGTTTTGATCAGTCACATAATATGTCCACTATGATCATTTTCCAACAACAAAGCATTTTTCAGCTCAGTGAATATGACTGTAAGAAATGGGAGACTTATGGGAAAGGCTTATTTAAAGCTCCTTTGACTATAAAAAGACATCCTGATCACTACCACCGCCATGTTTCAAATCAATAAGTCCAGAGATGCAAATAGTAGAGTTATTAAAAATTAATCTCTACATTAAAATGCCTGTGTGACTAATAGCAAGTAAAAAAAAATATATGGTGTCATAAATCTTTGTACTGGCACTAACTCCTCTTCTCATAAAAACATTGTGATTTGCATGCACTGGTTATGCCTCGGAATTTACGAACAACAAATAGCAACATGACAGGAAAAAATATCATACTATGAAAGAAAAATGGAGAAAGCAGAAGGAATTTAAATAGTAGAATTGGCTCAACAGATGGACCTAAGGTGGACCTGTGATACTCATGGTCTTTTTACTTTTCTTGGGTGGGATAGTGGGAAGATTTTATACATGGTAAGTAATTTAACTAATAAATGTGCCTGATAGAAAGACAGTATCATGTACTTTTTCTTCCTTCAGTTCCTTTGTATTTGCAGAGGATGTTAGAGACAATCATGTGGTTAATTTAAAGCCAAAGCATGAGTATTGCTGCAGAGAAAATAAAGAAATAAACGTATATTATATATACATATAATATATAATAATTATGATGGGTTGATTGTAATATTATTTTTATGCAAAACTTTTTATAGATATGATTTACTATACATTTTCCATAAAAATCTTATATACCTTTTTAGGATATTTAACTGTTCAGTGTATAAAGGCAGAAGAGGGTATAATGATCAAATAAAGGGGATTCAGTGTAAATATATTGATTTGAATTTACAACAGAGTTTTTCTGAATTGTGTTATGGATCAGTTAAGATATTTTTATCTTAACTGCATAGGACTCAAATCCAACTCAAATTGGGCAACACAACAAATAGAAAATGAATTTATTGCTAGGCAACTAAGAAATCTGTAGATAGATCAAACTTACTACAGGCTTATCCAGGAGTTCACTTATCTCTCTTCATTCCTTCTTTGTCTTTTTATCTTCTGCATGTGGTGTGTTCCATCAATTCTAGCCTCACATTCCTCTTTGTTAAAAAAGTGCCTGCAACACCTTCCAACAATCCCAGAGAATGGGCTCTATTTTTTACGGATTTTGAATGCGTATCATTGATGTGTTTATCCCTGAACTAATCATAGCAGGCAGAGAAAATCTACATTCAGAATTAACTGGGTCTAGATTACCTGTCAGAAGCACATGAACTGAGAATGGAAAGAGAGGGTGATTACACTGATGAAAGTAAGAGTAAATATAATGTACTATGAATAGCAAAAAAGAGTTCCATTGTAGTCCAACCCAATATTCTTACATTTTTTACGTACAAACACCTCAAGAAGATATAGGCAACCTGGAAGCCACTGAAAATACAATAACCTCTCTTCCAAAGAAAAATTCCAGATATTAATCTATTACTATATTCAGCTTCAAATCTTGGATCTTTATGGAATATATATTCCTCTTCAAGGGAACTGGATAGAGTGCCTCCCTGTCTAAATGAACCAATTTATCACTCCCATTACACCCAGTATCCACTGGCAGAAAAAGAAAAAGAAAAGGTGAAATAAATGCTGAGCAGTTAAAAACAAAACAAAAAGTAACAAGACCAACTTATTTCTTTCCAATCTAAATGCTTAACTAATAAAAGGAAACATGTGTGCTTCTTATTTATCAATTTCTCTATCCCCTTGATAATAGATATGGATTCAAAAGATTTAGTACCAATTGTTCATTTCTACGGCAGAATGTAATGGTTGTATGTGACTTGAACTCTAGGTCAGGAATTTTTCTTTAAAATTATTAAAATGAAAACCTGAATTGAGGGTCTAGGTTTGATTTATCAACTAAAAATGAGTATACCTGATTAGCCATACCCACTCTAGATAAGTTATTTATCACTAAATAAATAACTTCACACTCCTCATCTGCCTAAAATTCTCTAAAAGTATCCCACTCATTTCTAATAAAGGTGACATCTTTGCAATTACCTATATGCCCTACCCTAATTGGGTCCTTTTAATTTTTTCTGGCTTCTCTTCTCACTCTTCTCCAGCTAAAATATTGTCTAGACCATTACTCATGCCATACAATCGCTCCCTCAAGTATTTGCCAAAATGGCTTTGCTCAATGCACAATTCTCTCTCTCTCGTCTTCCATGCCTTTATTCAAATAGCACCTGTTAAGCAAAACTTTAGTGAAAATTGAAACACACTTCTGGAAATCCTTGTCTTTTTAAAATTTCTCCATCATTCATATACATACTGTACATTTTTCTTGTTTATTATCTTTCTCTTTCCATTATATTGAAGATTCTCCAGGGAAGATATTTTTGTCTATTTTGACAACTGCTCTATCTACAGTGTCTGGAACAGTGCCTGAGAGTACTGATGCTCCTCAGTATTTATCCAAAAACAAATAAAAAACAAAAAGAACTTTATCAGTGTAAACCTTGGAATACTCTAAGAAAGACTATATATGTTCTTACAAGAGAGCAAGTTATTAAACTTTTATAAGCCTTCATTATAATATTTAAAAATGACAATCATATCTGCTTTACAACATTTGTATAAATCTTAGCTTAATGAGATACACTTGAAAGTTGTTAGTGCAGGGGCACCTGGGTGGCTGGCCAAGTTGGTTAAGTGTCTGACTCTTGATTTAGACTCAAGTCATGATTTCAGGGTCTTTGAATTAAGCCTTGCATTGGGCTCCATGCTAAGCATGGAGTCTGCTTGAGATTTTTCTTTCTCTCTCTGCCTCTGTCCCTCCCCCTGCTTGTGCTCTTTCTCTCTCTCTGAAATAAATAAATAAATAAATAAATAAATAAATAAATAAATAAAAGCTAAAAAAAAGTTGTTAGTGCAAAGGCTATACTACATACTCAGTAAATAATTAGTTTGCTTTCTTCATTTTCTTCTGTTCCATTATCTATTCAAAGGCCATCTCTATTACTTACTCAATATATGACTATTCTGTTTTCATTTCCTAGGGTTGCCACAGCAAACCCGGTATCTCATAGTGGGTGGCTTAAAACAATCAAAATTTATTGTCTTATAGTTCTGGATATTCTAGAGCTCATCCTCATCTGGTATGGCTTCACCTTACATATCTTACATCCATTACATCTACAAAGACCTATTTCCACTTACGGTCACATTCACAACTATAAAGGAGTAGGACTTGCACATATCTTTTCGAGGGGCACAATTTAACCTACTATACTAACCTTCCCTTTCTTACATCTTTATTTCTGATTCAACATAGGAGAGTGTCACTCATAGTATAATATTCATAGTATTATCACTTTCAGAATGACTGTCTATATAGCAAGGATGGTGAAACTAGAAAGCTAAAGAAGTAGATAAGAAACAATCCTCTCAGATACTATCAGCAATATTTTATATTTAAAGAAGCTTGTACTGGCTTTTGGCTACCTTTTAGAATTTTCTGACATTCACTTGATAAAAGACATAAACAGATTAAAATATTCCCTGTAAATTTAAATGCATAATTCACACAAAATTTAGCTAAGTATTCAGCTTTGCAAGTACTGAAATAAATACAAATCAAAACAATTTTGTTAATAGATGAGAAAATAAAGTATTTGACATTCAACTTCTATTCATTATTTAAAAAATCTCAACAAAGTGAGTTTAGAGGGAATATGCCTCCACATATTAAAAGGCATATATGAAAAATCCACATCTATCATACTCAATAGTGAAAAATCAAGAACTTTTCTCTAAGGTCAGGAACAAGAAAGGATGTCCATTCTTGCCACTTTTATTCAACATAGTACTGGAAGTCCTAGCCACAGCAATCAGACAAGAAAAGTAAGAGTTATCCATATTGGTAAAGAAGATAAACTGTCACCATTTTCAGACAACATGATACTATACATAAAAAATCCTAAAGATTCTACCAACAAACCACTAGAAATAATAAATGAATTCAGTAACATAGCAGGATACAAAATTAATACCCAGAAATCAGTAGCATTTTTATATATAGATAATGAAGTAGCAGAAAGATAAATTTAAAAAAAAAGCCACCACTTATAATTGGACCAAACAGAATAAAATATCTAGGAATAAACTTAACCAAAGAAGTAAAAGACCTGTACTCCAAAAACTATAAAACACTGATGAAAGAAATTGAAGATGACACAAACAATTGGAAAGATATTCCATGCTCATGAATTGGAAGAATATTGCTAAAATGTCCATATTGTTAAAGCAACCTACAGATTTAATGCAATCCCTATCAAAATGCCAACAGCATTCTTCACAGAACTAGAAGAAATTATCCTAAAATGTGTATGGAACCAGAGAAGACCCCGAATTGCCAAAACAATCTTGAGAAAGAAGAACAAAGCTAGAAGTATCACAATCCTAGATTTCAAGATATACTACAAAGCTATAGTAACCAAAACAGTATGGTACTGACACCCCCCCAAAGATACATAGATCAATAGAACAGAATAGAGAGCTCAGAAATAGACCCACAGTTATATGTTTAATTAATTTATAACAAAAGAGGCAAGAATATACAATGGGGAAAAGTCTTTTCAATAAACGGTGCTGGGGAAACTGGATAGCTACCTGCAAAAGAATGAAACAGGACCACTTTCTAACATGATATACAAAAAATAAACACAAAATATATTAAAGACCTAAATGTGAGACCTGAAGCTATAAAAATCCTAGAAAAGAACACAGGCACCTCTTTGACATCACATGTAGAAACATTTTTACTAGATATGTATTCTCAGGCAAGGGAAACAAAAGGGAAAATAAATGATTGGGACTTTATTAAAATAAAAAGCTTCTGCACAGCAAAGGAAACCATCAACAAAACAAAAAGACAACCTACTGAATGGGAGAAGACATTTGCAAATAATATATCTTATAAGGGGTTAATATCCAAAATATATAAAGAACTTACACAACTCAACACCAACAATGCAATCTGACTTTAAAAAAAAAAAAAAGGCAGAGGATCTAACTAGTTATTTTTCCAAAGCAGACATTCAGATGACCAACTTACACATGAAAAGATAGTCAACATCACTCATCATTTGAGAAATGAACATCAAAACCACAATGAGATATCATCTTGCACTATGTAGAAAGGCTAAAGTCAGAAAGACATGAAATAACAAGTTTGGTGAGGATGTAGAGATAAAGAAACACTTGTACGCAGTTGATGGGAATGGAAACTGGTGCAGCCACTGTGAAAAACAGTATGGAGATTCCTCAAAAAAAAAAAATAGAAATACAGTATGATTCAGTAATTCTACAACTGGGTATTTACCCAAAGAAAACAAAAAACACTAATTAAAAAAGATATATGCACCCCTATATTTATTGCAGTGTTATTTACAATAGCCAAGAGATGGAAGCAGCCCAAGTGTCCATCAATAGACAAATGAATAACGAAAATGTGATATTCATATATATATATATATATAAACATTATGGAGCCATAAAAAAGGATGAGATTGTGCCATTTGCAACAACATAGATGGGCTGAGAGGGTATCGTGGTAATAAATAAGTCAGACTGAGAAATACAAATACTACATGATTCCCCAAAAAAGCAAATAAAATGAAAGCAAATGAAAAAACAAAAAGCAGAATCAGACCGGTAAATACAGAGAATAAAGTGATGGTTGCCAGAGGGGAGGTTGGGAAGGGGCTTGGGCAAAATGGGTGAAGGGCAGAGGGAGATACTAGTCCTTTCAGTTGTGGAAGGACTAAATTAGGGGAATAAAAGTCACAGCATAAGGAATACAGTCAATGATATTGTAACAGTGATCTAACAGGACAGGTGGTAACTACACTTGTAGTGAACATAGCAAGGATGTATAAATTTAACAAATCACTAAATTATGCATCTGAAACTAGAACCAACTTTCGGAAAAACAATTTGACAATACACACTGAGTTTTTAAATGGGAATCTATCCTAACAATATGACCCCAAATTCACACAAAGGCTCAGGGATATCACAGTTGCGATTATAGTAGTGAAGATGTAAAAGCAACTTAAGTACTAAAAAGTAAGGCACTGGTTCTATAAGTTAAGTTAGCACCCTATGGCATGCTTTTATACGGGCAGAAATTTTGTTTGTGGATGCTTTATTCCAAAATGACAATAACTTTATAATTTTATGGTTATAAATAAATCCTCATGTAAAAATTTAAGTATAGTTTTGTCTAATAAAGAGATAGAAAAATATTCATAATGCAGTGTCCATTAATAGCTCATAGTTAACACAGGAAAAAAGTGAGATGTTTAATGACAATAGTGACTCTTATTTTGGTATATAGGTGGATCACATTGCTTGAAAATCACATCTGAAGAGTGGACACCAATTTACTAGTATCTCAGTGTTTTATTCTGTACTTCTAAGAATACTGCCTTTTTAATTTGACTTATGTTGATTTGGCTTCACAGCTATTTCTTTTAGAAGTTAGAGAAATCTAAACCTCTGTGAACCCTCAGCAGGGCCATCAACACAAGTTTTGTTGATATGTTCATTTACTTTGCTTTGAATATAAATGTTGATGAGTTCATGTTAGAAAATATGTAATGCACATAAATTTATAAAAAAGCAGGGGAAAAGATTAATCATCACAATGTAGGGAAAAGCAGTGAGATATTTTTACATCTCTTTTTCATCTATTGCCCTTAAAATTCTTGTAAGGCTAAGATTATCTTTCTAAATTATTTTTTAAAAGACTTTATTTATTTGACAGACAGAGATAGCACCAGCAGGAGGAGCTGCAGGATGAGGGAGAGGGAGAAGCAGGGTTCCCTGCTGAGCAAGAAGCCTGATTCAGGGCTCGATCCCAGGACCCTGGGATAATGACCTGAGAGGAAGGCAGATGGTTAACCGACTGAGCCACCCAGGTGCCCCATTTTCTAAACTATTAATGTCCTGATGATTTTACTTAATACATAGACTAGGAATTTTCCTGACTTTTAACATTTTTGCTATGCCATGACCTAAAATAATTTCCAAAGAGATTAAAAATTTTAATTCCAAAAGCTAGAATAAATATGATCATATATACTTTGACATGCACATTTAATAAACATGCTTAAGTAAGGAAAGTAAATAAAATCAACAGTTGAAAAGTTTGTATATAAGGATATTTATCTCTGTGTTACTTATAATTAGAGACAATTTAAAAAACACCAACTAGGGGCACCTGGGTGGCACAGCGGTTGGGCGTCTGCCTTCGGCTCAGGGCGTGATCCCGGCATTATGGGATCGAGCCCCACATCAGGCTCTTCCGCTATGAGCCTGCTTCTTCCTCTCCCACTCCCCCTGCTTGTGTTCCCTCTGTCGCTGGCTGTCTCTATCTCTGTCGAATAAATAAATAAAATCTTTAAAAATAAATAAATAAATAAATAAATAACACCAACTAAATGTCCATAAAGGGAAAGTGCTCAATCAACTACCATACTCTACATCTATTACAATAAAAAATATTACAAATAATTTTATATCAGCAATGGCAATCTTCAAAACATATATAGTTGGCTGAAAATTCTTGATGAAAATGCAGCACATACAGTTTGGTCCTACTCTAAAATACAGGTTTACAACGTACAATGTACTCTTCAATCACTTCTCCCTTCCAGCTTTACATGATTACAACCTTGTTTAGTGTGTCTTCAAAATTCTGATCCTTTGTTCCACATTATATTGCCAAATTTACCTCACTAGTATTGACCTTTCCCCTTTCCTCCAGATCCCTCTGTTCTAAATGACTCTGCTATTTACACTTACCCATGTTCATTCTCATTAAGTCCCACAAAGTCACTGACTTACCAGCTTGGCACTCCTACCATGCATGCTTCAATTGGTGTAGAAAATCATCGAAAGACTTTCATTCCTTTTAGAATAATTTAAGAGATTGAACCAAAGCCTAGTAATCTCTAACAATAGTAACTCTGTAACATATTCAGAGTATATTTTAATTAAGAAAAATATTGTAACAGTCATCTGTAATTCTACATGTGTACCCAAACAAGGTAAATGTTGTAATTCAATAGTTTGGACATCCATACTGTTTTGTGAACTTTCCCTCTCTGAAATTAGGGAAGTCCTGGTTTACAAGATAACTGATGCAATTCAGTAAGGATGGCATTTTAAGGATACCCTCAATGCTACCTTAAATCATGAAGGCCAGTGAGTGTACTGGACATCTTTCGATATATTCATATTAATATAATTTATTTAACAAACCGAACTCTTTGAGGTGTGGAAAAAACAAAAAGAATCTTTAGTTTAATTCCTGCTTTCCTTCCCTGCATCCTGACACACTCCATAGCTTTTTAATCATTTTAGTTGTCAAGGACAAATTCCATTTTTTTTTTTTTAGATTTTCAAACATCAACAAAGTTATATCAGAGCTTCAGTCTCTCTTTCAGTTTAAAACTTCTCTCCAGTCAGGACCTCAACACTCCAATATCAGAAATAGATAGAACACCCATGCAAAAAATCGACAAAGAAACAGGGCTTTGAATGCCATACTCGACGGACTTGGACATCATAGATATATATAGAACACTACACCCCAGAACCAAAGAATACTCATTCTATTCTAATGCTCATGGAACATTCTCAAGAATAGACCATGTTCTGGGTCACAAAACAGGTCTCAACCGATACCAAAAGACTGAAATTATTCCCTGTATATTCTCAGACCACAGCGCTTTGAAACTGGAACTCAACCACAAGGAAAAATTTGCAAGAAACTCAAACACTTGGAGACTAAGAACCATACTGTTCAGGAATGATTCAATAAACCAGGAAATCAAAAATCAATTTAAACAATTTATGGAGACCAACAAGAATGAAAACACAACGGTCCAAAACCTATGGGATACTGCAAAGGCAGTATGGGGGGAAATACATACCAATCCAAGCCTCACTCAAAAGAATAGAAAAATCTAAAATGCAGTTTTTATATTCTCACCTCAAGAAGCTGGAACAGCAACAGAGGGACAGGCCTAAACCACAAACGAGGAAGCAGTTGACCAAGATTAGAGCAGAAATCAATGAATTAGAAACCAGGAGTATAGTGGAGCAGATCAACAGAACTAGAAGCTGGTTCTTTGAGAGAATTAATAAAATTGACAGACCACTGGCAA
>NC_048224.1:17084109-17199974 GCF_002007445.2 Ailuropoda melanoleuca | reverse complement strand
ACCAAGTGGGATTCATCCCTGGGATGCAAGGGTGGTTCAACATTCGCAAATCTATCAGTGTCTTAGATTTTGTCCAGAAAGAAAAATTCAAAAATCATGTTATTCTCTCAATAGATGCAGAAAAAGCATTTGACAAAATACAGCATCCTTTCCTGATTAAAACCATTCAGAGTGTAGGGATAGAGGGTACATTCCTCAATCTCATAAAAACCATCTATGAAAAGCCTACAGCAAATATTATTCTCAATGGGGAAAAGCTGGAAGCCTTTCCCTTAAGATCAGGAACACAACAAGGATGCCCACTGTCAACACTATTATTCAACATAGTACTAGAAGACCTTGCAACAGCAATCAGACAAGAAAAAGGGATAAAAGGTATCCAAATCGGGAAAGAAGAGGTCAAAATGTCTCTCTTCGCAGGTGACATGATACTCTATATGGAAAACCCAAACGACTCCACTCCCAAACTATTAGAAGTTATAGAGCAATTCAGTAATGTGGTGGGATACAAAATCAATGCTCAGAAATCATTTGCATTTCTATACACGAATAATGAGACTGAAGAAAGAGAAATTAGGGAATTCATCCCATTTACAATAGCACTAAAAACCATACGTTACGTTGGAATTAACCAGAGATGTAAAGGGTCTATATTCTAGAAACTAAAAATCACTCTTGAAAGACATTGAGGAAGACAGAAAAAGATGGGAAAATATTCCATGCTCATGGAGTGGAAGAATTAACATAGTTAAAATGTCCATGCTACCCAGAGCGATCTATACTTTCAATGCTATCCCGATGTAATTACAATGACATTTTTCAAAGAACTGAAACAAATAGTCCTTAAATTTGTATGGAAACAGAAAAGGCCCCGAATCTCCAAGGAAATGTTGAAAAGGAAAACAAAGCTGGGGGTATCACAATGCTGGATTTCGATCTGTACTACAAAGCTGTGATAACAAAGACAGCCTGGTATTGGCACAAAAACAGACACATAGACCAATGGAACAGAATAGAGAACCCAGAAATGGACCCTTGGCTCTTTGGGCAACTGATCTTTGATAAAGCAGGAAAAAAAACATCCGGTGGAAAAAGACAGTCTCTTCAATAAATGGTGCTGGGAAAATTGGACAGCTACATGCAAAAAAATGAAACTTGACCACTCTCTCACACCATACACAATGATAAACTCCAAATGGATGAAAGACGTAGATGTGAGACAGGAATCCATCAAAATCCTAGAGGAGAACATAGGCAGCAACCTCTCCGACATCGGCCAAAGCAACCTTTTTCATGACACATCTCCAAAGGCAAGAGAAACAAAAGAACAAATGAATTTATGGGACTTCATCAAGATAAAAAGCTTCTGAACAGCCAAGGAAACAATCAGAAAAACTAAGAGGCAGCCCATGGAATGGGAGAATATATTTGCAAATAATGCTACAGATAAAAGACTGGTATCCAATATCTACAAAGAACTTCTCAAACTCAATATGTGAGAAACAAATAAACAAATCATAAAATGGGCAGAAGATATGAACAGACACTTTTCCAATGATGACATACAAATGGCTAATAGACACATGAACAAATGTTCGAAATCATTAGCCATCAGGGAAATTCAAATTAAAACCACACTAAGATACCACCTTATGCCAGTCAGAATGGCAAAAATTGACAAGGCAAGAAACAATTGCTGGAGAGAATGTGGAAAAAGGGGATCCCTCCTACATTGTTGGTGGGAATTCAGGTTGGTGCAGCCACTCTGGAAAACAGTGTGGAGGTCCCTTAAAAAGTTAAAAATTGAGCTACCCTATGACCCAGCCATTGCACTACTGGGTATTTACCCCAAAGATACAGACATAGTGATGAGAAGGGCCATATGCAGCCCAATGTTCATAGCAGCTCTGTCCACAATAGCTAAATCGTGGAAGGAACTGAGATGCCCTTCAACAGAAGACTGGATTAAGAAGTTGCAGTCCATATATACAATGGAATATTACTCAGCTATCAGGAAGAATGAGTTCTCAACATTTGCTGCAACATGGACGGCACTGGAGGAGATAATGCTAAGTGAAATAAGTTAAGCAGAGAAATATAATTATATGATTTCTCTCATCTATGGAACATAAGAACTAGGAAGATCGGTAGGGGAAGAAAGGGATAAAGAAAGGGGGGTAATCAGAAGGGAGAATGACCCATGAGAGACTATGGCCTCTGAGAACCAAACTGAGGGCTTCAGAGGGGAAGGGGGTGGGGGCCTGGGATAGGCTAGTGATGGGTAGTATGGAGGGCACTTATTGCATATTGCACTGGGTGTTATACGCAACTAATGAATCATGGAACTTAACATCGGAAACCGGGGATGTACTGTATGGTGACTAACATAATATAATAAAAAAAACATAAAAAAAAAAAACTTCTCCCCAGTCAAAAAATGACTCCAACTGTGAAGAGAAGATACATATGACTGTTTTCTTTTTTAAAAAAAATTATTTCACCATTTCGGGGACACCTGGATGCCTCAGTCAATTAAGCATCCAACTCTTGATTTTGGCTCAGGTCATGATGTCAGGATAATGAGACTAAGCCCTGTGCTGGGCTCTGTGTTCATCTGGGAGTCAGCTTGGAATTCTCTCTCCCTCCCCCTCTGCCTCTCCTTCTTCCTTCTCTCTCTCTCTCTCAAATAAATAAAATCTTAAAAAATAAATTAACACATTATTTTACCACTTCATTGTTCCAGTGTTCATTCCATATATTGGATGCTATCAATGGTCTGTTTGTAAGTGGAAAGGAGTGGTCTTGAAGAAAGGGGTAAGGTAGAGGTGGGAGTGGTCTTGAAGAAAGGGGTAAGGTAGAGGTGGGAATGATCCTATGTTAGCTGCAGTTGTTACCTGGCATGGACCTATTTCAAATGTGATTTGAAGACTGACATTCTCACTCTCTTTCTTTCTATGTCTCTCTCTTTTTGTAAGATTCTTATGGTTTTCCTGTTGAAATAATTCATGTAGACAATAATCATCAATAGCTGCTAAGACCACAACCTAATGATTGAGTTGATGGAGAAAATTAATAATGAATTGATTAAGCTGACAATGTCCAAAGCACCAATCAATCTTGGTATCACTAAAATTAGGAAAACCAGGGATACCTGGGTGGCTCAATCCATTAAGCATCTGCCTTCAGCTCAGGTCATGATCCCAGGTTCCTGGGGTAGAGTCCCACATTGGGCTCCTTGCTCAGCAGGGAGCTTGCTTCTCCCTCTGCCTGCGGCTCCCCCTGCTTGCGTGTGTGCTCTCTCACTGACAAATAAATAAATAAATAAATAAATAAATAAATAAATAAAATCTTTTAAAAAAAGGAAAACCAAGTCCTTTATGCCTCCTGATATATCAGAATAGGAAGTACACTGTTATCACCTACACATATCACTCTATCACCTATATCAACACTATACACCTAGCCTTGAAAAAACTGAACTTAAACTTTGAACTACTTTGAAGTCCAGTTTGAACTTCTGCCTGTTTCTGCTGCAAGGGGGCAGGCTTCCACCTTTCCAAGGCAATACGGGAAGAGATAAGAACAGAACTTAGAAGTTCCTTCTATTATGGACTGAATGTTTGTGTGTCCCAATGAACAAGATGCATATGGTGAAACCCTAACCCCTGACCCCCGTGTGACTGTATTTGGAAAGAGGGCCTTTATGAAAGTAATTCAGGTGAAACAAGGTCATAAAGGGTAGGGTCCCAATCCAATTGGATTAGTGTCCTTCTAAAGAGAGACTCCAGAGAGCCTGATCTCTCTTTCTTTGCACATGCACAAAGAGTAGGTCGTGGAGGATATACCAAAAGGCAGCTGTCTGCAAGCCAGGAAGAGAGCTCTCACCAGGAACTCTGGACTCCTATCACCTTGACTGGAACCTTAATATGGGATTTCTCAGCCTCTGGAAATATGAGAAATAAATTTCTGTTGTTTAAGCCACTTAGTCTGTGGTATTTTGTGATGGTGGTGTGAACCATATTATGAGCCATACTAATACACTCTCTGCCTCTCTCACAATCAATCCCGCCAATACCAGCTCCTAATAGCCTTTGATCGTCCCAGTGGCTTTTTATTTTTTATGTTCCTTTCTCAAATTCATGCTCATGTTTGCATTTATAGCTTATCTAGTTTCTATTTGCAGGAAGGGAGCCAGCTAGGCTAGTTCTCCATCTTGTCAGTGCCCTTTGCTTTTTCCACATGCGTAATGGTGAAGATCATATGGCTCTAATAAATAATTGAATGCAGTGATTAAATATGCTTCTGTTCCTACCAGAAGCAAACATTTCGGCAACCCGTGGACTTCAGGGTGCTCTTAAAAGCTCTGGCCAGCATGATTTTTGTACTTATTCTTGTTATTATCCTGATTAGGACAATTGTTGGTTACTGTTTATCTTCCTCAGAAAGACCATCTTATTTAAGAACCATCTATGAAAAACACTCAGAAAAATATAAATTACTCATCAAGTATTATGTGTACAAAGCATAATTGCTACTCGTATAATTGTGAAATTAAAAGTTATAATTTTTAATAGTAAACTCCATATATCTCATTTGGGGATCGAAGTCAACCATAAACATTTTGTCATTTATGTAGGAAATATGGTACTCCTCTAGAGTTCTAATTCATAATATCTTGCATAATGGCTACATGGTGAGGGGTATTCTATTTTTTTTTTAAGGTCACATTCTCCTTTTGTACATCCTTAAGCATACATCAGTACACTCTGGATTGCAAATACAAGTTCCTGCCTGGAGTTTTGTGATATAAATTTTTAAGCCAGTATTATTGAGAATAGAGATTCATGTTTTGGAAATAAAAAAAGATCATGTTTGAGCCAGCATTTTGGGTGATATCAATAACCATAATTTCTCATGATTGACTTACATTCATTCATTCATTAAGAAAGTTTATTGGAGGGGCACCTGGTGGCCCAGTCAGTTAAGCATCTGCCTGCAACTCAGGTCATGATCCTAGGGTCCCGGGATCAAGTCCCACATCAGGCTCCCTGCTCAGCTGGAGCCTTTTACCTGCGCCTTCATCTCACCCATGCTCTCATTCTCTCTCTAGTAAATAAATAAATAATCTTAAAAAAAAGTTTAATGGATAGTTGTTATGTATCACAGATTTTTCCTTTTTTTTTATAAAGTTTTTTTTTTTTATTCGACAGAGATAGAGACAGCCAGCGAGAGAGGGAACACAAGCAGGGGGAGTGGGAGAGNGTAAATAAATAAATAATCTTAAAAAAAAGTTTAATGGATAGTTGTTATGTATCACAGATTTTTCTTTTTTTTTTATAAAGTTTTTTTTTTTATTCGACAGAGATAGAGACAGCCAGCGAGAGAGGGAACACAAGCAGGGGGAGTGGGAGAGGAAGAAGCAGGCTCATAGCAGAGGAGCCTGTTGTGGGGCTCGATCCCGTAACGCCGGGATCACGCCCTGAGCCGAAGGCAGACGCCCAACCGCTGTGCCACCCTGGCGCCCCATCACAGATTTTTCTATCCAGTATATTGAATATGAAAATGTGTAAGCTATGAAATACTGCTCTTAATAGATTAAGAGCAAGGGGAATTTATATAATGGAGGGTAGCACCTACAAAAATACATACATCTAATATAATTATTATTTTTAAATGTTATTGCACTTTTTATTAAAAATTGGAGAGACTGAAATCACCTTCAGAGAGCAACTGAGATATAAAAGATGTATGTAGGTTTTCCAGAAAGAGAAGTAGGGTAGGAAATGCTTAACAGAAGAACTTGTAACTGTAACGTAAAATATTATATGTTGATGAGGGAGAGAGAGAGAGAGAGAGAAATTGGGGGAAAAAGAAGGGAAAGAAGGAAAGAAGCAAGGGAGGAAGAAACACAAGAAGGAAGGAAGGCAGGAGGAAGGAAGAAAAAAAGATGGAATATTTGGAAACATTGGGAAGGTCTGAATGCAGACAACATAATGCAGATATTATGATAGAAAAATTGATCTGCATATAAGAGGAGTTGCAGACATAATGATTAGGGCCTAGGAAGGATGTTAGTAAGTGAACAAATCCTAAATAGGTCTTGTAAAGGACAAGTCAAGATTCAAAGCCATATGCTTCAAATCATGGGATGCTCATGAGTGGAGTGGTAAGTTGGAAGGTAAAGTGGTAGGAATTGCTTGAGAAGGGGAGCCAGGAGTGCAGTTTTCTCAGACTGTGAGTATACTGTAACAGCTTAAAGGCATATATTCAGAAATGACACTTTAACTCTTAGTCCTACACTAAATCAAAACATAGTGAAGAAGGGCAGGTGTAATTTAAGTAGAAGGTTGAGAAAATTATTCTGAACATTGGTCATTGATCATCCCATCTATTACATCCATCTCAGTTTCAAGAATATGTTTCAAAAAGAATCTGTTTACCTATTTCCAAGTGGAAATATTGTGTGTATGTTTAACCTCTGAAATGCACTAACACTGAATTTACCTTAAATGTTTTAAAAAGCATTTGTACAATCAAGGAAAAATGATGATAAAGGGCAGATGAACTTACTAGAGGTAAGCTGAACACACACACTTAAAAAATTCAGTTCAAGACCTGTCTTCTCTTCTTCATCTTTTGTTTGGTCAAGTTCGGTGAAGAAATGTACTTTGAATCCTGCTCCTGCCTCTGTTTTGTGACCTTGGACAAATAACCTGACCTCACCATACTCAACCATCATCTATAAAATGGAAATCATGGTAATATCTATTTTGTAGGGTGGTATAAGGATTACATGTATAAATACATGCAAAGAACCTGTGATTTTGCCTAACATATAGTATCTTCTTTTTTTTCTTTTTTTTAAAAATATGCATATATATATATATATATATATATATATAATTTTATTTTAAGTCATCACTACACCCAACATGGGGCTCAAACTTAACAATCCTGAGGTCAAGAGTCATATATTCTACAGATTGAGCTAGCCAAGTACTCCACATATGGTAACATCTTAAAATGTAACTCTTCTAACATCTCTTTCACATTCAAAACCTTAACAAGTGGCACTCTTCAGCTCCCTTCGTTTTACACACTCTACATCCTTGTCCAGGAAAAATTTTGTTCCAAGAGAACGGACAACAGTCAGGAAGCCCATTTCCCTAACTGTTGTCTGCAGCTTCTCCCCTTAGGTGCCCTTGTGAATTGTTAACTGCCAGACTCAAACTTGTAGGTTTGATTTTTCAAACAAAATTATCTTCCTATTGGAGATGGTCTTCGTCTTTTCTAGCAAAACCAATTTTCATTCTTGGGCTACAGGCCACATATACTTGAAAGTCCCCTCTGGGCCTTTACCAGGGAGGTCTGCTTCTCCAACTTCCCTATTTAAAAGGCCTTCACATTTGACTTGCATACTGGGTAACAGAGGCAGGAATGCCTCTTTTGCTCCCTGAGCCTCCTTTTGAGAGGGCTTTGCTTCCCCACACACTGTGAGTTGCTATGTTTTTGCTCCTGTGGCAGAATGGATTAGCAGAGACTCACAGTGATCTTGTGCTAGTTGTCTGTAAGCATTCTTGTTCCCCACCATCTGAGTCAACACTAGCCAAACTGTGTAAGGACACAATTATCCTTGTCACTTGCTTCTTAGCCTTTATAAACCTGGTCAACTACAAGTTCACAAACTGCAGTAATTTACTTTTCCTCTTCCTCTGTCCTTTAGTAAAGGTCTATGCTTTCTGGCAAACTTCCATCTGTTTGTATGTGGGTGAGAGAGGTGGGGGGAGGGTGCCCAAGTTACAATAACCAAACTTCACCACTATAGCCCCAAGACCCTACGTTTCATTCTTGTATGTCTATCACCAATTAAGCTTACAGAAGCCCATCTTACCACTCCCCTCCACCAATAACCACCCCAACCCTACACATACCCACTACCTTCCTTTTATACATAGGAACATAGCTAGGTAGCTAGCTAAAGATATCTATCATCTATCTATCATCTATCTATCTATCTATCTACCTATCTATCTATCTATCTATCATCTATCTATCATCTATCATCTATCTATCTATCTATCATCATCTATCTATCATCTATCTTTAACGTACTATAATATCTGAATCTTTCCATGACAACAAATAAAGACTTACACTGTAATTTTCATTACTGAAGTATATTCATTCATTGATTGTATATTTTTGCTTCTGTAAGCAATCTGATTTTGTTAGTAGTTGGCTTTCAATATTAAAACCTACCAAATAGCACCCCCAGAAATAGTTTTGTAGACTTTACATATTTTAAATTATTTTTAAGGTATATTAAGTGATTAAAAACATTTAATAATGTGGTTTGTACTGTAAATTGCTTCCAAAAAGCTATATCAAGTTATACTTCCAATAGCAATGTATATGAAAGGGACTTTACTGGACAATTGAAAGAAAAACAGTGTATTTACACTATCAAAAGTAAATATCCTTGTGAGTGTTGGTGTTAATTCAGGAAATTCTAAATTGCTGTAACAATGTTTGATATATCATTTAAGGGAAGATTATTTGACGTAAAAGAGATGAAGTAATAATAAATGCAAAAACATGAATGGAACTTGAAAACATTATGCTACTTGATAGGAGCCACTCACAAAAGACCACATATTTTATTACCAATTTATATGAAATGTATAAAACAGGAGCATATATGGAGACAGAGAGATTATTGGTTGCCTAGGACAAAGAGGGGTGGTCAAAGGGGAGTGATACAAATGTTCTAAAATTATAGTTATGTTTGCACTATTCTGTCACTAATACTAAACACTATTGACTTGCACACTTTAGACAGATGAACTTGATGGTATATTAATTATATTTTAACAAAGCTCTCAGAAATATCTTGCTTTGGCTGGATTTTTCATTATTGTGAGTTGCATTTTTTTTTAATACTTGTCTTTCCTTTTAGAATGTACGGTCTTTGAGGGCAGAGGCAATTTCTATCCTTTCATTTTTATGTCTCTAAAATTCACTATATGTTTGATGCATAATACGAGCTTCATGAATTTGTTTGGATGACTCTGTTTTAAAAAATATCATTAGCCAATAGGTAAGTAAGGAGGTGAACTAGGTCCTTAGTGGAAAGTTATTATTGAGTTTGAAATATATTGAGTTTACACTCTCTATTGTATAGCAAGGTGAATTGTTTATTGAAAGTTGTAATTATGATCCTGGTTATCAAGAAAGCAGCAAGAGCAGTAGTTTTTTACTGTAATGACTGTTTGAACTTAAGCATGGAAAATTGAGGAAAGAGGCATATTATAGATCTACGCAAAATTATTTTATGGAAAAACAGAAAAATTTTAAAAGTACTCATAATCTTAACTACATTAGTATCATCTAATTAGTAGCATCTAATGATATATCATAAAAGGTTAAAATACCAAGATTGAGGTACTAAAGTCCTGGTATTTTATTGGTACTTAATGAAGCCCTACTTAAAATACTTGGCTCTACTGAGCTTATGATATAAGGACATTCAATCTTAGAACATTGATTTTAGGCAAACCAACTTTTATAGGTTGCCTAAACCTGCTTGGAAATGAGTGGCCACATTCTTGTGAAAGAAACTTATAAAAGCAGACTCTAAGTCAAGTTCATTTTGTGCATTACGGTTAGCACTTTCATTCATTCTTTTGGTTAATACCCATGACTCTATACTCAGGTATTTTAGATAAGAGAGCAAAGACATAAAAAGGTTAAGGAGACTATATACCCTATAATTATTAATTGATACCTCTAAGAAGCAAAGCCGGTCTTCTGATTCCGAAGCACTTGTCCTGCTCTGATTTGTTTCAGAAGTTGACTAGAAGGATTTCTTCAATTTGACAGGCCTTTGGAGGTTTCAAACCATCCAAAATCCAAAAATAAAAAGAGAGTTAAATAATGTATAGCCCATTGGGTGAAACCAGATGTTGGACACAATTTCAGGCAAAATTCCATTAAAGAACAAAGAACTGTGTGGCAACACACAGCAAAATGTGTGTGTGTGTGTGTGTGTGTGTATGTGTGTGTGTGTATTTCTAATATTTATCTTCTTTCTTAAATTTACCATCCTCAAAAGAATCTTCATGGATAGAATTTCATACTAGGCTCTACATTTGCTATGAAGCAGATAGTTATCGTTTTCATAAATTCCCAAAACCCAGAAGAAGGCTCATTTCATTCCGAGTGAACAGATACCTGAACCTTCTTAAATAAGGCTAGCAAACTGGGGATTGCAGGGGGCAGGGCCCAGAGCAGCTTGGCAATTTTGCACAGATTTTTAAAAAGCCAGTAAGTTCCTTTTGGCCTTTCTAAAAGACAAACACTTTGCAGAAAAGCTGTGCAGTAAGGGAAACGATCAAAAATCATTCTTGTAGAACAGTGAGGCAGTGAGGCACACACCATCTCCCTCGTGGTTTTAGAGTCTGTAATAGAAATTAACAGTGCCATCTGCAGCCCGATTATGACTTTAAGATCCCCGCATGGTTTACAGCATGCGCTATGGTATACAGCAGCAATTTTTGCTAAGCTAGTCACAGTTACATTCATTTTCACAAAATTAAAAGATCCTAAGGACATAAAGAATATCAACACAGAGGTGGGGGAGAGGCCATGTGAGCATTAAAAAACCTTCTTCATCTGGGTTTCTCTGACATTCTCCAAGCCACTGGCATCAATTCTCTCCAGTTCCTTACTGCCATCTTTACCCTCCTTTAGAAATACATTTTCTGCTGCTAAACTAAATTATATTATCTGCTCCAATGGTCTAAGTTACCAATTTCTTCCATATGTTCACCATCTTTGTGCGAAATAAGTCTCCCTGAATTTTCTGTTTGCTCTTAAGCAATCCAATTCTTGAAGGTGGCCAAAAACTCTGCATAGCTGGGACAGAAAGAAGTTGCTAGTTTCATCAGTGATTCTCATCATGATGCATGGAGAGGAGAAACTTAGGGGATTTCCTTTGAAATTTAGTTTAAAATTAGAAAATTAATAAGTTGACTTCGTTTACGAATTGTGCCAGAAGATATCTGGTCACCAAGTTTCATTTATGGAGTAAAATGGGTACTTGGGCATTAAAGGAGAAACAGGTGTGTCAGAGGCAAGCGTGTCATACGACTTGCATTGCAGAATGTATTTTACTCAATAATTCCAGATCAAAAGGCAAAATACAATGTATATTATACAGCCTGTCCGTATGAAGGAATCTGGTTTACTAAGAAGGGAGGAAACTAACACCCACTGGACTCTCGTCTTAAATAGTTGACAGGTACTTCACGTTTAATTTATTTAAGACTCATAATAATTCTCTTATATAAAATCATCAGTTTTGAGTTTTCAGGTAAGTGGACTTTTCAGATAAGTGGAGACCCAAGAGATTTAGTAATATCTTGCTATAATATCTATTGCCAAGTTGATCACCAATGTGGTTTCCATTCCTTTAAGAGAAATATCACACTTATCACACTTATCTCTCTGTGTTGCAACTCTCCCCAAGCTTTAAATTCAGTTAAAGGGGATTGTTTTCTTTTTTCTTTCTTTCTTTCTTTTTTTTTTAAGATTTTATTTATTTATTTGAGAGAGAGAGCACAAGAGAGAGCATGAACTGGGGGAGAAGATGGAGAGGGAGAAGCAGACTCCCTGAAAAGCAGGGAGCCTGATGTGGGGCTCAATTCCAGGACCCTGGGATCATGACCTGAGGCTAAGGCAAACACTTAATCGACTGAGCCACCCAGGCACCCCAAGGGGATTTTTTTTTTTGATGAAGTTGGTTCTTTGGTCAAAAATATATAAATGCAGATATGTTCCATAGCTAGCAAGGACTGACCAAGATTCAGTAGCAATTGCAACCTTGGCTGGGACCTACATCATCAGAGTAATCGTAAAGCTATGGACTAATGAAACAGTTTTCCTTGATACTTTCAAAGGAAGTACCAAAATTATGCTACCAATTTTACAAATGCAAAGAATGAAGTAGCTGGAGATAAAATATCACTGGGAAGTCAGAAATGTGGAAAATCAACAACCAGTTCTTGCTTTTAGAAAGGATCTCCCATAACCAAGTTATTACTTTCTACCTTAACTTTTCAAATCCCAGGTTAACCACTCTAACATGCGTAACATTTGTAATATGTAACCCTTATAACTAAATAAGTACTTGTTAAGTATCTATTGAATTAGTACTTTGTGTTTCCAGTTTGGCTTGAAATGAACCAAAAAAAAATACAAACACAATATTCTATTACCTAACAATTACTAAAAAATATGCTTTTCAAAAATTTAATATATATTTTTAAAAATAAGACTTTTTTTCACTTAAGTAATTTTATTGCTACTCTCTTGTTACTCTTTATTGCTACTGTTTCGCTTATTTTAATGATCAATATCTGCCCAATTATTTGGTTATATTGTGCAACTGATCTGACTTGGATGATAAAAAGGCCAAATATTACTTTGTTTTAAATAAATGACTTTTGCTTTATAGGCATGGCCTGAACAGAGCATGAATTAGTTACCACTGAAGGGTTCACTTCAAAAATTCATATTAACACCAGATATAGGATTGACAAATGGAACACAGAAATGGAAAGATTTAATTTTATCTTTTACATATTTTCTAACTTTGTTAATCCAATCAGTCGTAATGCTTTTCAACTTGTACTGAGTGTGTTTGATGTTATAGGCACTGTGGTAAGTGATTTTCATGTGATATTTCATCTAAACCAATAAACTCATGACTTAGGTACTAGTATTATCTCCATTTTTCATGCAGAAACTAATTATCAGAGAGTTTATATACCTTATCACACAATATTTAAACAGTAGAACACGAATTTAAACCCAGGTGTTTTTTATGGGGCGCCTAGGTGGCTCAGTCATTAAGCGTCTGCCTTCGGCTCAGGGCCTGATCCCAGGGTTCTGGGATCGAGCCCCGCATCATCCGGCTCCCTGCTCTGCTGGGAGCCTACTTCTTTCTCTCTCACTCCCCCTGCTTGTGTTCCCTCTCTCACTGGCTGTCTCTCTCTCTGTCAAATAAATAAATAAAATATTAAAAAAAAAATAAAATAAACCCAGGTGTTTTTTTGAAAGCAAAGTCTGTGCTTAAGATCAGCATTCCTCTAATGTAAATATGCCCACAAATCACTAAGTGATCTTATTGATTTTATGATTTGGTAGGTCTAGAATATGACATAGGATTTTCTATTCCTATCAAGCTCACAAGTGATGTCCAAGCTGCTAGTTCTCAGACTGTTTTTTGAGTAGCAGAGCTCTAAATCTCCATACTACCTCTGCATTTCTTTTGCATATCTACACAGAGAAACAGCAACTGACTTCCCTAGGAGAGTGAGGTAAGTAAGAATTGTCTTTCCTATGTTCTTTTTTTCTATACTCTGTTCTTCCAACAAACCCCTCTTGGACCAAACCTTCACATCATAGGTCTTCCTTCAATCACTCAGGAACCTAACATCCTTAGGTTGCATGTTTTTGCTCTTTAATTTTTGGTTTTTGTTTTGTTGAAGGGCTCCACTCTTTCTCTCCTGCAAAGACTTACTCTCTCTGGTCATTTTTTATACCGAAAAATAATTGACTGGTTTATACCTCAACTTCATCAAAACACCTCTTGCTTTACCTTTGAAGAGCTGATTTCCTTTAGCAACAAGGAAAAACTATCTAAATATAAATCTATTCATCTTAATTACAAATGAACAGAGATGGAATTGAGAAATTACCTCTCCAAGTTATGTTAGCATTTTTAAATGGAGGATTACAACTTAGTCTCACGGGATTTGTCCTTGTTGGTGTTGTAGGAAATGAGGTTAATCCAATCATTCTTAAGTTTCAGCATGTGGGCTACCACCTGGGCTGACCCTGATCAGACTTTATCCACAAAAACAGATTTCCTTAAAACTCAATCAGAAAAGAAGTAATAGAGGGAGAATTTAAGCCACACTTTTAAGTTCTTAACTGGTGGATATTAGCTAATCTTTTCAGCTTCAATAAGACAGCTGCTTACCTGAGTTCCTTGTTATTCTCTGTAGATTTTAACAACTCTCCTTAGTTTTTAATTTGGCCCCTAAAGCCTCATTGGACTTTTTTTTTTAAAATACAGATAGACTTTAATAAACTACATTAATTCATATTCTTTCTTATTTTCTTGTTAGTTGCTTAATAAGTTTTTCCTCTTTTGTTTTCTCTCACGATGGGCCCTGCATAAAGCAAGCTTCTGACAAGCATTCTTTAAATCACTTTGTCCTCTCTCACAGTTGGCATTTTTATTAAAAGTCTGATAATCTTTTTGTTGCTTCCTTTAGAAGTTAGCCTCACGAGCATTTTAAATCTAATGATGGTATGATCACTCGATCCTAGATGCTCCCAATGTGAAGCTTAGTTAACATACTTGGCATTTTTTCACGGACTAAGTCCAGAATTCAATGGAGTCATGTTGGCTGCTCAACAGACTTTGGAGAAAAACAATCCTGCTGTACAGGCCCTGAGGAAACACAGAGTCCCTTCTTTCCCTAGTGCTGCCAAAACTAGTTTCTCTAGTAATAGACCAGCAATAGAAATTCTCATGGAGGCTCTATTTTTAGCATGAATTTTGGAATATAACCCAGTTATCTTGTTCTAAAATCTTGGGTGGAAATCTGATGAGGAAGCAAATCCTTTGTGTCTATATCCTTATAATCGTCTTTCTGGCTAGCTAGATACCTTTGATTCTCTTCCTTTTATTTCTCTTTACATTTCAAATTCAGCAGTCCTGGACTTGAAACTGCTTCTGATGCCCCTTGAACTATTACATGACCAATGGTCTGGGTTTTCAAAGGTGGGTTTGAGTGAAATATACATATAGTAGTTTTAGTAACTCCATTTCCCTGCGCACAAATCCCAATGAACACATGGTCTCAGTAAAAATCCAGTCCATATGCGTGTCTATGTAATTGCTTTAAAGTAACATATTTTATAATAAAAAAAAATCAGTGTTCAAAATTAAGCAGTATGCCCTGGCATAAAACAAAACAAAACATAGAGTTTTCCTCAAAACCTCCCATTCGGGATTGAGAATGGTAGTTAGATATGGTTTCTCCTTAACTTTGTCCCCATGTCATTAACAAAATATTATTGTATTTTGCATATAATTTATATTATACTATAATACGTATCACTGCATAATCCTTGTCCCTTTCAAAACGGCTTTATTCTTGTTCTGACAACCACACAGTTAATTTGGACTCTCAGTTGCAATTTTGCTTTGCAATATTGTGGCATCATCTTGACCCAAATGCATTTATAATTAGGAGAGCAAAGTTTTGGAAACTGAAAATTAAGCCTGTTTGGATATGGGAAATAGAGAATTTTAACTTTTTCCTTAAACAGATGTGAGTTCACTTTCACTCAAGAAGGATAACATAAAAGACAAATATTTAAGCTCATGTTCTAAACAAATGTTTCAAAACTTTTTAAATTATTTAAGGCCTACCTGTTGAACTGAATCCTATTTAGACCTGTAGATAGCTTATATATACCAAGACATATTCTAAGAACTTCCTGACATAGATTAGTTATTACATGTAAGTTCAGTAAACATTAGCTGATACAATAAAGATATTTCAAAATTTTACTAGCTTGACACAATAGGTTAATTTCTCATATTAAAAAAAAAACCAACAATGAAAGAATGTGGACTTCCACATTTAAACAAGTTGGGATAAAAGAGACCAGGTTTATATTACTATCTTATGTAAATAAAAACCAGAGAATATATGAAACAATGGTTGCTCAGATACTGACTATCAAGCAGTCCAGGGCAGTGACCTCTGAGATGGGGAACAACCTAATGATCTTGACATTTGCCTCAGCTTGTAGTCTGTACAGAGTTTCCAGGTAACAGTGAAATGAGAGACAGCCCAGAGCTTGCTGGGTTTCCTACGTTAAGAAGACAGAGCTGAGGATTTGGGAAGACCAAAGTGGCTAGAATTCACAGGGCAGCATACTTGAGAAGAGCATGCAGCTTAGAGTGACAGCCCCAGAAATCTTCAGAGCATTCCTCTTAAGCTGTCAGCTAAATACAGATAAGTGCATGTATGTGAGAAAACTATTTGAAGTTAAAAAAGGAATGACAGAAATGGAGCAAAGCAAACAATATATGCGGCTTATACAGGGCTGGCGGTAGTTCACTTTTCCAACTGCTGGAGTAAAAGAAACCTCAGAATACAGGGGCGATGGGAAGACTAGTTGGAAGTATACTGCCTCAATGTGCAGCCAACATAGCCAGTGACTAGAGGTGGCTCTGGTATCACCTACCAATAATTTAAAACTAGGCTTTAAAAAATTTTTTTAAAAAGCTGTTTACAATTAATTTAAATGTGCCACAGGGCAAAGCTTAATAACATTTATAGTAATAAAAAGATATTTAGAGACCAAAAAGTAGATTTACAATATCCAGCATCCAACCAAAGCATACCAGGAATGCACAGAAGCAGAAAAATACAACTGATAAAAGAAGAGAAATCGATCAAGCAAAACCAATGAAAAACTGACACACATGATAAAATTAGTAGACGAGGATATTAAAATAGTTATAATACATGTATTCTATATTTTGTTAAATTAGAGAAAAGCATGAGTCTGTTAAGGAGAGACATGACATATTAAGAAGAATTAATGGGAATTCTAGTGACGAAGATTATAATGTCAGAGATAAAAAAATAAAATGGGTATGATAAATAGCAAAAGAAATACTGCACATATATTAGTGAAATTGAGGACCCAGCAATAAATACAATCTAAAATGACAGAGAGAAGAAAAAAACTGAAAAAAAAAAAGTTATCGGAGCATTGGGAAACTCTATGTTGAAGGTCCCTAATATATCTGCAATTGTAGTTCGCAGAGAAGAACAGAAACAGGAATAAACAATCAATCAAAACCCAAAACCCCAAAACCATACCCCAAACAAAAACAAACAAAAGCATTGAAGAAAGAATAACTGAAATTTTCCAAATTTCTTGGAAATGATAGATTTATAGATTGAAGCTCAACCAACCCCAAGTAAAAGAAACAGGGTAAAAATTATAACAAAGAATGCCATAATTGGGGCGCCTGGGTGG
This sequence comes from Ailuropoda melanoleuca, assembly GCF_002007445.2. Classification (NCBI taxonomy): domain Eukaryota; kingdom Metazoa; phylum Chordata; class Mammalia; order Carnivora; family Ursidae; genus Ailuropoda; species Ailuropoda melanoleuca. Next base: position 17,182,838 of record NC_048224.1, on the reverse strand, counting down.
CACAGCGGTTAAGCGTCTGCCTTCGGCTCAGGGCGTGATCCCGGTGTTATGGGATCGAGCCCCCACATCAGGCTCTTCTGCTATGAGCCTGCTTCTTCCTCTCCCATTCCCCCTGCTCGTGTTCCCTCTCTCGCTGGCTGTCTCTATCTCTGTCGAATAAATAAATAAAATCTTTAAAAAAANAAAAAAAAAAAAAAAAGAATGCCATAATTAAGTTGCTTAAAAGCATAAATCTTAAAGGAATACAGAGTAAAAGAAACATTTTACATGGAAAAACAGAGACAGACATAATAGGTAACTTCTTGGTTGAAACAACAAAAGGCAGGGACCCCTGGGTGGGTCAGTCAGTTAAGTGTCTGACCTCTGGTCAGGTCATGATCTCAGGGTCCTGGGATCCAGCTCCACATCTGTGGAGCCCTGTATTCACAGAGCCCCACATCTCATTGGCTCCCTTCTCAGCAAGGGCGTTGTTTCTCCCTCTCTTTCTGCTGCTCCCCCTGCTTGTGCTCTACTCACTCCCAAGCTCTCTCTCAAATAAATAAATAAAATCCTTAAAAAAATAAAAACCACAATAAAAGTCAGAGGGCAGACCAAACAATCATCAAAGCCCTAGGGGGGAAAATCCATCAACTAGAATTATATTCTTGAGAAAATATCTTTCAAAAACAAAGGCAAAATTATTTGCTTGTTGGGAAATTATTTCAATAAAGTTCTTTAAAGGAGAACACAGCTGAGAAGAATTTAGCTGCCACCACTGCTACCCAGAAAGCCTGTCCTTCCTTGCAAATAGATTTCTTGCTTTCCTCTTTCTACTTTACATATATTAGGTACTCAAAGTTGATCACACTTTGAAAAAGAAAGGTGATGCTCTCTTTATTATAGGTCTAATATGTTATTTCAAAAAGATGAAATTATTAATTCAAAGAATTGCTCCTGGGAAGAAAACATAATTTATTCCTTACAATACTCTTGTGTTCTCTGCTGAAGCACAAGTAAATATCAATTCTAAAAAAGGTACATAACAAAAAAGTCCTTTAGAGTCTTCTCATTCCTTGTTACTATGTTTTATACTGGTAGCCTTTAAGAAAAACAAACCACATATAATCACTGGTATTATGAACAAAGTCTCCAAACTATCTGAATCATAGTTATACCAGTAGAGAAAACCAATGCTTGTCTCAATATTTGGCTAATATTTATTCCATGCAAAGTTCTTTTTCTCTATTGCCAAATTTTATATATTTAATTCTTTCAAATAAAGGGTATTGCATTGTACTACTGTACTTTTGCATTTTTTAATAACACATCATATGCATAAAAATTTCTATAGGACCCAGACATAACCTGCATATAACAAGACATTATTTCTGGAGGGTGACTATCTCTTCGTTTCTTGCTATTTTTATACAAAAGTAAATACCTCATGGCAGTATGGTGAAAGTTAGGAAATCATAGCAATGTAAATGATTTTATCAACAGAAAAATAAAAACACATTGCTATGTTCTGAAATTTACAGAGACTATATAAAATGTACTTTCCAAAACTATCTCAACTGAAGCAACTAATGTGAGAATTGCTATACTCTTTTCTAGTTAAGATTGGGTCAACCATCCTATGACAATTATGATGAGTCCATTCACTGGACATAGAAAGAAAGGATGGTGACTATCCACCAGGAATCAATGGAACAACAGCAGTTTCTGAGGTACTTTGTCGATGAAATAACATCAAGATTGAAGTTGAACTACTTGAAGAGAAAAGCTGTCACTCTCAGACACTTGCATTGAGGAAAAGTGCTTCCAAAATGAAGTAAAAATTGAGTGTTCAGGTAAAAATTGAAAACAAACTAGGATGTGAAGAACTTTATTGATTGGAAATCCTATTCCTGATAATACCCATTTGGAAACATTTTCCAGGCTACCTTTTGAATTATATATAATTCATTTTTATAAATAAATATTATATAAATATATAAAATACACTATATAAATATTAAATATAAATATATTAAATGCTTATATATTTATAAATATATTTATATTTACTTACATATGGATGGAGTCGGGGAGATTATAATGTTACACTATGGATGAAAAGGAGAAATTTCAAATATTGCATAATACACATTTCTCCAAGTAAAGAATAGAAATTGAAGTAGACTTGTCTTTCTAATACAGTGTGTTCACACCAGCCAATACTTGTATTTGTGCATTCATTTATTTGCTTACTTATTTATTTCTCAAGTTAGGTGAAAAGTTTCGACCCTGTTTTATCATTATTTGACATGGAAACTGTCAGAGATCTGAAATTCCAACTCTCCAGAATTAGTATTTTATTCTTCATATATCTATTGGAATTATTTTTCCTATAATATAAATTGATCCATTTCTCCACCTTTTTCCCCAAAGATTTAATTAATTAATTAATGTATTTATTTATTTATTTGAGAGAGAGACAGCGCAAGCAGGGGGAGGAGCAGGGGGAGAGGGAAAAGCGGATTCCATGCTGAGTGTGGAGCCCAATGTGGGGCTTGATCCTACAACCCTGAGATTATGACCTGAGCCAAAACCAAAAGTTGATCGCTTAACCAACTGAGCCAGTCAGGTACCCCAACTTCTCTCCTTCAATTAAAAATTGCCATTGCCAGGGCATGTGGGTGGCTTAGTCAGTTGGGCATCTGACTTTAGTTTGGGTCGTGATCCCAGGGTTCTGGGATCGGGCCCTGCGTCAGGCTCCCTGCTCTACGAGGAGTCTGTTTCTCCCTCTCCCTTTGCCTCTCCCCTGCTCCTGCTCTCTCTCTCTCTGTCTCAAATAAATAAATAAATAATAAAATCTTAGGGGGAAAAAAAAGATTGCCAGTGCCTACTCCATGCTGACAAGGTGGACTCCAAACACCTTAGTATAGCCAAAAAGACTCTTTAGATCTTTCCGGTAGTCCAATATTGAGGAATGAATTCCAGTCATTTTCAGTCACAGTTGAATACACTCTAGATCAGAGGTTTGTTACTTCTTTGGATAAGTGGTTTATATTCAAAACACCATTTAAACAGCAGCAACAATTATAGTTCAGTCTCTAAGGTAGCATAATATCTCAAACATTCTGTACAACTTTCACTATTATGACACATGCCACTTTGTAGCTGTTTAGTGATGAGATGCCCCATTGAGCTATCAAATCTCTAGAAGCAGTTTGTGCTTGTTAGATATGCCTTTTTGTGGGGGGAGAGGTTAATGGTTGATGTCATACAGATTCACAACTCTTATTTCTAGTAAGCTTTATTCCACTCTTCAGTGAAACAAAATTGGAAATAGAAGTACTTACATTTGCTTAAAAATATAGTGTCCTTTCTCCACCTAAAGTTATTGTTTGAATTGATGTCCACACCTTTATATTCCCCTCTAGTTAACAGAAATTTGTAGTTAGAATGAATGAATGAATGACTAAGCAAATGAATGAATAATGACAGTGTTTTGAGTAGAGTTCATACTGGAGCAGTTGGAGGAAAAAAAAAAGGAAATCACTGAAAGATAGGAAAAGGAGCCAAAAATTGCCCTAAAACCTAAGAAGTAGTTAACTTAAAGCAGAAATTGGAATATCATATCATTGGTTTATGAGGTTGAATAATGCGAGGACTTAGAAAAACTTACAGCTCTTCCAATGAAAACATTATTAATCATGCCCAAAGAAGAATTTTCAGAGTAGTGGAAGGGAAATGAAGTTTCAGTAGGTTCAGAAGGAGTAGCCAGTGACTGAAAGGAAAAAATTATTCTTTGTGGCTAAGGGTGACCTAAGTGAATTCCATTGGGAACACTTAGAATCATCTTAATTTGATCCATTACAGAGCCACATTTTCTTTCTGGTATCTTTTTTAACTTAGGGACTCAGAGCCCATATATATATAATCTGTGTTCTCAAGCATCATACATTTAAGATTTTGTATGACATCATTACTCAATGATAATATTTTGTAGAAGTTTGGGGGAATGGCCCATGTTCTCTAGATGGTCTTTCTTGACCTGACCACAAAATACGACATATATGGGTTTAACACCTGACAGGTTAACTTCTGGATCTTACTCTTTCCTCTCTGACTGTTCATTCTTACATTCTAACACTATTTGTGTTGCTTTGATCTTTCTTTTTTGTTACACTTCCACATTAGCTTTAGGCATTTCCTCAAAACTCAGTCCTAGGCTCTGCTACTTTCTGTTGAAGATATTTCGTGTTGAAATTATTTCTAAGACAAGAAGCAAAGATTACAATTTTTTCAATGATAAAGTAAATGATTTACCAATTTGTATGTATTTTTAGGTTGAAAAAAGATAGAGCTGCATCTTATTTGGGGTCATATTCTAAGCAAAAAGTGGGGAAAAAAAGCCTGGAATAAAAATTACCCTTGAAAATATGTACACTTAGCTTTCAATAGACAAGCTTCTAACATTTTGTAAGCATATAAAGCATGCAGTAATGCTGTTTGACCTTGAGAAAGTAGCTAAGCATCTCATTCCTCAATTTTTCATATGTAAAATAGGGATAAAATAATAATTATCTCTTAAGATTATTGCAAAGATAAATGAGTAAGTGGGTATAAAACATTCAGAATAACAGTTGGCACACAGTATATTCTCAATGTATTTAAAATATATATATTAAAGAGTATTTAATGTAAAATATATAATTTTATACAGTATTTCTATCATATGTAAATGAGATGGTAAAGCTCACATATTAGAATTTTTGTAAGTTAATACAAACATGATATGTTGCCACAATAATGCTCCCTTCACTTGCTTAACTATTGTTTTTTGAGATGTATTCTCACAAGTAAGAATTGAAATTTATCACCCTACAACTATCTCTAGGCTTATAACTTTCTCATTGTTAGCTTTTGCATACAATACTCACAAATCTAAGTTACTCTTCAAAGTATTAGAAGCATTAGGAAGTCTACCATTCTATGTTCTTCTGAATTACATTGAAGCTCCATACATTTTTTTTTTCTATTTTGTAGGGCTTCTTCTTTTGACTTTGGTGATTTTTAGGTACGTATTATTTCCTTTGCTTTTATCACACATCATTTGCCCAGTGTTTTGAATGCACAAAGGACGAAAGCTACTCCTTGATGGATATCAATGGAATGCTACTCCACAAAATGGATAAGGTTAATTGTCTCTGCTATAGATGATTTTCTTTATTGGAAAGAGAATATTCATTTACCTATTTAGCACTCAAGAGTAAAGGAAAACAGACTGTTCTTTACACCTTTTTCAGAGCTCTCTATTCAAATCATTGGCAATGTCAACCCTTGGAAAGATTTCTACCTTAATGTACATACTTCAGAATTTCTAAGGAAAATTTTGGTTGATAGTTTACTCTTCCACTCTTATTTGTCTTTTGCAGAGTTATATTTCACTATATACACCAGAGCTAAGCTGTTCTTACCATTACTAACATTTAGGGTCCTAGCTATAAAGAGATGCCATGGTCAAATTAGAATAAATTAAAGTCTGTTAACGTTTAACAGAAGCAGTTTAGCAGTTTTTAAAGATGTGAGTAGGAAAAATGGTGTAGTCCCCAAGAGCAGATAACAGTGGAAACCTGCTTACATCTTTAGCGAGAAAGAAAAGAAGGTGAATCATTCGACAAACGACAGACAGAAAGGTGTAAGTAGAGAAAGCAACCAGACAGGAGCAGCCTTTGGGCAAAGGACCCAGTCAGCCTAAGACAATCCTGCAGGGAGGGAACCAGGAGCAAGACATATAATTTACAGGGCACAACGAGTAGTGAAAATGATGGACCCCTTGTTAAAAATTATTATTAAGATTTGAAGACATTGACTTCAGAGCATTGAACCAAGCACGGAGCCCTTCTGAGTGTAGAGCCCTGGGCAAACGCACAAGTCTCACACCCTGGAAACCAGCCCTGGCCAGGAGAAAAATCAATCTCAAAGCTTCACTTTTCACTCTCATTAGAACACTACTGTGTTCCCCGCTTGCTGAACTAAATGAAGAGCCAGAAGGTTAGGGAATCTATTGACAGGTCATCCTGGTGAGACCCGAACATGGAGAAGAAGGATATCCAGCATACCCAAGGCTTCCTGATAAGCTAAAGTCGTTCATCCAATACCAGTTTACCAAGATTCACACTCCCATTGCAAGTGGTGAGGAACTTATTCCCATACATCTGCTTAAAATAAATAGAAAAGAAAAACACCACTGATGTAAAATATAAATTGAGACTTGACAAGAGAGGTAAATAAGCAGAAGCTCATCCGGTCAAAAACAATTTTTAAATGTTACGAAATTCATGGTGGCATATCATCACGTCACTAGAACAACCACTTGCTTGCTTACAAAAGAATCTTTACTAACCCTGTTGTCTTCTTTTCTGGCATAGGATGATAATAAAAAATACTTTAATATAAGTACATTTATTTTGTGATCCCCTCTTACAAAGTAAGGATTAGAGCATTAGATGGTAAACTATTTTTTAAATATTTTATTTATTTATTTATTTGCGAGTGAGTGAGCGAGAGAGAGAGAGAGCATGAGCAAAGGGAGAGATGGAAGCAGACTCCCTGAGCAGGGAGCCCAATGCAGGACTCAATCCAGGGACTCCAGGATCATGACCTGAGTCAGAGGCAGACACTTAACTGACTGAGCCACCCAGATGCCCCTAGACCGTGAAATATTTTTCAAAACCATAAAGTCAGGGGAAAATCAAACTTGCATAGAATAAAAGATTATACTTATAGGAATTGATGGCCACTATGTACTAATTTATCTCCATATATTTCAACCCTTTGCTTTTCCCACCTGCATATTCATTTTTATTTCATAGAGGCTTACATTCTTCTAGAGTTATGGGTTCCCACACACATGCATAGAAATATATGTAGATGTGCAGATTTGGAAATATCTATTTTAATATTACTGATGTTTTTGTTTGATAATTTACACTGAAGTATATAGCATTTGTAAACTTTCCGTCATCCTGGATAGGCAAACTTATTACAAAATAAATATGTCTTATATGTGGTTGAGAGATTACCTAATAATACACTTGGGAATATCAGGAATTATATGCCAAAAAATTAGGGAAAATTCTATAATTCTCTAGCTATTATTCATTCACCAATATTTATGCAACAGCTATTTCTTGAATGCTTACTATGGGCCAGGTATTATGAAAAGCACTGACGAAAAAAAGGAATAACATTTCCCCTACCTTGTAAGAACCCCATTTTTGCCAATGATATTAATGTTAAAAAATAACTTCAAGACATGTAAAAAACAATAAAAATGTGTATTAATTTGTTATTTGTTGGATATATCCATTGCTAGAATATAGGTTTCACAAAAGCAGATCTGTTTCCATTTTATCTTATTGCTCAATCTCCTGTGTATCAAGTGGCATCTGACACCTAAAAGACCCTCAATAAATGTGCTGAGTTTAAAAATGTGAATGAATAGGTTTTAAAAAAAAAGGCTATGACATCATGGTAAGGCTATGACATCATGGAAGGTTAACTCTCGATGAGAGGAGACTAATAATAAAATGATAATGATAAGAATGATAAAAATAAGTGGTAGATAAAATTCACTGTTAACCATATGCCACATTGTGCTTGGCATATAATACACAGTTATTGATTAACCTATATCTTTGCTTCATAATGGAGTCACTGCTGGTATTTTACTTTATAAGTAAAGAAAAGGAACAAGAGAGGATAAAAAATCCAATAAGGGTACAAGTCTTGCCTCAAGAAGACACCAACTTCCTTGGTTTAAACCACTTGATCCTGCCACTCACAGAATTCTCAGAACATATAAGAATTGGCTATGAAAGCATGAGTGATAGTATGCCTGGCAGGTGGGGAAATGTATGAGTCATTTAGAGAACCACAAATATTTTAGGATAGTGGAGATAGTGCGCCTCTGAGAAGGTGTGAGGATAAGCCCAAAAATATAGCTTAGCCAGATTACAAAACATATGAAGCTCATGCTAGAGTGTGTGTCATTGCAAAGGAGATGCATAGCTATTAAAACATGCACTGAAGAAATAACATGAGGAGAGTTGCATGTTTATTGATTCATCATTATATAAAATTCCTCCAAATATTATATTTTGAATATGTCAAAAATGTAGAACAGATCTTTACTTATTTAAATATAAGCTTATTTATCTTACTTTAAATATAAATTTCTTTACCTATCTTTATTTGCTATTTACTATAACACGCTTTTTTAAAAGATTTATTTATTTGAGAGAGAGAGAAAATGCTTGCAGTGGGGAGGGGCAGAGGGAGAGAGAATCCCAAGCAGACTCCCCAGTGAGTGTAGACCTGACTTGGGGCTTCATCTCATGACCCTGAGATCATGACATGAACCTAAACCAAGAGTTGGATGCTCAACTGACTGAGCCACATGGGTGCCCCATTACAATATATTTTAAACACCATCACATTGTACTGCCACGAAATCTGCACATATTTCCAAGGGGCAGAAATAACACAAGTTAAGTAAGTTCTCATATTGGAATGAGGAGAACAAAGCTCAAAGAAATAAGACTGAGTGTATATTTACTCTATTTCACCTGGGAAATTCCTTGGTGCATTTTGATAGAACATTAAATTGAAACCTATCAAGTTTCTTAAATTTTTACATTTAATGGAACATATTACATATCTTCAGAGAAGGAACAGATATTTTGTAATAACGTTATAGAACTATCAAGAAAGTTCTTGTGCTATTTGCTACATGACATTGTCTGGTGAATAGGAAATTTAATATTGATATTAAATAATTCATGACTTTGTTACACCAAGGCTCAGGACATTTTGTAAAGTCACTCTCTATGTGAGACATATACACACACACAAACACACACAGACACACACACACACACACACACACACACACTTGGCCTCTCACATTCCTTGGTTGATGGCTCCTTTGGTCTTCCTCCTCCCACTGTAGACTTTTACCTTCCTAGCTTTGTTTGTACATTTGTGTAAAGCTCAATTCCTATAATAAACACTTTATCTGATAACTCAAAATGGTTCTGCTTCCCTGAGGGAACATTGACAGTTATGTTTTTCAACCCCTTAGTTGGAAAACAAAATTAGGAGGAAAATTTAAGAACTACTGAAAGTAAATATATAAAGATGAAGAAAAATGGCTATTAGCTCATCCATTCAGTCAGTTTTAACCTCTCACACTTCAGCATGCCATTTGGGATTCTTATCAAATCTAGTATAATTGATTGGTAATTTTATTGTTTCCCTTAAATATTGAATTTACAGTGTGTGTACGCCACCAGGAAGAAACTGTCATGCAAATTCAGCCAAGGTTTTATTTGCACAGTTTTTTATCTCATTAGCCTTTGTGCCATCCTGTTTGAGCCACCTTTGTCTATTCACCTTCATTCTCAAATATTTGTATTCTTTTAATGAATTCCCTCTACAAACATCCAGTAGGATGGATAAGGGGGAAGAATTAGGTAATTGTTTTTTTTCTATACATAGCAATATAAATACCAATTTCTACAAACCATAAATCTAATTCAGAAAAACTTTTATCTTTCTGTAAAAGGGTTAATGATTCAAATTCTGTACCATAATTATAAATTGTACAACACTGAAATTTGTAAAATTTTCTGATACTGGCAATGACACTATTTTAAACTTCTCTTCCAGCCTTATGGTTAAATAGGCTTTTTTTGAACAACCCTACAGAATGTACCATCGATAGAGAATGAAGAGTGGAGCACTGCTGTCTCTTAAGTGGAAGGAAAGGTCTCCAAAGACAATCTCCTTCCCTTCTGCCTTCCAAAAAAGTTTCTGTTGGCAGAGAATTGGTTGCCAACAAGGTTAGGTTTTCCTTAGAGGAAAATGCTAACAGCAGAAGTGCATTAGGATACAGAGTCATGGATCAGCTGAGGAGGAGAGAGTCTGACTGTGGAGCCGTCACTTAACCGTGAATTTTAAAGGAGCCAGCAGTGCTTTCAATTCAGTAATGGCCACTGAATATTGGTAGAAGTAAAATCAAATCCTCTGGAATAAAGCTCCCTTAATTTAATCCCACCATATTCATAAAGATTAGGGTCCAGCAATCAGTTCATAACCAAGGATAACAAACACACCAGTAGATAAGAATCCTGTATGAAAGGCAGCATGAAAGCAAATAACTGATTTTGACCTTGAGGGATATTGGGATAATCAAATATATAATACAGAACAACTCTGTAAGAAATATTTAGAGAATAAAAAGATGCAATTAGAGAAATTGCAACAAAAGGGCATGAGATCTGAAGAGGAATATTTGAAAACAACTATAAACTAACATTTATACAGATTTTCTAGATGTAAAATAAAGTCCTTGAAAAGATATGGCTTTATTAATCTTGAGATAATAAAAAACTAAAGAAAGAATTAGAAAGTTGGAAGATGTATCTGAAGAAATGACCCGTATTTAAGCATCTCCCAGAGAAGAAGATGAAAATTAGGGGGGGAAAAGGGGATATAAAGGACAGAATGAAAATGTATAACATACATTTAATTGGTGTTGTAGAGGGAAAGAATTTTTAAAAAATGAACTGAAGGAAAACTGTTACAAATTTTCCAGTACTGACAAAAATAGTAATACTAATGAACAATTTATAAATCTGTATTCTATGTACAACCAGGAGAAAATAGACCCAAATTCATTATACTGAAGCTTTCAAAACAAAAAGCAAAAGACCCTTAAAAATCAACACAGAGAAAATCCAAATCATTCACAAAGTAACAATTAGAAAGGCAGCATCTTTTTATCATCAACAAATGATACCAGAAAAAAGAAAAAAATATTACCATGTTCTTATGAAAGGTAAATGTCAACCTAGAACTTTGTACCTAAAAAAACTATTTTTCAGGGGCACCTGGGTGGCACAGTGGTTAAGCATCTGCCTTTGGCTCAGGGCGTGATCCCGACATTGTGGGATCGAGCCCCACATCAGGCTCTTCCGCTATGAGCCTGCTTCTTCCTCTCCCACTCCCCCTGCTTGTGCTCCCTCTCTCGCTGGCTGTCTCTATCTCTGTCAAATAAATAAATAAAATCTTAAAAAAAATAAAAATAACAAAATAAATAAACTATTTTCCAAAAATGCACATCAAATAAATATAATTTTATACTTACTAGATTGGCCATAATTTAGAAGTCTAAAAATACCAATTTTGAAAGAATGAACATCAATGAGAATTTACTGATGGAGGTGAATTGGATAATTTCTTTGGGAAAAAAGTTAGTATTAACCTATAATATTAAATATTCACAAAGCCATTGACCCAGCAATTCTACATGCATACAAAAAAGATGAATCTAAAAATATTTATAGCAGCACTGCAAATTAAAAACAAAGCAAAACTAGAAACACCCTAATCACCATATACAAAAGAATGGTTAAAGAAATCATGATGTGTCAAAATGGACCACTGCATACATGCAAAGAGACAAATAAACCTTTAAAACATAATATTGAGGGAAAATGGAAATAGACAACTGTATATAATTCGATACCGTTTTTATAAAGCTCTCAAACAGGAGAAAATTGACAATATAATACTGTTTATGCTTACGTGTATGAATGCTAAAACTGAAGCAAAAACAAGAACAAAAGAAAAGGAAGTACAAACACAAAATACAATATACTTGTTCCCTCTGGAGTGAAAATAAACAGATAACATAGGACAATAGAACGTGAATATTTCCAAGTTATAAATTATATTCTCTTTCTTGGGTTGTATACTGGGTTAATCAGTGTTCTTTTAATTATTAATTAAAATGACAAGAGTAAAATATATTATTTTAGTTAAATAAATATGTGTACAAATATTTGAATTTAATTTCCCATTTTTCTCTGTGAAGCAGTTATCTTTTTAGAAAGAAATGTATTTGGCATAATTTGTATGAACCTCATTTTGTAGTGAATTCAATTTCTCACTGCCATTGTTAGGTTCCCTTGAAAACTTTTTCTTGATGTTCTGTCATTGGATCACAGTAGTTCCCTGCTACTGAGTCATAAATTCTAAGGATACGACTAAGGAATTGCATTTTCTAAATACCCAAGGTAATCCTTAAGTACATTAAAGTTAGATAATTATTGCTTGAAGAAATGGATGTTCCTCTCAAATGCACAGTCAATGCAGGTGGCCCACTGTGCTGTCTGTACTGCTCAAGTGAGCTAAACAGAGACATATGGAATTCTCAGGGACCTACTTGAAACTCATTCCCTTAAAGCACAGCCAGTACTTTTTAGAATGAGGGTTATGTCTTTCCTCATACATAACTATGAAAGAAATTAGTATTCATTAACACTATTATTTCTTGATGAGCTAGGATGTGGCAACAGAGCACTCCAAAATCAGTTCCAAATGATTATAGTTGGCAAAATAAAGTTAAAATCATTTTCTGTCCTACCTTAAAGCTGAGATTGGATCCAGGACTGAGAAGCTATCTCCTTGTTCCTGTCTTGGGTCCCAGTTGCATATCAATAACCTTCTAGAAAGAAGGCATTTACTGTGTTGAATGTATAGACACTTCATTTTAACATTCTATGAAGATAAAAGGAACAGAAAGGAATTAGCAACAAGATTTTTATAATTAATGCATTGATATCATTAAAGTCAAATACTCTGGTTCTGTGGAATATCTTGTAGTTTTATTTCTCTATGGCAACTCCTTTCTGTGTGTCTTTTTTATGTCCCCTGCATTAGAAAGTGAATAGAGATATCTGCATAACACAATGTATCTTTCTGTGAGCATAGGTGAATTGAATGACAGCACCTGTTAGGTGATATTTGAAGCTTGGTAAACTAAAACTACCTTAGGGCCTCAAATGTATATGTGGAGGCATATATCTATTCCAGTGACCACAAACCTGGGAATGAGTAATGCCAAGGGTGGGTCAGAGACGGGTATAAAGGATACAGGTAGAGTACATAAAGTATTTGGAACCTATTGATCTGTTGACAAAACAACATACCAATTCACTTTTCAGTTTTTATGTTTTTCACACTGGAGATATAAAGATGCAATCTGAGTACACAATGAATAATAGAAAAACAGTAGCTTGCCCACCTGCTCAATGGAAAGTAGCATCCTTGCCTTGGCCCTTTCACCAAATATATATTTATTAGAATCCACTTAGTTGATAACAAGTCTCAACCTTAACTTTATTAGATATTATCTGGCCATCATTTTTATCATCTAAAAGATAGTAATAAAATATCTGCCCTGTCAACATAACTGGCATGTGATATGAGATTTTAGGCGAGCTACTCAATACAATATAAAGCACGGTATGACATAATTTATGATTATTAGTGTATGAATCATTGTAACTTTGGATTGGGATAAGTCACTTTTTCAGTAACTAGGTAGTCTTCATATCTGACTCAAAACATGTTAAACATGCAAGGTTAGACGCCAATATACCCATAACCTAGAGGACGTGATCATCATTTGGATTGGAATCTACAAGGTCAAAATTATAAGGCTATTTCAGAAATATTTCAAAACTGTAAATAGACTGTCTCCTAGGTGTCTTCAATTCCTCTGAGCAAAAAAGGGATTCTTTGGCTACAGCCCCAACTGGTTGATAGAGCAATTATTCCCATAGGTAAAAAATGATATTACGGGTGGGAAAGAAACACTTAGTGACTGCCAGTTTAATTCAGGACAAAGTATAGGCAAATACAAATAAGCCAGCATGGTGATTCCCCTTGAATGTACATATTACCTTGAAATGTTGGGAAGCAAATGGTGTGAAGAACTGTGGCAATGCAGTGGAGTCAGAAAGGGTCTGGGTTCAAATCTGATTTTCACCTCTTAGTATTGACATTTTGGACCAAGTGCTCAAACTCTCTCTTCTTTATTAAGGTCTCCCTCTATCAAAGTGGAGATGAAAACCATTCTACTTCGTTGGGTAACTGTGAGGATAAATAAGAAAGTATAATTGATGTACTTATTTTGGTATTTGTTATATATGTGTGTATATATATATATATATTTTTTTTTTTAAAGATTTTNATATATTTTTTTTTTAAAGATTTTATTTATTTGTTTGACAGACAGAGAGACAGCTAGCCAGAGAGGGAACACAAGCAGGGGGAGTGAAGAAGCAGGCTCCCATCGGAGGAGCCTGATGTGGGGCTCGATCCCAAAACGCTGGGATCACGCCCTGAGCCGAAGGCAGATGCTTAACGACTGAGCCACCCAGGCACCCCTTGGTATTTGTTATATTGGAGTTTAATGATAACGAGGGTTTGGAGCCCGACCACCTCTGTTTCAGTTGGCAATGGCACTTACCAGATGTGTGGCCCCTGGCAGTATGCGTAACCATTCTGGCTCAATTTTTTCAACTATGAGAAGAACAAGGCTAATGATGATACCTACTTCGCTAAGATTAAAATAATATCTTAAAGTTTTTAAAACAGCACCTAGTACTTAGCACATAGTAGGTGCTATAAGCTTTTTAAATAAAATACGTAATAAAATTCTTATTAGCTATACCAGATTAATAATTTTAAAAATATTTTCTCTAGTTCTTGGGGCAATAGTTGAAGATATTTGTTGATAGTATAGTTCTTACTCAGAAAATCAAATTGTTCAGATAATATTCTCTGAGAAATCAAGGGAAAAATTTTCCACAAAGCTGAAACCAAAGGCTATGGTCTAGCTGTGAATAATCACAGCTGGCTTTCTTTAAAAGGTTAGAGGATTAGAATGTTAATAATTTTGTATTTCTTAAGCAAATATGTTCAAACATGCAATGAGCAGCTGTTCCCATGGAAGAATGAGCCAGTGACAAGTTCCATCATTTAAAAGAAAAGCTATTTTTGGTCAAATGAGAGTGCAAAAAAAGTGCTGTTTTTAAAATGTTTTTTAATGACAGGAAACATAAATATTTTTTGCAGCTCTTTAATTCAGAAAACAGCTTGCATAATGTTTTTGAACTTGAGAAGAGTAGATATAAAGCTGTTCCCAAATCCTAGAACTATCAATTCTTACTTTTTTTGGAAGACAAAAAAATACATATATACTTTGTACAATGGTGGAAGCTGCAATCAACATACATAGGAAAAACCTTAGTTTATCTGAAGCAATGTTTCTCAATCTTTTTTTTTTTCCTTTTCATTATCACCCCCTTAAATAGGCTTTTTGGACATTTTATTTTCTAACTGTCTCTCACATGCAATTTTGATACCATAAATATGATGTACATATGATATGTACTCTACACATATTTGTGATTTAAACATAAAAAGAACCAATTTTCTTTCCTGGGGGCAATATCACCCCCTCACACACTTTGAGAATTCATGGTTTAAAGTGATAGATCTGCAAAGGGAGTTGTTTGGCCTTTGGACAGAAAAACATGCCCTTAGTTTCACAGACCTTATTTCATTAGGTTTCTTACTTAAAATTGTTTCTATTTTGTTTGCTTTATTTGTTTTGTTTTGGTTGGTTTAATTTATTTAGTATCAAGAAACCTATTTTATTTTTTTGTTTCTAGCTGCAAGCCTAGAAAGTCTATGTTTAATTGAACATGGAGAAATATTTTTAAAGTATTTAAATACTTTATTATATTTTTGATCATTTTTGCTCAACTGCCTTATATGAAAAAGGCTTAAGTTACGGGTAAACTGTATAACCTCTTTATGTCTCCATATCCTTATCTATATATGAGGACAGTAACAATATCTACCTCGTAGGGGTTACAAAGCTTAAATGTATTAATATGCATAAAGTTCTTAGGACAGTGCCTAGTAAATAGCAGTACATCATTTTCTTATTTTTAATAAAAACTAGCTTAAGACTTTATAATACCATACCTTATGAAAATACAAGTTTAGTTCATTCAATCAACTAGAAAGAGTCAAGACCCAGAAAGGGTGAGGCAAAAAAAAAAAAAAATCGCTGGGGCCTAAGATTTCACATGGTTTCTCTCATGTCTGATTCATTCTTTATAGACATGTTATGTTATTTTCTCTATTCTCACAACTGGTCTTCTACTCTAAGGTTTACACGATCTTATATTTAAGCATTTCTAATCCAATTTCAAATTTCTTTCAGGTTGGCTAAGCTATTCTTTCTTTATCCAAACCTTTGTGGTCTGTGGAGTTGGAACAGCCATATCAAACTAAGTAGAGAAACCCAGATTTTGAGAGCAAGTGACAATTATGAAATACAGAGGTCTTCTTGGAGTGGACTAATATGCAGAAGTTGTCTACCACAACTGGGTAAGAGGCACCAGCCAGCAAATCACCATTTATGAGATGTCAATTTCATTTGTTTCCTGAATTAATATTCCCAAATGTAGAGAAAATTAATAATGGCAAACTAAATTGAAATATGCTAACCTAAGAAGATGGAATAGTTACTAGGACAATATATTACACTGGCCAAGACTAATCGTTTGGCTACATAATGGCCCAGATATCATAAAATAATAATCTCTCTTTTATAAAAGGCAGCTGAAAGATAAAAACATCAAGAGTGTAGTAATGTGTTTTCTTAAAATACATTAAAAAACTTTCTCCATGCTCAATTAAATATAAAATAAAATAGGCCCCCAAAATGTCATAGCTGTCTTTAAATATCATGATCTTATTTTATTTTAGTTGCTGGCAAGGAGTGAACTATTATGTGTATCTTTATCATCTTTACCTTTAAATATCCTGTATACAATATCTACTGTGGTAATAATTTTAGGAAAAATGTAACTACATGCTACTTGATATTTTGCATCATTTGTGGTACTAAAGAAAAGCTTACACTGTGTTAAAATAACAACACACTATGAAAGCTCAAAATGGCAATTTCTCACAAACATATTGTCTGATAGTGTTTAAAGACAGTCCCAAGAAATGGAAGAGCTTGAATATAAAATCTCTGACATTGTTTCTCTTATTCAGGTACTGGACATTAAGCATCATGACATAGAAAATGAATTTAACATCTCCACAAAGTTGAAAATTATATTGCTGTTTTGTGACATTCTAGAGAGCTCAAACGCTGCTGGAATCAGGCTACATTATATAGGGTACATGGGAAAATAGTATGGGCCTCAATCACCCCATTGTCATACCGGTCTAGTTTCCCATCACACACAATAAATCAATTGAGATAGAGAGGATTTTGTCACCCTAGACACCAAATGAAGTTTATTTGCTACCAGTTGGGATTGTGTTGAAGGAAGAATTCCAGAGAAAGAACTTCTGCTTAAAATTATTTTGCCATAATATTGGAAAACAAGGCAATTCAATTGTCAACATGAAAATATTTATTCAATATATTATAGATATCCTTAAACAAACTGGATCACAATAAATATAAAAAATGTAAATTCTGTTTTGACAGGTGTGAAAATTAACAACTCCGGAAACAATGAATGTTGGCAAGGATGTGGAGAAACGGGAACCCTCTTACACTGTTTGTGGGAATGCAAACTGGTGCAGCCACTCTGAAAATCAGTATGGAGTTTCCTTAAAAAGTTAAAAATAGAACTACCTACAACCCAGCAATTGCACTACTAGGTATTTATCCAAAAGATACAAAAATAGCGGTTCCAAGTGGCACCTGCACCCCAATGTTTATAGCAACAATGTCTACAATAGCCAAAATATGGAAAGAGCCCAGATGTCCATCAACAGATGAATGGATAAAGGAGATTTGGTATATATACACACACACATATACATACACACACACACACACACGTGCGCGGGCGCACACACACACATACATACATACAATGGAATATTACTCAACCATCAAAAAGAATGAACTCTCTCCATTTGCAAAGATATGGAAGGAGCTAGAGTGTATTATGCTAAACCAAATAAGTCTGTTGGAGAAAGACAAATACCATATGATTTCATTCATATGTGGAATTTAAGAATCAAAACAGATGAACACGGGGAAGGGAAAGAAAAATAAGATAAAAACGGAGGCAAATCATAAGAGACTCTATAGGAAACAAACTGAGGGCTACAAAAGGGAGAGGGGTAGGGGGACTGGGGTAACTGGGTGATGGGCATTAAGGACGGCACTTGATGTAATGAGAACTGGGTGTTATATGTAACTGATGAATCACTACATTCTACCTCAGAAACTAATAATACATTATATGTTAACGAAATTGAATTTAAATAAAAAAATTTAAAAATGTAAATTCCATTAAAACCTTTCCTTAAAAATGTTCATGAAAATATTTATAACCAAAATCAGATTACTAGAGTCTACATAATTTAATAATATATATATAATTAAAATAGTAAAACTGTTCATTTTGAGAGTCATTTTATTCATTTTAAAATCAAGGTGCTTTTGTCCAGGTGATGACATTGTGTCTTTTTTTCCCCTTGACAATTAACATGTTAAGGTTCAAGGCTGTCATCTCATATTTAGAAATGTTTTTTGTTTTTAAAAAAAATAGGGTGTTGACAACTATTTTACACCCCGATTCTTCATTCATTCAAAAAATAGGCCTAAAATATGAAATGCTTGCTTAAACAAACTCTGAAAAATAATTTAATAGAAATAGAAAAAAAAAAACCTTGCTCATCTAAAAAAAGTTCATTAACAAAGGGGATAGAAATGCAACCTTCATATCTGACATACCTTCTAGAAGCACAGTACTTTACAGACAGACAATATTTCTAGCCACTATCTGATAGTTTCTCATTTTATGTATGAGAAAAAAATTAAAGAAGTTAAGTGGTTTTGCTCAAAGAAAGATAATTATCAGCAGAGCTCCAAGGAGACCACAGACTTCTAATTACTTAGGACAATGTTCTACACAACACATTTTATCTTTTTGTCATTTCATACCAAATTTAATGCTATGTGAAGACAGTCTCCTTAAAATTTCCCCATTCCAATAAACATAGCCCCAGATTGTCTTCTTATCCCTCAAACCACACATTGAATGTCAGGTCTTCCTTTGATTTTGCCAAGAAATATGTAAAATATTGGCAAGAAAGTTAAGACAGTTCCTTCTTTTTATCACACTTCCAGTCACTGCTGTAAAAAATTTTACATTTTCTATCAAGGTTGGACTAAGTTTTGAAATAAGACATTTCTCAATTTTATCTGAGAAGACTGATTCTTGATTAGTATGTTTCGCCCCAAGTGAAGGAAATCCCTTAAGAATGAATATGCAGCCACAGAAAAGTAAATTATGAATACAAGCCACATAGCTCATCTTTTTGACACATTTCAGTGTACAGTGTGCAACTATAGCTAGACTTGGTATTTTAACACCTTTATTTTTTAAAGATTATTTATTTGAGAGAGCACGCACGCACATGCGCATGAATGGGGGAGGGGCAGAGGGAGAAGGAGAAGCAGACTCCCCGCTGAGCAGGGAGTCCAATGTGGGGCTTGATCCCAGGACCCTGAGATCATGACCTGAGCAGAAGGCAGATGCTTAATGGACTGAGCCACCCAGGCGCCCCTTAATAGCTTTACTGACATAGGATAAACTCTACCTATTTATAGTGTAGTAACTGGTAAATTTTGACATATGTATTGATATATGCATATATTTATGAAATATATATATATATATTTCTATGGAACATTATAGTAATCAATATAATGAACATGTCCATCAATCCCAAAATTTTCCTTGTTGCTATTGTAATCCCTCCTGCCTATCCTAACTTCCACACTTCCCTCTGGTCCTCAAGCAACCACTGATATGTTTTCTGTCACTGTAGATTGGCTTGCATTTTCTAGACTTTCATGACAAACAGGATCATACAGTATGTACTCTGTTGACTGGCTTTTTTCAGTCATAATTATTTCTAAATATATCCATATTATTATATGTATCAATAATTCATTTACTTTTATTAGTGAGTATCCCATTGTATGGATATACCTTTTTTTTTTTTAAAGAGAGAGTGTGGTGTGCATGAGCAGGGGAGAGGGGAAGGGAGATGGGCAGAGGGAGAGGGAGGGAGAGAATCTTAAGAAGGCTCTCTGCCTAGCATGGATAGAGGTGGAAGGGTGTGGGGGTGTGAGTGGGGGAGCTCTATCTCAAGACCCTGAGATCATGACCTGAGCTGAAATTAAGCATCAGATGCTTAACTGACTGACCCACCCAGGCACCCTGGATATACTATAATTTATTTATACGTTCACCTATTGATGGAAGCTTGGGTTGTCTGTACTTCTTGGATATGAAGAATAAAGCTTCCATTACCAGTTTACATAGTATACATATTTATAGGTAAAAAGCTATACACATTTTTGTATGAACATATGCTAAGTTTTCTCTGTAAGTATATAGCAGTGGATCAGCTACATTATATGGTATGTGTATGTTTAAATTTATAGGAAAGTGCCAAACTATTTTTCACAATAGTTGTACCCATTACATCCCCACCAACAATACATGAGAGTTCTACTTTCTCCACATCCTCTTCAACTCTTAGTATGTGTCTTTTGATTGTAGCCATTCTGACGGCTATGCAGTGATTTCATTAGGGTTTTGTGTTTCCCTTTTCACAATTAATACTATTATTTAATGTGCTTCCTATTTATTTTCTTTAGTGAAACATCTGCTCAAATCTTTGCCCCATTTTTAAATTGGATTGTTGCCTTATTGTAACCTTCTAAGACTTTTCTTTGTATGTTCTGATTGTAAGTCCTTTATGAAATATATGGTTTGCAATTATTTTCTATCACACTATGGTTTCTCTAATTTTCTTCATGGTTCCTTGAAGTATAAAAATGTGTATTTATTTATGCATGTGGATATGCAATTGCCCCAGAAGGAGATGGTGAAAAGATGATCATTTTCTCTATTTAATTATCTTAGCACTTTTTAATTAATTGATTAAATTAATAACAATGGAAAGATTTATTCTGTACTCTCAATTTTGTTTCAGTGAACTACATGCCTATATTTATATCAGTGCCACACTATATTTATTATTATAGCTTTATAATGAGTTTTTAATCAGGTAGTATAAATCTTCGAACATTATTCTTCTTTTTCAAAAAATTTTGGGTAGTCTTGGTCTGTTACATTTTAGAATCAACTTGTTAAATTCCACAAAAATTCTCAGGATTTTGATAGGGATATACTGGATTTATTAATCAACTAGGAATGAATTGTCCTCCTCACAATACAGTTTCTTCCAACTGTTGAACATGAAAGGTCTCTCCATTAACTTAGATCTTCTTTAATTTCCCAGTGTATCTTTGAATGTACAAATCTTTTTCTTGTTAAGTTTGTTCTTAACTACTTTATTTTTTTATGCTATCATAAATGGAATTGTTTTCTAATCTGTTTTTAGTTTCCTTTTCTTTAGCATATAGAAATTTGATTGATTTTTGTATATTGATCTTGTATTCTGTGAATTTGCTGAAGTTGTACATTAGTTCCAATAGCTTTGTTCTGTGTGTATCACTCATGATTTCCACATAGGACATCATGTCATCTGCAAATAAAGACAGTTTTTTTCTCTCTTTATTAAAATAGCTGCATTTTCAGTACAATGCTGACCAGAAGTAATAAAAACAGACAACCTTGCCTTGTTCCTGATATTAGGAAAAAGGAATTCAGTCTTCCACCTCTAAATGCCATGCCAGGTTTTCCTAGGCTCCCTTATGAGGTATATACAATTTCCTTTTTATTTTATTTTTTGTACTACTGGTCTCTCATTTCAAGTGAATATGCATTTGCCTTTCTGTGGTACTGATCCTTTATCATTATAAAGTGCTCCTTTTTGTCTCTAATAAAATTCTCAAAGTAATTTTTTGCTTTATCAACTAAATTATTCTATTGATTTTATTTTTGTTACATTTTAAATTTGTTTTTTAGATATGACATTAGAAGGTACATCTTATCACAAACTACTGCAGATTAATAATTATTTCTGGTAAAATTTAGAACATTTCCTCAAGTATGACTACATTCCTCCCACATCCTTTATGCCATAACTGTTATATATATTTAAATATATATATATATTTAGTGTGTATAAATTTACACTAGAATCCAAACAGCACACTGTTATAATATTGCTTTGTGAAATCTTGTGTGTATTAAAGAAGAGACAGAAAAAAATGTATATCTATTGATCTTTTATAATATGCCACATACATAATATTTCCAGTGATCTTTTTTTTCCTGCAGATTCAAGTAATCATCTGCTGTTATTTCTTTCTGTCTTAAGGATTTCCTTTATTAATTCTTGTTAAAGCAGGTCTGAATTTTCTTGCAGCTCTTGTCAAGCAGGAATAAATTTCTCATTCTTTGTTGTTTTGGGAACATTTTATTTCATCTTCACTTCTGAAGTATAGTTTGGCTGGATATAGAATCTTTGGCTTTTTTTTTTTTCCCTTACACTACTTTCAATAAGTCATCACACTCATTTCTGGCCTCATTGTTTCTGATGAGAAATCAGATGTTAATCTAATTATGGGTTCTTTGAGAATAGTCTTTTTTTTCCTCCTTGAGAATTTCAAATTTTTTTCTTTGAAATTTTCTTTCAACTCTTTGCTTATGATATATCTATGAGAGGATCACTTTGTATGCAATCTTTTTTTTTTTTATGTTTTGGATTATAGATGAATATTTTTCATCAAATTGGACATTTTTCTTCAAATATTTTTTTCTGACCTTTTTTCTTGCTCCTTTCCTTTTGGCTCCAATTACATATATGTTGGTGCAATTGGATGGCATAGATTTCTGAGTCTCTGATCATTGAATTTTTTTTCCCACTTCAATATGTATTATCACATTATATAAATTCTATGAATCCATTGACAATGCCTCTGAGCATAAGTATCACCTACTGCTCTAAATTTAGTGAATCTCCTTCAATCATTGCAGAGAGGATGCTAGTCTTCATGGCCTGTCCTAGCACAGTAAACCTCCTTGCCTACCACATGGGGAAAATTTTGGATGTAGCATCAGATAAGAATGCCACAAATTCTCACTACTCTCACATTATGTTAAGCAGTTTACAAACAAATAATTCTCATAATGTTGCATATCTTGTTTGATTTTTAGTGTCGTTATTAGCTTTGTCAGTTTTGTTGAGTTTCAAAGTTGCTACTGAGAAAAGTTTACTCTCCGAAAGTCCAGCCTCTGATTAATTTTTAGAACAGAGGGAAATCAGTTTAGTAACTGTTTCAGTGTTCTCTTCTGCAAACTTAAATATCTGTGCCAGTTTCAATTGATTTGATTTTCTCCTCATTATTTTCCTGCTTCTTTGCCTTCCTACTAATTTTTGTTTATGTAGCAGACATTATAAGGCTTACCTATTCGAGTTCTGGATATTTATTTCCATGAATTTTTTTGAGTTTTGATCTGGAAAGTAGCTATTTGGGAAAAATTTGATTCGTTTGAATACTTTTAATGTATTCCTATATAATTTACCCAAAGCCATCCAAATCATGAGGTTTACCAGCTTGACCTAGATAATAGGCATTATTTCTAGTCCAATGTGAGTGCCAGGCACTGTTACTTTAAATCTTTTCTGATTCCTCCCTGCCGCTGTTCCCCAGATCACTAGTATTTCATCACACAGCTATGCTGATCAGTACTCTACTGAATACTTGAGGTGATCCCTTTGAAGATACTGAGTTATTGCTATATACTGTTCTCTCCTCTCTAGTACTCTTCCCCATGATGTCTACCTTGTTTTCCCACATTCCCAGGTCTTTCCACTTAGCTTGGAAAGTCGGCTGGGCTTCATCTAGGCTTTCCCCTCTTGTGCGTTGGCCTGAAAACTGTCCAAGAAGGAAGCGGAGGTAATTTTAGATATCATCTCTTTTCCATCTCTTAGAGATCTGCCCTTTATTGCCTGACATCCAGTGTCTGGAAAAGTGTTGCTCATATATTTGATGTGGTGTGTTAGTTTGTTCAAACAGAAGGGTAAATCTGGTTCCTGTTATTCTATCATGAATGGAAGAGTGGAAGTCTGTTATTTTTTCTTTTTCTTTTTTCCTTCTTAAGGAAGAACAAAATTCCTTATTAACTTGAACAAGTTTACATTGAGGGAGATAAGGACTCCCACCATTGTGGCCATAGTGTGAAATTAGAATGTAAACTGTGATCCTCCATTAAATTTGATACCAATGAACAAAAAAGAAATCTGCAGAGCAGCAGATGGTACTGTTTGCAGCTCTGGGATAGACTTGAGGCTCATAGTCACCATCTGCCTGCACAGCATTTTCTCAAACTTCGTATTTAGCAAAGTTTATTGCTACTAAGCTTATGAGCATTACGAGACAGATTACCAAATTCCTGCATTCTACCATGTTTTAATTAAAAGAAATATGTGTCGTGTGTTGGATGGTTATGGAAGCTACGTGAAATATAACTACCACTGTCTGTTACTCTTCTTAATAGCCTCTGTTTTTTTTTTTGTTTTGTTTTGTTTTGTTTTGTTTTAGCTCAATATCTTTTTTGTCTTGAAACAAACATTCACTAAAGTTATATAATATACCTTTAAAAGGTCTGTGGGATCCATCCATTCTTGGCTTTGTGCAGATTCTTACATAAATCTTCCCCCTGAACATCTTCATTAAACCCAACTCTTCATAGTTGGCAAAAGTCACATTAATAGTTTGTGCTTTTTTTATATATTGTAAAATGCAGATGGTTTTATATTTTGTATTCACAGTAAAAAACATTCAGTAAATTTCAGAGCATTCATTGGCATTGTAGCTACACACATTGAAGTGTAATCAACTGGTAGAGAGATTTGGAGAGGTTACAATAGTGCGTAATTAATCTTAGTTTTGGATAGTGTTGCAAGTCAGGCATCTACATCTATGGATTTTTCACACTAGCTTGCATAATCCCCATTCACAGTATTAGGTTAAAACAAAGGAAATTTTTGGTCAAATTTAACAACCTCATACAGTTCAAACTGACATAAGGCAACTCTATTACCACCACTTGACAACATTGAGATGATACTTCCATTAATGATTTCCAGAATAGGAACACAGGCATCTTCTTACTGTTACTGCTTTTAATATAAAAATGCACAGTGAATACCTCAGTAATATTTAATTTCTGTGATATTTTGATTATAAAATCTTAACGTGAACTGAATAAAAAGTGAATTTATAGTCCCTAAAGTGTGGTGAATCTCCACTAAATTTATGACTTAAAATATATATAGTTCAAGTGATTTTAAAATTTATCTATAGGAAAAAGAATAATTTGAGAACAAATTGAGGGAAAGGGGCTTACTCTAGTTCAAGATATAATAAATAAACTGCTTGTAGCTAGCACAATGAAAAAGGAAAGCCTGTGTCTTCTAGCTTTGTTATTCATGGATATGTGACCCTAGGCTTGATACCGGACAATTCTGTGTTTCAGGTTTTCTCTTTCTTTTTTAAGTTTTTATTTAAATTCCAGTTAGTTATAGAGAACAAACTGATGGTTACTGGAGGGGAGGTGGGTGGGGGGAATGGGTTAAATGGCTGATGGGGATTAGGGGTGCACTTGTTGAGATGAGCACCGGGCGGTGTAAGTGATGAAACACTAAATTTTACTCCTGAAACTAATATCATAGCATATGTTAGCCTGAATTTAAATAAAAACTTGAAAAAGAAAAAAAAAGTACACTGAATATAAACCTTCTTTCAAGTAACATCTCATCACATGTGCACTCCTTTTTTAAAGATTATTTATTTGAGAGAGAGAGAGTGGGGGGGGGGAGAGGGAGAAAGTCTTAAACAGACTCCCCACTGAACATGGAGCTCAACATGGGGCTCAATTTCATGACCCTGAGATCATGACCTGAGCTGAAACTAAGAGTCGAAACCAAGAGTTGAAACCAAGAGTCAGACACAACTGAGCCATCAGGGTGCTCCAGCAAGTGCGCTCCTTAATCTCCATCACCTAATTCACCCATCCCTCCCCCACCTCCTGCTCTGGGAATCATCAGTTTGTTTTCTATACTTAAGAGTCTGTTTCTTGGTTTGCCTCTCTCTCTTTTTTTTCTTCTTCTTTTTTTTTAAATGTAGGTAGTATTAGTACCTACATCAAAAGATTGTTGTAAGGATCGAGTCAATTCATATAATGTATTTCAAAATCTCTTAGGCACAGTGAGAACTAACTAAATGTTAGTTGCTATTGTAACTATTGTTATTTTAGGTGTATATTCAGTATTTAGGAGTGACACAGCATAGATTTACATTCTGGCACTTTACCGTCGGCGACTCTGTTGTCTCATTACAAAAATGTAGATAAAAGTAGCTCCAACTTATTTCATAGGTTGTTAGAGGTTTAAATGAGTTGACACATGCAAATAAGTGAAGATCTTCGTCGTTGAGACTTCTTAACAGACAAACTATTTTCCTACCTGAATGGAAATTATTGTAATTCAAGATTGTGAGAGACTATATGATTTACCACTCCATTCCATCTTCAATGTCTAAGCAGGTTTAGACACAACGTTCTCCAAAAATTGGTACATTCTCCATTGCTCAAACCCCTGGGACAAATACGAGCCAAAGCTAATACATTCAGTTATGGAACATAGAAATTGTTTTCCAGGTTGTAGGGCTAAGTGTGCAGGAAGCAACAACAATAGCAATAAATAAATAAATAAATAAACAAATAAATAAATAAATAAATTGTTGGGGGAAATAAATACCCATATTCCTTCCTTTCCCATATTGTACTCAACTGTCTTTCAGAGAAACCACCCAGGTCTATTGACTACTCTGAGTCTTTTGGCCCCAAAGCAACTCCTTGATCATCTTAGCCTTTCTTTATGTTCTCTATAAAATCCTCTTGGTTCCACTAGATATATTCCATAGCTTGGGCACAATTTTTCCACCATGGCAATGTGCCTCAAGGTAGAATATGGCAACAAGTGGGATATGAGAGAGAGAAGAAAAATGGGAATGGGACCAGAAAGAACCACATCAACATTATTTAGGTGACTGATTCACTACAGTTCTTACTACAGTTTATGATTCTTACGTGGACAAATGCTTATTTGTAAATTTTCAGGTCATATTTTTCTAAATTGAAAATAGATCAATAACCTAAATGTATATTTTTAGCAATTAATATTAAAAATAAAATTTTCCCTGTGCTTGTGTAATTTTTGAAAGAATATCTATCTAGACTTGTGCACAATACCTATAAATATATAAAGATAGGCAGAGTGATTAAAGAAAAAATAGCTTGTTTTAGATAACAGCCAATTTCATTATGTGACTTACTGAATGCACAATAGTCTCTCTATTGCCTATATAAAGCAATCAGGATATTGGCTACATTACTAAGTAGGTGATACAATAGCTTATTTTAAAAATAAAATTAAGAAATTTCAGTTGCTTCCTGTGCAAAATTAGCACATTTTTTGCTTTAAAGATGTGCTGAAAATATTTTAGAATAAATACTATAAATCTTAGGAAAAAATACCTTAAAGGAAACACAAGACCATTACAGTTAAATCAGGCTAAAAATATTCATTCTTGTGAAGTAATATTTATGATTTATTTCATTCCTTCTTCCATATAATAACCTTTAGGAAGTCATGATAATCCATTTCTCTGATGATTTTAATTCCTATGGTAGATCAGCTCCCATTATATTAGACATAATGTAAGTATTTGCATATTGCTATTATTCGTCTCATATACACAAAGATATAAATGTGGAATAATAGTATATACTCCCTACTTTTATGCCACTAAATAAGTTCTGTGTTTTGGGGCAAATACTTTTTAGGACCAGTACAGACAAAGCAAACATTTTCTAGCATGTTTTTGTGTGAATGCTGGCCTCTAGATTTCTGAATTATAAATGAGAATAATAAGTCAGCACACTTTCTTGATATGTTTGTAATATGCAAAGGCTATATTCAAATACAAAAAGTAGAGTGGTGGTTATCACATAAACCACACATAAGTAATGAGTAAGTAAATACACTTTGACCCAGTATTTCCACCTTAGGAATTTATCCTGTAAAGAAGCTAGGGATGTGGAGAGAGAAGCCTTTGGCAGATATCCCAGCTCTATTTACACTTTCAAATAGTTGAAATACTATATTAATTTGTTTAAATAATAATGGGGAATTTGAAAAGTATATAACATATTTCCATATTAGAATACTAAAAATAATGTATAGAAGTGTATTGATAGAAAATACAGTTTAACTGAAAACATATGAACACATACAGAGTGGTTTGTACAATAGATGTTCACAGAGACAAACACAGAGACAGAGAATATTAGACTTGTTCAGAGAAAAATATTAATAGTAGTCAGCCCACGGTATAGTGGATTATGCATGTAGGAATGTATATATTTTAAAAATTCCCCAAAAGATAAGGTTAGGGAATCTACACTGAATTAGCCACATAGACCAAATACAATAAATTTGATGTATTGCCATCATCAAACATTTGTTGACTGCTTTGAATAAGAAATATTCTAGACAGTAATCATTGCTCAGTTTTTGCATTTCAATCCTTGAATAGCTAATGAAAGAGGAATCTGGGCACAAAAAGTTGTGATGTATTACTTTTATCTATTTATCTCTCTACTGATACTACAAATAGGGAACTTAATAACATCCCCTTAAAAGGAATGTCTACAGTTTGACGATAAACCTAGCACACCCATGTGAGAACTCCTACCAACTTACTGTGATTGCCCAGTTAATTGATTTTTTACAGTCATGAGATTATAGTAACTTGTGGAGAAAATATGGATAGTCAACCCAATTTGATCATGCTGAAATCATTAGATTACCACTCTTTGATTTTAGCTGCCTGACTGATGAAGTCCTTTAAATTGAATCAATCAAATTTACTCTGAGGGGCACCTGGGTGGCACAGTGGTTAAGCATTTGCCCTCAGCTCAGGGCGTGATCCTGGCGTTATGGGTTCGAGCCCCACATCAGGCTCCTCTGCTATGAGCCTGCTTCTTCCTCTCCCATTCCCCCTGCTTGTGTTCCCTCTCTCGCTGGCTGTCTCTATCTCTGTCGAATAAATAAACAAAATCTTTAAAAAAAAATTTACTCTGAGTGTTCTACATGGAAACTTTCACATTTTACTACTGCTGAAATCCAGCCAGTCTCTAAAGTTTTGTTTTAAGAAACTGAATTATTCTTGAACTTCCTGCATGTATATTCCAAATCATATCCGCATTCAAAATTATCTCCTTCAATCACATAAAGCCATTCTCCATTGTCGTATGACTTTGTTTTCCTGAATTGTGTAGAGCAGGGCTCAGCAAATATTTTCTGTAAAGAGCTAAATAGAAAATATTTGTCAGCCATATGGTCTCTGTTGCCACTAGTCAACTCTTCTATTGTAATGCAAAAACAGCCACAGAAAATATGTGAATAAATGAGCATGCTGTGTTCCAATAAAACTTTATTTACAAAATGGGCAGCAAGCTGGACTTGGCCTGCAGGCTACAGACTGCTGACTCAATCTGGAGGCTTGATTCAAGTGTCTACTCTGTGACATCTGCTTAAATTTAGTTCTGAACTAACAATGCAGATGCCTAAACAGCTGGTGGGAGGTTATGAACATTAAGGAGCAGAATGAAGACTTACACAGTTTTATATTAACATGAGTGTCCATCCACAATTCTCCTGAATTTGACAGAAACCAAGGTTGATGAATCAACCAAATTTGCGGAAGGTTTTCTTCCTCCCCCAAACTAATGCCAAAATATTTACTGTGTTACATAAAAGAAGAAAGTTTACTCTCTATCACAGGTCAGAGGTTTTATCTCATTTTTAATCTTCATACCAATGTTGACATATATATTTTTATTGTATTTATTAATGAATAAATTGAGGTTCAATGAAATAAACAACTCATAGTGGGATAGAAAATGTCAGATCTACACTGTCAATACAAGCTATTTACTGTAGTATTATAGGGGAAAACAAATCCTCAGGTTAAATCTGTGTTTGAGCCCTATGACCTTGTACAGGTAATGAATGCATGGCTTTGTATGGCTACACAATATATATATTTTTACACACACACACACACACATATATATATATTTACATACACATGTATGTATATCTTTATTCTTAGCTCCAGAATATTTATATATTTCATACAGGTGTAAGAATGTTCTTTGAGCTAAGAATAGAAGTTTGTTTTGCCTTTATTCCATAAAAACAATTTTGTCACTGTATTTTAGAAGATGAATTTTATGACAAGTGTATTATCCCTCAAACTCTTTGTTTTGGGGATTTTCTGCCATTCTAACACTTTCACAGAGCTCGTCTAAAGCCAACCAGCTAAGAATTGCAAAAAGCCCAACACCTAAATATCAAAATGAGTGTGTGCCCATTCTACTTCACTTCCAGTCTAGCAAAACCGTAGTTCAGTGGCATTTTGTAGTAACTAAATTTTAGGGGACATTCCCCGAAAAGGGAAAGTGTTATTCAAAATATTTCTGCTATGAGAAAATGCAGTACACTCAGCTCTTATATTAGTTTTGACTCTTGCTTATTTATTCATTCAATGCACACTTATTGAGCCCCTAAACTTGGTTAGGCGCTATGTCTTAATCTATTTTTACTTAATAGCATGCTAAGTTCAATAATAGGAATTTTCAAATGATGAAACAGAAAGAAGAATTTAATTTACAAGGGGGGTATCAGGGACAGTTTACTAGATGAAATGCTGCCAAAATTCTCTGAATCAGTGAGTATGTTAGCTGAGTGAAATAACAAGAGGGAAATTGGTAATGGCAAAGGGAGCAGAATGGGCAAAAGCGTATGAAATTTCTAATTCCCTGAGAGCATGAATATGGAAGGATAGTTAGGAAAAGGTACTTTAAGGTCTGTAAGCGTATGGAGACAGTAATGAGGGGGATTGTTATGGTGGCAAAAAGGTAGGCTGAGATTCTGGTGCCAAAATGGATAGGATGTGGAAAGGAACTTCTGCTTTTTATAAGAATGGAAAACGTTCTAGCAAATCATGGACTCCATGGTCAAGGCCATCTCTATGTATGTCTATTACAAATTTCAACTCTACTTCCATTGAAGAGTCAAATAATTTTGTCCTGAGATCAGTGCAAACTGCATAATGTAGCCTCTTCAATTTTTCTTTATTGTTAATATTTGTAATTTACCTATATTATTTAAAGGTGTACTCTATTATGACACCAACTTCATGAAGAATTTTTAATAAGTACTAATTTGAGATGTAATGCAAATTTTCTGATAACAAATCTTCCTATTATGAATAAACTGTGGGAGGAGGTCAAGTAGCTAGACCCCGATTTAACACCTTTCTCAATTTTAGTGTATCACAATATTTAGTGTATCACTAATGTTATATGTGACACTCAACTAGTACATCATACATTAATTTAATATTTGTAGAACCTTTGTGTGTCAGGGGAAATTATATTAACTTTATCAATGAGGAAACAGACTAGAAAGATTGATCAAATTCTCTACCCTTTTATAGCTAATAAATGATTAAACTACATTGAACCTGTTACCTTTTTGCTATCCATTATTATCATCTTAGTATAGATAAATTCCAGGGTAAAAATATGAGTCAAAAAATACAACAGATCACTTTCCTAAAGCGACTGGTCTGAAATCCAATATTCCTTATATTCAGTTTGCCTAAAATCAATATAATTTGAGTCTTTATAATGAAAACATTTAAATAAGTGACAAAGTAAAATACAATGTTTTTATATTACTATGTGAAGCTAGAGGACCTAAAAACACTGTATCAAGAGTCCTTTAATTGTCCCATATGTATAAATTAGAATAATCTACATGTAGTAGATTGGATAACTTGTATCTATATACATATATATAAAATTTAGTGTGCCCACTGATGTTTTAGAGTGCGTTTAAAATAATAAAGAGTTTAGCAGAAAACAAGACACATAGATGTAAACAAATGAAACTAAAGAGTGTGGGATGTGGTCATATTTTAGGTAAACTTAGCCATTATGCAAATTGTTCATAAAATCATTTGGTTTGATATAAATTCGGGTGAGTCTGACCAGCCTGAGATCCAGCCAGGACTCAGGCTAGGACTTCCTGGATGAGCAGCTAGAGAAGGAAAAGAGGTGCAGAAAGGAAGAAAAATGGCTCAGAGGACCAGCAGGATTAGATACCTGGTCTCTGAAATATGTAGTTTATACACCAGGGGGACTGTGTTAGTTTCCTGTGGCTACTGTAACAAATCACCACAAACTTGGTGGTGTAAACAACAGAAATCTTTTCTTTCACAGTTCTGCAGGTCCGAAGTTTGAAACCAGTATCACTGGGTCCAGTTTAAGGTGTTGGCAGAACTTCACTCCTTCCAGAGACTCTAGGTGGGGGAATCTGTCCTTGATTCCTCCAGTTTCTGGTGGGTACCCACGTTCCTCAGATCTTGGCCAAATCACTCTAATATCTGCCTTTGTGGCTTATGCTCTTCTATGTAGTCCAATTGCCTGTGCTTCCCTCTTAAAAGAATATGTTTGATTTCATTTAGGACCCACCTGGAGAATGGAGGACAATCTCCCTATCTCAAGAGCCTTAATTTAGTCATATCTCCAAAATGATTTTTCCCTCCATATAAAATAATATTTACATGCTTTTGTCTATTTTGTTTATGGGCAATAAAAAAGGAGGTCATTATAGTGAATGGGACACAAAATTCAAGTATACTAGTCTGTATGGGTGACTCACAATTCACTGTGATCTATCAGGCTTGATACTTGCATGACAGGCAGCATCTGAATACATTTTAAATGGGCTGCAGATTCCATTGGGAAAAGGAAGACAACTAGGTATGGTGTGAGGGGTTCTAGGAAAATAATAGATTTGAGATAATTGAGTTCCAGATAAACTGCAGTACAATCAGAATTTGACCCAGGGATCTAGTTGTAGTGAAAAAGCGAAGGTGGCATTCCTATACGCTTAAATTCCAATTGAGTGCCCATGCTTTTCCTCGGTAGACTCACCATACACATACCACATACTGGATAAGAATAAAAGTCATAGTTCCAAATCCCACCACCGGTGGGGAGAGGGCTCTATTTCCAAGGTTTAGATTAATTGGCTTAAGCCCTTAATGAGAATGAGCTTATAATTTGGAGGCCTCACTTTCTCCAGCTATGCAGGGTCAGGAGAAGTAGGGAGCAATAATACCTGTAAAATGAGTCTAAAGAGTCCTCTTTCTACTATATTTTTACTAGAAATTTATTTTTATTAAATTCAAGTTCAAAACTGTGTGACCTTAAATAATGCTCATTTTTAAATAGGGTACCAAGCATTACTGAATCAGAGAAGGTAGTTGTCTGGACTGCAACAGGCCTAATCTAGTTTTAATTATTTTTGACAAAAGGAGAAAAATGAGGACTGTATCAGTTTTCATTTATCCTGTTGTAACAGCACATGTGCAATCTATGTAAAGACAATTTTATAGGGTTTTTCTTTTTTTGTAGAAATATTAAGATCTGCTACCTTTATACTTTATTTTCATGCTTCTAGGATTTGCTATAGAACTTTAATGTCCGTGCTTTGGTTTCACAAGATTAAATATTAAACAATATCACTAACTAGATATGGTACATTTACTTTCCAAGTAATTGGATTGTGGATGAACCCGCTGCTACTGTTCATTAGCCTGTAACTTCATAAGACTTTAACTCTATTCTCCTTTTACAACACTGCAATTTGGAAACTTTCCATAGAGCTGAGAGTAGCTGAAAATAGTTGGATATGGCCTTACATTACCTTTGGGATGCAGTATCATGCTGATCAACAAAGGTGTCATGCCATTAGTGTTGAACTGTAATACATAGCATGCCAAATCATTCGTAATTTCCTACCTAAACATACATGTCACCATTAGTAATTTAACAGTAGCTTTACTTTCTTTCAAAAATTAGCTTTAAAGTGATACATGCTAATCGTAGAAGACTTGAAAAATTGATGAAAATAAAAAATCAGCCATAATTCCTCTGCACAGAGATAATACTAATATTTCCTTGCACATATGTGTACTTTTATGTACATGCTATGATCTCATAAATAAATATAAAATCTGCTCTATTTGTCTTTTGACATTATATATTGAGCATTTTCCATATCTTTAAAATTCTTCGTAAGTATATTTTACAATAGCTGCCTACTCTTTATTCTTATGGCTGCACCATGATATAGTTAATCATTTATTGCAGGACATTTGGATTGCTTCCAGATGGTTGCTGCCATAAATAATGGCATGATAAAATCTCTGTACATACATCTTTGTCCTCATTTCTGATAATTTCTTTAGAAGAGATTCCCAGAAATGGAATTGCTGGGTCAAAGAGAATGAATATATTTAAAGTTTTTGATATCTTTCCAAACTTGCTTTCCTAAAAGGCTTTATAAACATATTTGTATACCTTTCGTGAGTTTATGACCATGCCTCTTTCACTACACCCTACCAGATTTGTATTTTAATTAATTGCCCAATACTAGTCTAAGATTTGAATAAGTTATGATACTATCACTAGATGAAATAATATGCATTTCATTAAAGCTAAAATTATGCATATTATGTTGCAACATTAAACTTATTGATGATATGCTATTAAGTAAAACACATGATATAAAATTGAATATACTCCATCATTGCAAATATGCAAATACGCATGCATATGGAAATTATTGGACAAAGATGATGACCAATAAAAATAAAACCTAATAATAATAGAGTACCCTAGTAACTGACAGCTTACTATGTAATTAATATACAACAGTATACCTTGAAGTGCTTAAAATTCATTATTTCATTCCATTTTATAATAACAATGTGAAGGAAGTCCTAAAGCTTGAAACCTTTATACAAATGTCTAATAGTCATACAGGATGTCAGCATGGTTCTGAAATTCAAACCCAAGTTGCTCGCTTCAAATCCA
Source organism: Ailuropoda melanoleuca (assembly GCF_002007445.2). NCBI lineage: Eukaryota > Metazoa > Chordata > Mammalia > Carnivora > Ursidae > Ailuropoda > Ailuropoda melanoleuca. The sequence continues at coordinate 17,147,895 of NC_048224.1, read as the reverse complement.
AATTCAAATTAGGATAGTAAGCTTAGGGGCACCTGGGTGGCTCAGTCAATTAAGGGTCTGCCTCGGCTCAGGTCATGATCCCTGGGTCCTGGGATCAAGCCCCACATCAGGCTCAGCAGGGAGTCTGCTTCTCCCTCTGGCCCTCCTCCTGTTCATGGTCTCTCTCCCTCTCTCAAATAAATAAGTAAAATCCTTAAAAAATTAAAATTGAAAAAAAAGGATAGTAAGCTTACATCTGAATCCCTTAAACATTTGTTTCCTAAACTTTATAAAATGCTGCTGCCTATTCTTTATAGTAGAGTAATGTAAAGTGTTAGATTTAAGAGGAACCATAATGAGTAAGTTATGATTTTTTAGAAAACAAGTTAACCACTAAGAACCAATAAAAAAAAAAGAACCTATAAGACAGTATTCTTATAGTACTCTGAGTAGGAAAACATGAAAAACAGAGAAAGACAAACACCATAAAATTTCTTTTACATGTGGAATAAAAAAAAACAAAAATGAAGGAACAAAACAAAAGAGAACTCATAGATACAAAGAGCAGAACGGTGGTTGCTAGAAGGGGGGAGGTTTGGAGACTGGGTAAAACAGGTGAAGGGGTCAAGAGGTACAAATTTCCAATTATAAGATAAGTACATCATGGGGATACAACGTACAACATGGAGACTATACTCAATAATATTGTAGTGCATACTTGAAAGTTGTTAAGAGAGTAATTTCTAAAATTTCTCATCAGAAGAAAAAAAATTATAAATTTATATGATGAAAGATGATAATCAGACTTACTGTGGTGATCATTTCACAGTGTATACAAATACTGAATCATTATGTTGTACACCTGAAAGTAATATAATGTTATATGTTGATTATATCTCAATTCGATCAATGAAAATATAATATTTGATTTAACCATTAATCAGTGAAATGTAAGCAAAAATAAAGTAGCATCCATTTAACCCAATCCAAGGATGAAGATTGCTGAACGGTGCCCAGAGTTCACTCTTTATATTTTATGAAGATTCTTATATGAGTAAATAAATGATTACTTTTAACAAATGCTCAGGTAAATGCTTTCTTTTTATTGCTACAGATAAAGGTATGCATGGTAGTAAAGACCTGACTCTTCATATAATTCATGTATTTTTCATAAAATTCAGTAAATTGAATATTTTTCACTGAAATGATAAAATACACTCTTTAACCCTTTCAATAAATATTTGTTGATTCTTACCAAGTGCTGAAGGTTGCTGTAGGAGTTACATGACTATATCCAAGAAACAAAAATAGTTGTCCTCAGTTATCTTATAATCTAATATGGAGTACAGATAACAAACAAGATAAATCACTAAAATATATATTCTATTGTATTGATAAATATATATATATATATATATATATATATATATATACACAAATATATATATATATAAATGCCTATGATAAGACATAGAAGGGAAACATGAAATGTTGGGGAGGGGATAATGAAATTTTAGATATGATGGCCAGAGAATGCATCATTAAGAAAGTGGCTTTGGAGAACAGATTTCAGAGATATACAAGAGTGCACCATAAGCAAATTTGTGACAAGAGCATTCCAGGCAGGGGAAACAATCCTTGCAAACACCCTGTTGTGATGGGGATTTACTGATTTCCTCAAAAGAGTAGAAGGGCCAGTGTAACTATGACAGCCTAATTAAGGGAGGGCAATGAGAAAAGATCAGAGAAGTAACAAGGGCCACACAAGAATTTGTAATCACCATGACTGTACACTCCAGTTTATGCCTGCTGTTCTACTGTAATTATTAATAACATAGTTTTTACTCTCAAAAGTGTTTCAGTTTGAATAGTAAGTCAGCATAATTACAGGAAGGAGTTTGAATTTTTCCCTGATAGAATCTGCCATTGGATGGTTTGAACAGGGGAATTATATGATCTGTCTTATGCTTCGCCTGAATAACTGATAGCTTTGTTGAAAGTAGACTGAACGGGGGCAAGTAAATCCATTATTTAAATTTGTAGAAATTTAATCATGTCTTTGAATCAAACAAAAAGAAAATAAAATGTGCCTGGCTCAGGATTATATGTAAGGTTTAGCTGTTATACATTTTTAGTCCTTTTTAATTTAGAACAATTTGTCCCTCTTCCTTTGTCTTTTATGTCCGTGCTAGTTTTTAAGAGTATAGGGCAGTTTTCTGTGGAATATATCTCAGTTTGGATGTCTAATATTCCCTCTTGTTTTAAGTGATATCATGTTATTCTCAGTACTTCATGTCAGAATGTCATATCAATTTGTCTCATTACTGATGATCTTACCTTTGTTCACGTGCGTAAGGTGGTATTTGCCTAGTTTCTACAACTGTTAAGTTACTATTTCTTTTACTTTTGTCATTAATAAATATCTTCTTACCCCATAAGTTTAATATCCATTGGTTAGTTTTGCCTGAATTATTACCATTGTGTTTTTTAAATGGAGATTTTCTAATTTTATCAATCTTTTTGCATCTACTAGCATTCCATCTTAAGAAAATTTTTATTCTTCCCTACTTTTTAATTTTTTCACTTCACTATGGTCTCATAGATTTGCATTTTAATAAAAAGTTATAAAAGTTTACAATCATTTTTACATTATATTAGTTTCAGTTATACAACATAATGATTTAGTATTTGTGTATATTACAAAATAATCAAGTAAGTCTAGTTGATATCCATCACTATACATAGTTACAAATGTTTCTTGTAATGAAAATTTTCAAAATATACTATCTTAGTAACAATGATTTTTTTAATGTTCAAATTGTTTCAAATTTGGCCAGTGGAAACTCCTTCAAAGGTCTTTCTTTGACACTTCTTCACAATTTGACAATACAACATGTTAGGTGCTTTATCATGTGATTACCCAGGCTAGGACTCTGGATACACACACACACATACACACATTGTCAATTGTCAACAAATATGGAAGCTATTGATTTATATGATCAAAATAGGGAGGGAAGAGTGGTAATCCTGGGGATTGAAACATGATGCAGATGGATAAATTATTTCAGGTACACAGAAGCTGAAATGGCATTCCTCAGTTCAGGTGAAAAGAGAAAAATTCAGACATTCATTTGTATGTTTGGGGTCTCTTTCTGCCAAATGTCTGGTTTTTTGGAAGCGCACTTTGAAATTGTGCCAAACAAAAGATTTTGCTTTCTTCATTCATCTCTGGTTCTATGCCAAGGAAGACACATTTGAATTTCAGAATCATAATCAGTAGTTGTGTTTTAAGTGTTTTTCTTATTCTGGCAAGAAGAGTCATCCCTCTCTACTCTTCTTTAAGTCCACTCTGTTCTCCCAACTCTTGCCTTTATGAGATTCTCAGAACTCTTGAAGCCCAGCTCTAATGTGCAATTTCCTGCTTACGTAAGTCACTGCAGAGCAGATGTTACTTGTGAATGGGGAAGAACGCATACTGGTATATTACTTTTGAGGGATTAGTTAATAATCATTAATATTGCTATTCGTATTTAGCAGAAAGTATTTTTTTTCCTATGAGTTTGTTGAACAACAACTGCTATCTTAGGACCAGTTACTAGGAACACAGTATCTTCTTTTCTATTGACAATACAGAGAAAAGCAAACATAGTTTAACTTGTAAGGATAAGAATAAATCATTATAAGGGAATGGAGGCCATATGTTCCACATTGTGCCAAAGCATCAGGATGGAAATTTTAAGAAGGAAGGAAGGAAGGAAGGAAGGAAGGAAGGAAGGAAGGAAGGGGTAGGGAGGGAGGGAGGGAGGGATGAAGGGACTTCCTTTTACTTGAATGATCCCTATAACAAAACTTTTTTTCATTATGTCACCTCCACTGATACTTTTCTTTCTCTTAAGAGCATTTTTTCTCTCCCCTTTTCATTTCTCGCAATAAGTCTATGGGTATAAAGCCGTGTTGACCTGTGTAGTCTCCAATATAACATTATTATGTGACAGAAATGAGGATAATGATAGTAAAATAACATCCATGCTGATGACTCAAACTAAGTTTATTTCTCATTATCTCCATTTTGATAAATGAACTGAAAAGCACTTCATGCTTAGCTATCATCTCAAAACATTACAAAGTATGGTAGAGTTTAAATAAGCTGAAACTCAGTTACCCTCTAATTTTCCCTGACATTAAAAACATAATTACTCGTGTTTAACCCATAAACTTCTATTTACAACTAATTTACATTAAATTCATTTTTGCTCTACTTGACAAAACTACGAAGCATTTTTTTCCTCAGTAAGTCACTTTAAGATTTCATCAGAAGGTTACAGTCCAAGTTACAACTTAAAATGTATGATTTTCAGGCATTCAATCAGGTTCAAGCTATTGAAAAGTTGATAAATTTTTTTTTGCCCTACACCACACAAATGTTCACAACATTTGAAATAAGGTGTAATTACCAGCGGAGTTAAGCAGATTGAGATGACAAGTTGCTTAGATAAAAAATTAAGATCAGAATAAATTCAGGCAGAAAATAATTTATATTGTTGTAAACAGAAAAATACATTTCCTTTTTGGCAGTAGTAAAGACTGCTTTCCTTCATGTTAGTCTCTCAAAGTTTTAAACTGATGGTAATTTTTCTGCCTATCAAATCCAAATCTCAATGACTAATCTGTTGTTTTTAAGTTTTGGAAGTATACTTCATTTGCAAAGTGATGGAGCTGAAGAAGTTGGTTTGAAAGTTCTACTACCTGTAAAAAAGTACGTTCCTCTAGAAGACAAATTTTTATATTAGGAAAGAAAACATCTCATACTCAGACAATAGTACTCAAGCAAGGAACATTTAAGAAGATAGACTAAAAACAATTAGAATTGAATAAAGCTCATACTGACTTTAAGAAATACTAAGTTAATTGAAGGGCAAGCTGTATTCAAGACTGTTTCTTTCAATCTTCATACACCAAAACAGAGAGCAATCATTTATCATAAATGGTGATTTGAATTTCTGTTGATATTTAGAAGAGATTTTTGAATCGTGACAGAAATCTGGTTAGATAGGGATTGTGTGAAGGTGTGTGTGCATGTATATGTATTTATATTTGTATATATCTATTAATAAATTCATATATATTAATATATCTATATACATTTAACATTTATATGCTTAATTATATGTGCATTCATATACATACATATATATGTGTCTATGTATGTGTATACATAATTATATATACACATTTATTTCCATATCAATATATAACATATATGAATTTATATGAAATATTATAAGCACATATATAAACTACATAACAAACTTATTTCTTAAACATGGAACCATATCTGACCTATACCTTAAGCATTTCAGCATCCTCTACTCTAGAGTTCCATATAATAACATGACATTTCTTAATGCACAGTGCTCTCAAAGAGTAACTGGATTGATCCTTCAATCTAAAACAAAAAAACAAAAAAACAAAAAAAAAAAAACATGTTTTGGTACAACCAGAAAATGAGGAAAGAATGTGCAAGACTGGTCAAATGATGCAAGTGATCCATTTTCTCCCCTCTTTTCTGAGTCCATTAATCAGTCTGTCCTGACACTGCCTATGATATTTATGTCTGCCTAGAAACAATAAAAGTTCACTTTCCCTTTTCCAAAAAGTTGCTATGCTATGTTGACATTTTCACCCTGGAGGAAAGCCACATTGCACTGAACAGATGCTGCAAACTGGTTCATTCATGCTAATTCTGCATAAATACGCTTACCTGCCGAGCTCAAAAATAGAATCACAGCAATATATTTTGAGGCATATGTATGACCTCCCAAATAAGTTTAAATGCAAATAAAATTGAAAAGATATAGACTCCATTTAATTTGTTGACATTATTAAAAGCATGTATCAATATTCCTTTTCTGATAGTTTCATCTTAAATATATTTACACAAAAGAAACTTAGCTTCTTGGGGAATAACTTGTCTTTATTAGCCTTGTATGTTAGAAATCCTAGGTCTGACCCGAGTTGGTTCCTCAAAAGATCTTTATTGTATTCAAAGGTTGAAATTTTAAACTCTTAGATAAAAAACCATTTTAAATATGATTTAAGGTGTATAATCTTTTAAGCAACATATAAATGAAGGTTTGTTTTGTTTTGTTTCTTTTGCTAAGTTGAATCTGACTGTTGTTGCTTTAATTGGAGTACTCACTGCTATATTTCAAATTGCCATATTACTATAGTTTTCTCTTTGTGGTGCTTGTTCTACATTTTTCCTCTTTTCTTCTTTTGTAATTAACCAAATGTTTAAATTTTATATTTACCCATAATTAATCAATTGTTTAAAATTTATATTTACTCATCTATTAGCTTATTAAGTAGACATTCTCTTTCTATTCTCTAAAGGGTTACTCCAGGCATTATGACATGCATTCATAAATTTATTAAAATTTAATAAATATAAGTAATTTTATCATGTACTTAATGGAAAAATGTTACAATATGCTATTCACATTCAACTCCCTTTGAACTGATGGAATATTGTTTTATATTTAATTGTGTGTATATATAAATGTATATTTATAACCACAAACATATTTGTTTTATAAAGATATTTTTCATTTGCCCATATAATTAGTATTTCAATAGCTCATCATTTCTCCTTCGTATTTGTCCTTGGATCTAGGGTCAGTTTTCCCCTACCTGAAATACTCCTTTTAAGAATCCCATTAGTGTAAGTCTGCTAGTAAAATTTTCTCAGATTTCGATTATTGAAAATGTCTTCATTTTTTAGAACATTTTCTTCGGTTATAGAATTCTAGGTTACTTATTCTAGGCAGTTATTCCCACTCAAAATGGCTTTCAAAATGCTTTTTTTGGGGGGGGGGTTCTTTTGCTTCCATTGTCTTTATTGAGAAATGAGTTGCCAGTTTTGTTGTTGCTTCTCTGAAGATCGGATGTCCTTTTTCTGGGGGAAGTGCTTTACAGAAAATTTTCTCTTTGTCTTTGATTTTTACATTTCAGTTATCATGTGCCGGTGGTGGTTTTCCTAGCACTTATTCTCCTTGAATTTCACAATTCTTTTTTTTATAACTTTACAGAGTTATAAAATTGGCATACAACAAACTGAACATATTTGAGTGCATAATTTCATGAGTTTTGACATATAGATACATCCATGTAACAATCAAAATAAAAGACATTTCTTTCCCCAACAAGGGTTTCCTATCCTCTTGGTAATTCACCACTCCCTCCACCTCAGTCTCCAGGCAACACTGATCTGCTTTCTTTTTTTTTTTTTTTTTTTTTAAAGATTTTATTTATTTTTTCNACAGAGACAGAGACAACCAGCGAGAGAGGGAACACAAGCAGGGGGAGTGGGAGAGGAAGAAGCAGGCTCATAGCAGAGGAGCCTGATGTGGGGCTCGACCCCATAACGCCGGGATCACGCCCTGAGCCAAAGGCAGACGCTCAACCGTTTTGCCACCCAGGCGCCCCTGATCTGCTTTCTATCACTACTGATAAGTTTGCATTTTATAAAGTTCCATCAAATTGAACTATATAAAGTTCTCTCTTGCCTGTTTCTTTTACTCAGCATAGTTATTTTGAAATTCACCCTTGTTTTCATGTGTGTTGATAATTTTGTCCCTTTTTGCCAATGAATAATATTGCATTGAATGGATATATTGAAATGTGTTTATTCCTTCCCCTGGTTTTTTGAGATTTGAGATTGAGTTGTTTCTAGTTGAGGGACGTTATAATTAAAGGTCCTGGGAACAACTGCATACAGTTTTTTGTGTGGATGATGCTTTTAATACTCTTTCATTGTTCTTGAGCAATAGCTGAATGTATCTATAAGTCAAAACCCCTAAGATAGCTTCATATTTAGCTTTTCACAATACTGCCAAATATTTTTTTTAGCGAAGTGTTTGTATTGTTTATAAAATCCAGCAGCAGCGGATAAGGATTCTAGCCCCACCCTCTGCATCACTTGATATACTCAAACTTGCTAATTTTAATCACTCTAGTGGTATCCCATTGTGATTCCCTAATGACTAATGACAGTGAGAATATTTCCATGTGCCTATTTGCTAACTGTATATCTTTGGTGAAATGTCTGTCAAAATCTTACCATTTTCAAAATTGGTTTGTTGGTGGAGAGGATGTGGAGAAAGGGGATCCCTCCTACATTGTTGGTGGGAATGCAAGTTGGTACAGCCACTCTGGAAAACAGTGTGGAGGTCCCTTAAAAAGTTAAAAATTGAACTACCCTATGACCCAGCCATTGCACTACTGGGTGTTTACCCCAAAGATACAGACGTAGTAAAGAGAAGGGCCATATGCACCCCAATGTTCATAGCTGCATTGTCCACAATAGCCAAATCATGGAAGGAGCCGAGATGCCCTTCAACAGATGACTGGATTAAGAAGCTGTGGTCCATATATACAATGGAATATTACTCAGCTATCAGAAAGAACGAATTCTCAACATTTGCTGCAACATGGACGGCACTGGAGGAGATAATGCTAAGTGAAATAAGTCAAGCAGAGAAAGACAATTATCATATGATTTCTCTCATCTATGGAACATAAGAACTAGGATGATCGGTAGGGGAAGAAAGGGATAAAGAAAAGGGGGGTAATCAGAAGGGGGAATGAAACATGAGAGACTATGGACTATGAGAAACAAACTGAAGACTTCAGAGGGGAGGGGGTGGGGGAATGGGATAGACTGGTGATGGGTAGTAAGGAGGGCACGTATTGCATGGTGCACTGGGTGTTATACGCAACTAATGAAGCATCAAACTTTACATCAGAATCAGGGGATGTACTGTATGGTGATTAACATAATATAATAAAATAAAATTAATTATAAAAAAATTGGTTTGTTGGTGTTTTGGTTCTATTACATTTTAAGTTCATTAGTTTATAAGAGTTCTTTATACAATTTATATACAAGATGTTTTTGCGTGACTTAGGTATTTTGCAGATATTTTCTCCCAGTCTGTGGTTTGTCTTTTGTTTTCTTAATTGAGTCTTTTGAAGAACGACAGGTCTTCATTTTGGTATGTTGCATGTTTTTGTTTGTTTGTTTATTTCTGTTTAACTAAAGGTAACCAAGATTTTCGGTAATATTTTCCCTGGAAGTTTTGTAGCTTTGGCTCTCAAGTTTATAATCCATTTCAAGTTAATTTCTGCATATGGTGTGAAATAAGGGTTGCAGTTCATTACTTTCTCTTTTCATTTGCATGTATGTAAAGATCTTACTAAAGTAACAGGTGCAAGTCACCGTACTATGCTCTATAGGGAAAGCAAAGATGACTAAATTAAGATTCTGTCCTTAAAAAAATTACAGCTCAGTAATACAGAAAACAATAAACATTCTAGATTATATATTATATAGTTGTTTCTTTACACAATATAAACTATCTACCTATTAATTGACTTGTCATATTTAATGATCACTACTTCTTACCTGTTCCTGGTAGAAATTATCTTATGTACTAATGTTGACAATTGAATAGGTATTTTTAAGCTATACATTTCAAATAATATTAACCTTGAAACAATAATGTGTCTCTAATTTAAAATGTAATTGTTACTTTTCTTTTCGGTTTTGTTCTGGGCCCAAACAATAGCATTTACTGGCCCTTTTCAGCCAGTGTTTCATTTCGTTCCTCCCGTCCCCCATTTCATTGTCAAAAGAGCAATAAACATATTGTTCTGAGGCAACAAGCAGTATCTGTCAGAAACTGGCATATTTCTTCACTATTGGAATTATTGTTTCTGCCTTTTATCTCCTGTTATTCTTGTCACGTGGCTGTGATAATTTTTCTTTTCTTTTGTTTTGTCCAGTTATCCTGAGTTTACTTCAAACGCCTCTGTCTGGTATTCAATTTCATTTCCATCGCTTAGACCCTATACTCAAAGTCAGAGGTGTTTTCAGTTTCTCTACTCCTCCATTTTCAATCTCCCTATCAGTATCTTGACCATGTTTTCAGCACGTTTTTTTGTTTGTTTGTTTGTTTGTTTCTCTTACAACTTTTAGCCAGACCATGCAATTTCTTGCTTTTTCTACTTTCAGCTAGTCTCTGGAATTATTCTTAAATCCTTGCCTCTTCAATCTTAGGACAATCCACAGAGAATACAATAGTAATACCTTTCTAGCTCCAAAATGTACATCATATCAAATTCTTTTCCTTCAAATAGGATCATAGACTAAATTCTCAACTCAACGCATATATTGAGAGACTACTATGTAGCTACTTGAAGATGCAGTGAACAATATATCTTCACATCCACTATAAAAATTTTCTTTCTGTCTCCCATTGAGGTTCATTTAAAAAAAATTGATTTTAGAATGTTAAAATAATCTTAAATTTGGAATAAACCTTGCTTAGTCACAAACTATCACAGTTTTTATATATTTCTGGATTCCATTTGATCCATTCTGATAAAAATGTGTATAGTTGTATTCATGAAAAATATTATTCCCTGGGTTTCTCCTCCACTAATGTCTTTGTGCTACTGAGTAATGCACGCCAATGAGAATGAGCTGAGAAGCATTTCTTCAGCTTCTATTTTCTGGAAGAATTTATATAGATTTGGTATTATTTCCTTCTTAAATTTTTGGTTCAATTTGCCAGTGTAACCATCTGCGCCTATAGTTGTATTTTTTATTTTATTTTTTTATGTGTATTTTGTTGCTTAAGGGGACATAATAACAATTTCAATTTCCTAACAAGATAAAATGCTATTCTCTGGCACTTTGTCTCATAAATTCTAGCTCTCTTGGTCTTTTCCAATTATAAACTGCTCTGCTCAAGTCAAGAGTATTGGTCTCCATTTGGGTTTCCTCCTGCACTTCACTCTGGAAACTCTATCCAGCCAGTTTGGCAATCTTTGGACTCACGGTGTTCATTTCCCTTCCTTCAGGAAACACTGTCTTATGCTGCCTGGGGTTCAATGCCTGCAAATACTTGTTTCTTATAGTTTTCTATTTCTTTTTCTTTTTTAAAGATTTTTATTTATTTATTTGACAGAGAGAGACAGCGAGAGAGGGAGCACAAGCAAGGGGAGTGTGAGAGGGAGAAGCAGGGTTCCCGTGGAGCAGGGCGCCCAATGTGGGGCTTGATCCCAGGACCCTGGGATCATTACCTGAGCTGAAGGCAGATGCTTAATGGCGGAGCCATCCAGGTATCCCTAGTTTTCTATTTCTATTTTTTAAAATATAACAAAAAGTCTTTTATATTTTTTTGACAAGCATACTTTTTAAAAATTCAATTAGCCAACAAATATACATCATTAGTTTCAGATGTAGTGTTCAATAATTCATCAGTTGCATATCACACCCAGTGCTCATCACATTACATGCCCTCCTTAATGCCCATCATCCAATTTCCCCATACCCCCTATCTCCCCTCCAGCAACCCCGTTTGTTTCCTATAGTTGAGAGTCTCTCATGGTTTGTCTTGCTCTTTGATTTCTTTCCATTCTGTATTTCTATTTTTTTTAATTTTTAAAAAGATTTTATTTATTTATTTGGGAGAGACAAAGAGCAAGAGAGAGCACAAGTCAGGGGGAGGGTCAGAGGGAGAGGGAGAAGCAGTCTCCCGGCTGAGCAGGTAGTTAACCATGCAGGGCTCCATCCCAGGACCCCAGGATCATGACCAGAGCTAAAGGCAGATGCTTAACCCACTGAGCTCCCTAGTATTCTATTTTTAAAAGTCACTTAATATGTGGGGATATATCTAGTTCCTGTTGGTTATAGCCAGAAGCAGAAGTATTATGACATTTTTACTCTTTTCTAGATGTTGTCAATCATTTTTAGAAAATATCAACTATTATCCTTTTAAGTAATATATCTGCTGCATTTCTTTCCCTTAAAGTTCAATAATTCCAATTACACGTAAGTTAGATTTCTTCACCATGTTCTACAGATCATAGTCATTTCTCTATTTTTCCTTTTTGACTCATTATGCTATCCATTTGGATATTTTCTACTAATGTAACTTCAAACTAATTAATTTTCTCTTTAACTTTATCTAACTGGCTATTAAACCCATCCATTTATTTCTTGATTTTAATTCTTACATTTTATTTTAGGTAATATCTATTTGATCTTTTTACAATTTCTCAGCCAAAATAATTCATCTTAATGTTTAATTTCTTTAACATATCAATCATAACAATTTTAAATTTTGCCTCTAATAATGCCATCAAATGAATTGCCTATGGGTTTGTTCCCTTTTTTTTGTTCTCCGGGGGTTTTCTTACATGCCTGGATATTTATTGATTAAGCACTGTGCATTATACTTGAAAAACCATAATAAAACCTAGTATCTGAGTAATGTTTTGCTGCTCAAGGAAGCATTTACTTTGATTCTGATAAGAAGTTGAGCTATGAGTAAATTATCTTAAAAAATACATGAGATTGAGCTGATTGAAGAATTCATTTCAGGCTGTGTATAGAAGTGTATGGATTTTAGAGGTTCCCACTAAGAGCCCGGATGTTTTCAGAAGCTTCTCCTATCCAATCACTTAACTCCATTTTTTCCCTCTTTCTAGGCCTGTGGGATTGGTGAAAGCTGTACTTAGTCTCTGACCACCAGTTACAAGTAGAGGAGAAATGTGGCATAGTATATTAGGTTTTTAGTTTGAGTCCTCCAAGAATTAGACACAAAGACAAGATTAGGTAACAAATAAATAAAACACATCTATTTGCTGGAATGCTTGTGGAAAAAAAAAGCGGTCTTAGAGAAGGTGAGGAGATTCTTTTAAGTCTAACTTCTATGAAGGAGAGAGAGAAGGATCAGTATTTGTAGGAAAGATGTGACTACACCACAGTTACAAGAATATTTCACCCAATCTGGTGTGGAGTTCTCAAAACAAAGTTGTCCATTAAAGGAGTTCTGGATACTACTATAATTGGCCTGAATTAGTACCCTTATGTGTGTGTAGAAAAAAAAAGAGAGAGACTGATTCATATTTCTACTTGCTCTTAGGACGAGGATTACTCTAATAAAACTAGTTCATAATAGCTGGAGAAGTAGAATATCAGTTTGAAATTTTTGTTATAGTTTCATCTTTAGTTTATACAAATAATGTATATAATTCAAAATGTGATGTCCTTTGTGTATGGTAATTCAGTATTATCCAAGCTGAATTATAAAGAAACTACTGAAGAAACTACAGAAAATAACCAAAGATATCAATTTGCAAAAAGGACAAATGTCCTTCAAATATTTTAAAGCATGCATGTTAGAACAATCAAATTTTTGCAGCTCAAAAGAAAACCATGTGTGAAAAGTTACATGAAGATACATATACATATATATCATCTAAGATTTTATTTATTTATTTGTCAGAGAGGGAGAGGGAACACAAGCAGGGGGAGTGGCAAGCAGAAGGAGAAGCAGGCTCCCCGCTAAGCAAAGAGACCAACGCAGGATTCAATCCCAGCACCCTGAGATCATGACCTGAGCCGAAGGCAGATGTTTAACCAACTGAGCCACTCAGGCGTCCCAAAAAGATATATATTTTAGCCAAATTAAGGCTTAATTTTCTAAAAGTGCCCATAGCTAAAATTTTGAAATCTTGTCATAAATAGCTGACAAGACAATTAGCTTAACCAGAAACTGAACAATCATCTATGAAGCTCATGAGAAGGGTTGCTACTTTTATTAGATGTTAGATATGAAATCAGAGAAGATAAGAAATTAAGAAAGTTGGACATGAAATTAGAAGTTATTTAGGGACCAAGGGATCTTCCAATCATAAGTTTCAAGATCCAGTCCCCTCTAACCATTCAATATAAGGTATTTTGTTCTCCTTCATTAAAGTATCAAGTTCTCCTTCATTAAAGTATTTGCCAAATATCTGTACAGCCCTGGACATTGTGGTGGTTTACTACATAGATTCCTTAAAAGACCTGCCAATGTCCCTGGCTATAGAAAATTTAAATTTCCCTCTCTCCATTAAATTTTCCTTTCCTAAATGGCCCTTTTTCCTTTTCTTTTCTATACTCCGTAACTCTTAATTTTCCATTATCTACTGTAAGATATGTGATGTGAATTACTGTAATTCCAGCATGGTTTGCAGGTTCAGTATGTGCAAATAATATTTTGTACTCTGTATGTACCATTAAGGAGTTCTTGAGAAAATGGATATCTGAAAGAACAAAACAAGGGTGAAACTTCTGACTTTCTCTATCATATTACAAAACAATCTATCAGAATCTTCAAAGCATATGCAAATTACCTTTTTTTAAATGTGAATCTTGTTAAACCCTGAAAATAGTGTTATTTTTCAATATGCAAATGTTCCTATTTCCCTTTTTGTAAAAAAAAGGCAGATATTTAAAATATGAAAGCATTAGGAATTTAAAAGGAGTCTGTAGGAATTGCACAGCTATTGTTCTGTTGATAGCTCTGACCCACTGTACTAAAATCATCTAGTTAAGATCATATAGGTGGAACCACTTGGCCAATCTAATTAAATTCAAAGAACACTGAGCAGGCATTGTATTAGGCCCTGCAAGATGCAAATAGGTAAATAAGACATGATTTGTGCCATCATGGAGCACAATGAGATAATTTTATTTACTTGCACATCTCAAATTTTTGTTGAGGTAGAACATACATTCAGTAAGTACATAAATTTTAAATAGATTGATTTACTCATGTAATGGCCACCCAAGTCACTATATATCTCTAAATGTTACCCCCAAAAGCACCCTCATGACCCTTCCCAATTTGTAACCATTAGTCTGACATCTACCTTACTAAATCGGTTTTGCCTGCTCTTATACTTCATAAGAATGAAATCTTATAGCATGTACCCTTTTGTGTTTGGCCTTTTCAGCTCATTACTATTTTGATTCATCTATGTTGTTATGTATATCAGTTTTTAGTTCTTTTGTTAATACTATATAGTATCCCACCACAGAATATATCACAGTTTCTCTGTTCTACTAATGATAGGTATTTAGATTATTTAAATTTGAAGCTATTATTGATAAAACTGCTATAAGTATTCTCATTCTTATCATATGGTCACTGTATATACTTACACATACGAGAGGAACAGGTAGGTCAAAGGATGTGTATACTCAGCTTTGGTAAATATTCTCAGTTTTCTACTCCTGCTAGCAAAGCATGAGAAATCTAACTGTTTTACATGTCATTAACACTTGGTATTATCAGTGTTTTGTTTTGTTTTGTTTTTAATTTTAGCCCTTCTGGTGGGTAGTATCTCATTATGGTTATAATTTGCATTTCCCTGGTGATTAATGACATTGAGCATGTTTTCATATATTTATTAGCCAATTATCCTCTTTCGTGAAGTCTTTCAAGTTTTTTCTCACTTTAAAAAAAATAACTTTAGCAAATATAATTCACATAAAATGCAACTCAACCTTTGGCTCACTTAAAATTAGTTTATTTAAACGAAATTAAACTAAACGAACAAACAAACTAATAAATAAAAGAAACAGTTCACCTATTTCTCTTACCACCCTCTCCATCCCACCTCTGGCAACCACCCATCTGTATGTGTGAACTTTTTCTTTTTCCACTAGATTACACATATAAGAGAAATCATGGTATTTGTCTTTCTCTCTCTGACTTACTTCACCCTCTCTGATATAGGCTTTTCAAGCGAATATATCTAATATTTTGTTAATAATAGGGGTCTAGAAAGACTTCAATCTCCTTGCCAGCCTTCACATTCAAATAACTGATGTATTGTGATTTGTGTTTGCATTCTTAATTTTCCTTTCATCTTCTTCCTTATTTTTAATAAAAATTTGCTGGCAGTTTTTATTGCCTGCTTGAAGTAATTTTCAGGCTTTTATTTTTCAAACGAGAGTGGCTTTTTGTTTCTAATACCTTTTTTGGTGTGTTGAAACAAACAATTATCTCTTCTCTTACCATGGCTTTTAATCTTTACAATAAAACACTTCTTCATATGTACTCTTTATCATTGTTCTTTTGATAATCCTCAATTTCAATTTTAATAAAATTTCTCTTGGCAGTAATGAATTATTTATTGATAGAGTCAATGTCATTTTTATTTTTAATACTTAACTGTGGACTAATAATTCAGTTGTTAAAACACTAAAATCTTTATCTTTCTGTTCTCTTCTCAGGTTCAACATTTCTAATCCTAACAATTTCTGATGTGATTAATACTGAATGTGTTTCAGCTTTGTTTGTTTGTTTGTTTGTTTGTTTGTTTGTTTTAATAGTCTCTTTAAAAGTAACTCTTCTCATGCCTGGCATATAGTTGATAGCATGGAAGTCACTTGATATTACCAGGTAAATGTTACCTGGTCTGTTGAACACTTAAATACTTCTCTAATTTTAATATTAACTTCTGATCTACAGCACTGCAAATTTATTTTGTATACAATGGCTTGTTTAAGCATCAATTTTTAGCCATCAAAGATATTGTTTTAATTTTCATTTTGAATGATTTTGAAAATACTGAAAATATGAATGCACTACACTTCTAAGTTCTCTACTAACAACCTTAACTTCTACTAAAAAAAAAACTTAAGAATTCTACTTGCTAGTGATATGAAAATCATATTTCCAATCCTATTTCTTTGATTATATGCTAGGCTAGGCATTTTAAAAGCTTTCAGAGAAGACTTATTAGATTTACCTAAGCTGAGAAGTTATGTTCAGATAAAATTAATTCTGTTTGAGGTGAATTCTGAGGTGAGACCTCCCTCCTTCCTCTTGCTACACCTCTCAGCTCTTATGGGGTGTAACATGTACTGATCATTTTGATGCCTGTATTTACTTCCACTCCCCAAACAGTCTGGCTGCCCTCTACAGCATTATTCTAGAGCATTTGCAGGCTATATTGTCAAGGGAAAAAAGGTCTTCTATAATGATCTAAGAGCTTTCTAACTATTTGCCTTTCTTCCCTGAACCTTTTCTTTCATGGTGTTGTATCAGCCTTCATAATCTAGCCTGCATCTGGAGTCACTGAAGCTACATGCAATTTTGCTAGCAATGTCATCACAAGGACATCAAGATTCTCCTTGTGCATCACTCTTTATCACATAACAGATCTCAGGATCATACAAGTGCCCTTTCACAGAGTGCTTGAGATGGGAGTTAATAATATATCTACTTCTAAGATTATAAATTATTGTTTCTCCTTATATCTTTTCATCTTTTTATATCTTCCATGGTGCTTTGTTAGTTTATCATTGAATAATAGATTCTAGGTTAACAAACAAACATAAAATCACAAATTGGTAACATATGCCTTCAATTCTATGTCCATTCAGTACTATACTGTAACTTAAATAACAATTTCTGAACCAGTATGTTTTTTTACTATTATATTTATGATATTTTGATATCTAGAGTGCAGGCAAGGTGTCATCACAAAGACTGATTATGTGGCCTTTCACCACAGAGTCACTTTAAATCTCCATGAGGAAAAGCATATAAAACAGACAGCCTTTGTGAAAGTGGAAGGAAGGCCACTCACAATGTGACAGGTAGGTAGCTCGTGAAAACAGACTGACAGAGTCAGGTGCACTTACCGAGTATAAACTGCCAACAAACTGTCAACTGCCAAAATGAATTAGACTCTCATACCAAGGAGGTCTCAAATCTTAAATGTTTAAACATTCACAAACTTCACTAGGACATCTAGTCATGCTATGTTTCCATGGGTGTCCCTGCCACACCTTCACTGCTGTTCGAAAGTAAGAAAAAATAAAGACATTCTTTATCTTGCATGAATAATTTCATAATAGGCTTCATAGTCTACAGGAGAGAGAGTTGAGGGGGGAGGCTGAAGATTGGAAGACTGTCAATGTGTCATATACTTGTATCTGCTTTCATTTTGATTATATACTTAGGTTATTCCTTTTCCAGCATTTTTGTTGCCAAAGTTGTATGCATACTTGAAATATGTCTTATTTTGTTTTTAATCCCATTAGCATAATGCATCAGTTACATGCAACCAAACTTAAGACTGCTTTGGGTTATTTCTCAATATGTTAACTGAGGACATGTAGTTGGCTCCCAGGATATTTCCCTTCTTTCCTCCCTCTGTGCCAAAATCATATCTTTGCCATTTAAAAACAATAATCTCAGGGGCGCCTGGGTGGCACAGCGGTTAAGCGCCTGCCTTCGACTCAGGGCGTGATCCCGGCGTTATGGGATCAAGCCCCACATCAGGCTCCTCTGCTATGAGCCTGCTTCTTCCTCTCCCTCTCCCCCTGCTTGTGTTCCCTCTCTCTCTGGCTGTCTCTGTCTCTGTCAAATAAATAAATAAAATCTTTAAAAAAAAAATAAAATAAAAACAGAAAAATAAAAACAATAATCTCAGACAGAGAAATACAAATTCTGTATGACCTCACTTACATATGGAATCTATAAATAAATAAATAAATAAATAAATAAATAAATAAACAAACCTCATAGAAACAGAGAACAGACTGATGGTTATCAGAGGTGGGGGGGTCAGAGGTGAGGGAAATGTTCTGGGGATGTAATGCACAGGATGATCACGTGATGACAGTTAACAATACTGTATTGTATATTTGAGAGATGCTAAGAGTAAATTACTGAAGTTCTTATCACAAGAAAAACTTATACCTATGTAAGGTGATGGATGTTTTCTAAAGTCATTGTGGTAATCATTTTGCAGTATGTACATACATTAAATAATTATGTTGTATACTTTAATACAATGTTATATGCCAATTATATATCAATACAACTAGAAAAATATTGCCTTAGCTAAATATACTAATTGGGAAGGTAGTATCACAGTTTTATTTTTCACTAAAGAGCAAGAAATGTCACTTGTGGGCCCTTGGCAAATACCTGGTAAAGAAAAGATATCCATAAGCTTGATATGTTTTTTCTGCCATTGTTGAAATAATAAATAAAAATATATACTCTTGCACCTGCCACTTAAATCTTTTGGCACTCATTGATTCCTTTTTCAACTGGTGTTACAAGGACATTCTATCACCTAAAGTATTGGAAGGGGTTAGATCCTTCTCTCTGCCACACATTTGGGTTATTCACGGAGCTCTTTTATTTCTCCTCAGTGCTTTCTTTTAAAGTCATAAAGAATATGTTGCACTATTGTTCAGTACTTGAATTTGTTATAATATTTTGAATTGCATCAGCATTATAACTGCTCAGAGGAGTTCCAGTATAAAGGAACTATGAGATAGAATGCTAAGTTCCTAAGCACAAAAGCAGTTTGACTAAGCATAGCCAAATATTTTAACATATTGTGATAAAGTTTCTTTTTTATGATTTTTGGTGATGAACTTGATTGAGGGATATTTTTAATGACTGAATCCTTCTCTCTGGTTTTTACTGAAAGCCTGAGGCTCTTGTCCTTCTTTCTGTTCATCAGTGCAGTATGACTATAAAGGCATAGTTTCATCTTGAATGATGTCTTTCTTCTACTGTCATCAGAAACAACTGAAAGCCCACACTTTCTTCAGAGTATTTATGACAATTTATAATTATACACTTATTTGTATGCTTCAGTTTCATTAACTTTTCTTAGAGTATAAACTTTTTAAGATATAAGCAATGTCTATTGATTCTCCAATATACATAAATCTCATGTGTGCCACTTAAGAGATGCTCAATAAATATTTGATTATTAAAAAAGTGGATAGTTGGATGAATATTCTCGCTTGTGTTGGTTTAGTTATATTGTTTATTAGCACCAAAAGAAATTTGGGCCATTAGAAAAGGCTTGGCTCAGCCAACCTGCATCTTTCAGTCAGCCGATTTCATTCTGAAGTTCTCTTCACGAGGATATTAGGAAATGTGACTTTGGCACAATTTCTGGCACCAAATAAGCACTTAATAAGTATTTTCACTTCAAACACAAGTCCAAGTTATTTGCCAGGCAATTCCCCTACACATTTCTGAAGTGCTAAGTTTTTCTCTCACTCTCTGGTTTCCCATTTCTCTTATTTACATTTTTGTTGGATCCTGCAGATACCTCAAGTGCCAATCATACCATATTAATTTCTTCGTCTATTACATTTCCATTATAACATGGCTCTTGTTAGGAATGTAATAGAGAGAGGAAAGGGATTTGGAGACAAGAGCAGATATCTAAGCTCCATCTCATTACCAATGAAGAATAGCAGATTTGCACTAGATAATTTTTGTTTTATTTTTAAAAAGGCATATATCATCATGCACTGAACAGAACCAGAGATCTTTGAGATTTCTATAGATTCCAGGAAGGAGTAAAATGAAGATAAGCTAACATATAGGACCCAATTGTTAAATTAGACTTTCACAACCAGTGATCCTCTATGTAGTATCAGGTTTACTAAATAATTCTCAGTGGAGAAAGGGGAATTCTCCTGTACTGTTGGTTGGAATGTAAACTGGTGCATCTACTCTGGAGAACAGTATGGAGGTTCCTCAAAAAGTTAAAAACAGAACTACCCTAAAATTCAGCAGTTGCACTTCTAGGTATTTACCCAAAGGATACAAAAATACTAAATCAAAGGGATACATGCACCTCATTGTTCATAGCAGCATTATCTGCAATAGTCAAATTATGGAACCAGCCTGTGTCCATCGACTGATGAATGGATAAAGAAGATGTAGTATATACATACACAACCGAATATTACTCAGCCATAAAAAAGAATGGAATCCTGCTATTTGCAACAACATGGATGGAGCTAGAGAGTATTATGCTAAGCAAAATAAGTCAGTCAGAGAAAGACAAATGCCGTATGATTTCACTCATATGTGGAATTTAAGAAACAAAACAAATGAGCATAGGGAAAAAAGAGAGAGAAGCAAATCAAGAAAGAGACTATTAACTGCAGAGAACAAACTGATGGTAACCAAAGGGGAGGTGGGGAGAGGGGCTGGGTTAAATAGATGATGGGGACTAAGGAGTACCCTTGTGATGAGCACAGGGTGATATATGGAAGTATTGGATCACTATATTATATGCCTGAAACTAATATTACACTGTATATTAACTAACTGGAAGTTAAATAAAAACTTTTTTAAGATCCTACTATATAAAGAGATCCAGTTGACAAGTAGATTAAGTTAGGTCATCTACCTTCTTTTCTTACCCCAGAGGGAGCAAACCCACCTTTCTGTTTCTTTTCCTTCCCTCTCTTTCCCCTCTGCCACCACAACCTAGCTACCTAAATCAGCATTTTAGAGGCTTGTCAAAACATATGGGATAAAGAGAGAAGTACATATTTCACTCCATTTTGCAGAGATAAAAAGCAGACTTAAATAAACAGCAAATAACCAAACAACAGATCTATGTGACATAGGTGTTCATTTCAAGCTTTAGTACTTGTCTTCAACCAAGAAGAAACTATTAAATACTGTGGGAGGTACAAACAAATAATTCATTGTATTTTGCAGAAAGGTGTCTTGAGACAACATATCTAAATGGAGACTTTGGGTACTCCAGTTCATTCCCTCTCATTCCCTAACCTCCAAGGAAAAGATGTTTGGAACAATCAAAATCCAGTTTTTCAACTAAGGTCCAAAGGAAACACTGCATAGCTAGATGGAGAGCAGAGCAAAAGAGAGAATTCTAAAGGAAATAGAAAGAATGGACTTCATTGAAGGAGGAGTAACAAACAGAAAGAAAGCACAACTGCCTTGCCTGGTTACTACCGAAAAGAAAGGAAAGGTGAAGAGATACACATGAAGAATAAGGACTCTACATTCAAAGTACTGTTGAAAATATGGTTCAGAATGTCTCCAAATTTCCAGAGAGAGAACACATTAGATATGAATGTCCCTACGTATTATCAACCACAGAATCAAGAAATATCTATGTCAATATCTAGCAATAACATGAAAAACAGGTTTCCTTCAAAAGACTAAAACTATGCCAATTTTGGGAAATATATTAATAAAATACATCAAATTAATAGGTCAAAGGAATGTATGGTCATAGGTTTAATGTTGACATGTTACTTGATAAAATCAAGCATCTATACCTTATTAATATCTTAGTAAACTGCAAGTAAATATATATATTATTTTTTTAAAGATTTTTATTTATTTGACAGAGAGAGATACAGTGAGAGAGGGAACACAGGGGGAGTAGGAGAGGGAGGAGTAGGCTTCCCGCTGAGCAGGGAGTCTGATGCGGGGCTCGATTCCAGGACACTGGGATCATGACCTTAGCTGAAGGCAGACTCAATGACTGAGCCATCCAGGCGCCCCCATATATTATTTTTATAAGAAAGGATACTAGGACGTAGAGTGACTGATAAAAGATTTGACTGTACTTGGAAACTGTAAGAAAGAAAATCATAAGCAATGTAAAAAAAGTGGGTATTGTGGCTGGTTGTGAAAGTTACATAAAACAATATTTTTCTAATGACAAATGGTAGTGAATTTATTGCTATAATTTAAAAATATCATAATAATTTTGTTGACAAGCAAAAAATAGTGAAAAACTTGGGAGGAAATGTAGAAGTAATATTTATTATGTATAGTAAGAGGATATTAAATACTAAACAAAAGCCTACTAAAAAGTGAAAGATAAAACCTTTTCTCAGATCATATAACTCAATAGCATAAATATATTATTTCCCTCAAATCTATAAACTAAATGCAGCTTCAACAAAATTCTAAAATATTTTTTGGAGCTTGAGGAAATTATTTAAATCCTCTCTGGAAAAAAATACACATGATAATAGTAAAATTCTAAACTAAAGAGCAATGGGGAAGTAGTTGTATCAGATATTAACATAAGTTTTAAAATTAGAGTAATTAAAGATATATTATTTATGGGTACAAGAAGAGAAAAAAAAAGCTAAAAAGAAAAAAAAAATCCAGACTTCGGACAACTGCATGATGACTGTAGCTCAGTGGGAACTGTTATTTAATTTCACACACACACACACACACGCGTGCGCACACACACACACAGATTTTGCCACATTATATACTGTATTTGCACTGCTAAAAGCACACATGGTTATTTTAATTTAAATTTGGATTTAGGCCTACTTGCCCCTTATAAGTGCTTAAAATGTTCCACTATGTTCACTATGAGCATTGTCATGAAATCGTCTCCCTAAAACACATCAGACAATAAAATTATATCAACAGAAAATACTATATATCTTAGAAAATGTTATAGTACTTCCAATGTTCAAAAATGTTGGGATGACTATCATTTAAAATACTTATCAAAAGCTTCTGTCTTATTTCCAGTTACAACAAAGTAACTGATAGTGGACCAGTCCTCTAGTTGTAAATAACGCTAGACCTGGGTTAAATACATGAGGTGAAAAGTTTTCCAACGTTGAACAAGAGGGACTAGAATAATATAATTCCTCAGTGGAAAGGAATTTTGACGGATCTCTATAATTGCATTTTTTCTCTCCTTGGGGATGATTTTCCAACTATGGTCCAGAGAGTTCCAATCTAAGCAGAACCCAGAATTCCCACTGAGCTGGGGAAGAAGCGTTATGAATTTGACGTAGCTGAAGGGACTGACCAGAACTCAAAGATACATAGATGGAGAGGTGCCAGAAGTTTATGTGCGGGTCCCCTGCAATCCCCCCAGATTATACCTAGGCTACACACATGCAGGATAAGATCACACAAAGTTTTCCAAACGTAGCTGCTACAGGATTGAAAATAGAACAGACATACAAGGTCTTGAGCAGTAGAGGCCAGCATCAGAGGTTCAGCTCCATTAAAGTGGAAAAATTTACTTAGACCTTCGTTAGGCCTTGGGTATTTATCTGAGAAAACAGAAAGGCCAGGTTTGGGAATAAAAACTATATTGTAGAAAAAGTCTCCTTTTGGACCTGCCCAAATAAAACCTAAAATCAATCTCAACTACCAAATAGAAACCAAAGATTGGGTATTTAGCACCTCCAAGTTAGAAGGTCCTAAAAACTCTTTGGGCTTTTCAGAAACAACTTTATTAAAGTAAAACACCCAGTCTACACAAATGAAAATTGATCAACCAGTAAAAGGGCAACTAGCTAAAATTAACATCTTCCCAGGGTGATAACAGAACCAAGAGTCTCCATAATGTAATTATCAGCAGGATTTGTGCACAATCAAAACTTAAGAAAAACACAAACAGAAAAATGTGACCTATACTCCAGAAAAAAAAAAAAAAAGGTCAATTGATCCAAGATGGCAAAATGTTGGGTTGGAAAGACAAAGATTTTAAAGAAATTATAATAAATACATTCAAGTAACTAAAGAAAAATATGTTCAAAGAACTGCAGGAAATACAGGAGTAAATTTGTGTTGGTATGTGTTACCCTGTGGTTTCTTAAATAGAACATTACAAGAACATATGACAAAAGAAAATCAAAAAAATTTCACTTGATCAAAATTAAAAAAATAGTGCTGCAAACAATACAATCAAGTAAGTGAAAATACAAACTGCGTAATGGGAGATATGTTTGCAAATTATATCTCTGATAAGGGCCTTATATCCAAATATATGAATCACTCTTAACCGACTGAGCCACCCAAGCATCCCTAGGAATCACTCTCATAATTCAAAAATAAGACAACACAATTAAAACATGAAAAGAGTAACAAACAGACATTTCTCCATAAAAAAAATAAAAGCCCATAAAATCACGTTAATAGATCATCAACATCATTAGACATTAGGAAAATGTAAATTAAAATCACAAAACGATAAGACTCCACACTCACAAGGATGGCTATTCTCAGAAAGATGAGCAATAAACAAGCGTTGATAAGAATGTTGAGAAATTAAAGCCGTTATATTGCCGGTACGGATGTTAAATGGAACAACCACTTTGGAAAATAGGCAGGTCCTATGCAGTTAAATGTGGAGTTACCATATGACATGGTGTGGTAGGCAGCGAAACACCCCGTCCTCCAGACATACCCATGTCCCAATCTGCAGACCCTGTGAATATGTTCTCTTACACGGCAAAAGGACTCCACAGATGTGATGAAGATAAGGGATCCGAGATGGGATGGTTATTCCGGGCTACCTGGGTAGGCCCCACGTAATCATAAGGACCTTAGAAAGGCAGGACCTTAGAAAGGAACTTATAAAGTGAGGCAAGGAAGCAAAAGACTCAAAGGGAAACTTAACCATGCGACCTTGCTGGATTTGAAGATGGGAAAAGGGCATAGGAACTCAGGAATACAGATGGTCTCCAAAACCAGAAAAAAGGTAAGATTCTCTCTTAGAGGCTCCAAAAGGAACATAGCCCTGTGGGCACTTAGAATTTTTTCCAGTGACATCCAGGACTCCCAGAACAGTAGGATAATAAATTTGCATTGACTTAAGCCAATGTGTGTGGTAACTTGTTACTGCAGCAATAGGTGACTATGACTAATTTCACCCCTATGTATATACACAAGAAAAGAGAAATATATATATCTCCACACACAAGCTTGCATACAAATGTTCATAGTAACATTATTTATAATAGCCAAAAAATAGAAACAACTCAAATGCCTATTACCTGCAAAATGGATATATATGAACCATGCATACGAGGGAGTACTACTAGCAATAAAAATAAAGAAATACTGATAATTGTGACAATACTGATGAAACTTGAAAACATTACACCAAGTGAATGAAAACAGTCACAAGAGATCACATATTATATGATTCCATCTACATTAAGTACCCAGGACAGGCAAACCCATAGAAAGAGTAAATTTGTGGTTGCCTATGGGGTAGTGTTGGAAATGGGGAGGGAATGATAATGGATACGGTGTTCCTTTGATGGAGTTTGAAATGTTTTAAATTTAAATTGTGGTGATGATTGTATAACCCGAATTTACTAAAAAATATAATTACATTATATACTTTAAAAGGCATATAAAGTTTGTCTTAATAGAGGTGTTCAGAGTAAACTCCAAAAATTTTTTAAAAATAAAGTAAATACAGTCTTCCTGACTAATCAGATAGGGAAGTAAGCAGAGGAAATAGAATTACAAGAAGATAGAAATTTTAAAACATAAAATGCAATGAGAAATTTACCAAATGGGTTTAATGACCTATGTGAAAAGGTAGATGTTTCAGTGAGCTTGAAAACAGATCAACACAAAGCATTCAATTTGAAAAATGCCAAGAAAAAAAGAATCAGAAACCAGGGATGTACTGTATGGTGACTAACATAATGTAATAAAAAAATTTAAAAAATAATAAAAGAAAAAAAGAAAAAAGAATGAAGATATTCAGATACATATGAGACAATATCAAATAACCTGATATATATGTAATAGGAGTCCCAAAAAGAGAAGAAAAAGAATCTAGCAGAAAATTATTTGCTAAAAAATGGGTAAAATTTTTCTAAATTTGCTGGAAAGCATCTACTTTCAGATTCATCATGCTTAGCAAACCTCAAGTAAGCAAAATACAAGAACAGACCTAGACACATGATAGCCAAACTACCAAATACCAAATAAAAAGAGAAAATTTTGAAAGCAGAAAGATATAAAGGACACATAACTTATACCTGGAAACTAATTGAGAGTAGCCACTAATGTTGTATCAGAAAACACTGGAAGAACCTCTTTTAAGTGCTTGCACTGACAACAAAAAGAAAAACTGTCACCCCTGAATTCTTCATCCAGTGAAGACAGCCTTGAATACACCACAAAATAAAGCCATGTGTATTAGCTCGCTAGGGCTGCCATCACATAACACCGCCAAGTGGGTGACTTAAGCATCGGGAATTAACTGTCTCATGGTTCTGGAGGCTAGAAGTTTGAGATCAAGGGGTCAGTGGGGTACTTCCTTCTGAGTGTTATGAAAGAAATTTTGTCCTATGCCTCTCCCCCCGCCACCTTAGGTCTGTGGTTTGCTGGCAATTTTCAGCTTTCCTTGGCTTATAGAAGAGTCACCCAAATCTCTGCCTTCATGATTCTATGGTGTTCCTCTTGCATGTGTGTATGTCTCTTCACATGTCATTCTCTCATACGGACACAAGTCGTCTAGTGGATCAGAGGCCCACCCAATTCCAGTATGACTTCATCTCAGCTAATTACATCTGTGACAGCCCTATTTCCAAATGAGATCACATTTTGAGGTGTTACGGGTTAGGACTCCAACCTATGAATTGTAGGGGGACACAATTCATCCTATTACAACATTATAAATGAACAAACCTGAGCACATTTGCCATAAACAGAGCTGAACTATAATGAATGTTAAAGGATATTATTTTGGCTGAAGTAAAATGATACTATACTAAAGGAAAAATTAAAAAAAAACCCCACCAGGAATGGTTTAAAAAAATGGTATGTACACAGTAAATTTTTCCTCATTATAATCTTCTGTAAAGTGGGGACAAAAATAGAATTTTTCTCATAAGGTTATGATAAGGATCACATAAGAAATCTCCACTAAATGCTTTTCTCAGGGTAAAAATTGTTAATAATTATTTACTCTTAATACTACTTATTACCTAATATTAGCACATTCATTCACATTTATGTGTGAAATTATGTATTATCTTTCTAATTGTGAGGAAAATATAAATAAACATTTATTGATCACTTACTATATGTCAGGGAATTTAAACACTTTATAGAGCTTATTTATCATCATAAACTTTATAAATTAGATTTAGTACCCTTATTTAGGCCAAGATATTGAAATATTAAAAGATTTCCTGACCCATTTAGTAAATAGGATTAAAATCTAACTCTAGACTCCATAATCATTATACCATTTTACTTCCAAAAACAAATCACTGCAACCTCTATTCAAAAACAAAACTGTAAAATTATACAATCATCATGTTTAGCTGTAGAAAAGGGAGTCCACTTAAATCTAACCACATCCACTTAAAGAATTTGACATCTTCTGAGCAATACCTATATTTAAAGTAGTTCCTAAACACCAGAGGTTCCGAATTTGGGGAACAGTTTTGATATAAACCATTCCTTTGTACTGGCTTCAAAAATCATGAACAATGGAAAATTCATCTAAACTTCTAAACATTATCTTCTAACATAAACTGTCTCTTGCACTAAAATATAGCGAAAGAACTATAATAGCAGAACAGCAACAGTCTCTTATCAGATGATATATCCATGTTCTGGGTTACAATATCTCTGTGCTGTATACATAGATCCTCTTAGAAGAAAGAGACATCACTTGAGACCAACCATTTTCACTGGGACAAACCATTTTTGGAATACTCAGAAGATAAAAAGCAAAAATGACCACGAAACTTTCACAATGTCATATCCCTATCACTTACACCATATAAGCCATATATACCTATATCTAATTCATAAAGTTTCATAAAGGCAACTTTAGCCTTCTTTCTATTCTCATCATCCTTTTCCCCCATCCTCAAGCGGCAATGTCTTCAAATTCCAAAGTTCCTACATTTCCTGAAGACCTTTTCTTTTTAACTAAATATTTTATTTATTTATTTATTTGAGAGAGAGAGCAAGTATGAGCAGGGGGAGGGTCAGAGGGACAAGCAGACTCCTCACTGAGCAGAGAGCCGGATGCTGGGGTAAATCCCAGGACCCAAAGATCATGATCTTAGCTGAAGTCAGTTGCTCAGCCTACTGAGCCACCCAGACATCCCTCCTGAAGACTCTTGGCAATTTTCTCAGAGGATCTAAGTTTAATAAAAAATTACATAGGAAATTTGTATATAACCCCATCATTCCCAAATTCTACTTTTCTCCCAAACACTGGACACGTCAACTTGATTTCAGGTAGCCAAAAGTCCTTTGAGAGCAAATGAGAGACACCTGAAATGGACTTCCAGGATTTGTTGACCATGAAGAATGACACTAATGATACCCTAAAACCTTTCATTTCAGTTATTTAAAACGTTTTACCTTTTGTCAGATAAATGAAGGATGAAGTTCACTTTCAGTACGATGTGACTGCTCCCACACCTGACCCCTCCCTGGTAACCTAACCACAACTTCAGCTTCTCTCAAAGACGGTTTGAAAAATGCAAATTAATTAGAAGAGCATCACATAAATGCAACTTCATGCAAAGTACAGAATTCATTTTAAGAAGGAAACGATATAAAATTTTCACTAGGTTGAATATTATCTCGAATACTGTCATTATCATGTCCCTCAGGAATGACCATGATGCCTCAGTGCACTTTGGATCCTACAGTTTAGAGCCATGTCTTATTCCATTCTATCACCTTCATTCCCTGTCTCTTAACCCATCTATATTTTTCCTTCCAATATACAATGACAACAACAACAACAAAGTGATTAGAGTAGAGGGGAGATACTCTTTTTGGCCATGTAAGAGTGTATGTCTCATTTATTTATTTATTTATGGGGGGGGGCACAGGCTTTCCTTACTGTAAGGAAACAATGGGGTTTAAGTGAAAGATGATGGACTGCATAAAGGTGCAGTAAATACTAAATAGCCGCTGTTTATTAGTTTTAAATCATTTAAGCCCTCTGGAAATTAAAATTGAAATTGAGTGCTTTGCACTATTTTTGATATCCAGGACCCATGGGAGGTCCAGCATAGCCAATCTTGAGCCTGCTTACAGAGTGCTGCTCGTTCCAAAGTTTTGCTAATCATATTCTCATGTTTTATGGACACATCCTCCTGTCTGTAGTTCAGACATAAACACGCAGCTGTACATACAGCTCGGTCTGCCGCATTACCTCAGCAAATCATGAGACTTCAAATTAGGCATTCTGGAACAAACGTAAGCAGAAATAAGAGAGGAAATTTGTTTTTCAAATGTAAACTTTCAAAGAGCCTCTTTTAACGGCCACATTTTGTTCTCTGAGTCCACAAAAGTTTTTTTTTTTTTTAAGTTGGCTACTATTTGAACATCAAATAAACTTTGCAAAATAGACAGTAGTTTTGGAACTATGGAGCCATTTTCTCAGCAGAAGAAAATCACCCAGGCTGCTCCCTCTTCATTCCTGTTAAGAGTTTACTTTACCCTTTAACAAATCCCCAAGATTTTATCCAAAAATTTTCCCTTATAACAGCCAATGCCACCATCACACCAGTTGGGTAGGTTTCTGTATGTCAAGATTATTTATTCATTTATCTAGTCAACATTATTGGAAGTTTTCCTTCTATCAAGCCCACTAAATATTGGAAATAAAAGATGAAATAAGATTCCCTTGCTTTCAAGAACCTCACCTTTTAGTAAACCAGATTTTATTCTGTGGTTACTCTGAAGGAGGTGAGACATCATGATATGACTTAACTTAAATTCAGAAGAACAAAATCAATGCTGTATGAATTTTAAAAATAAATTTGCATATACAGATAAAATTTCCGAACCTAAGAAAAGAAACAACATATATATACATGTATATATATGTAAAATAACATATATATGTGTGTATATATATGTAAAACAACATATATATGTGTATATATACATGTAAAACAACATACATATGTGTATATATATATATATATATATATATATTAAGGTGAAGATTTGGGGTTTGTTTGCTTGGTTTTGCAAGTAATAGAAGATGGTGAAGCTGCATTAATTTAAAATGATGCATCTATTGGTAAGACAAGGAAGTGTAGTTTGGCTTTACATGGAGCTAGAAGGAAAAAAAAGAAAGTTCTAAACAAGGGAAGCTACTTTTCTCCAGCTCTCAAGGTATCACAGTCTCATCTTTATTTTTCTGTTTCATTTTTAATTCTATATGCTTCCTAGCCCTTCTGTTCCACTGTGCACCTGGCAGAAGAAAAGTTGTATTAGCTTAGAAAATACATATTTTTCTCATTATCAGAAAAAAACAAACCAACAGATCTCTAATTTCTAGTCTTGAACCCACTGCACAAAATTCCAAGAGAGATAATCTGATTGGCTTTACAGTCCACACCTTGCCCAGTCCTGATGGTGGTAGGAGTGGGTAGGTTTGAAGGCAGAGTCATGGAGCCCAGACCTGCTTGCTGGTGTGGGCTCGGTGAGAGTTGCTCCATACCATGAGGCTGGAGCTGTGGAGACATTCTAGCACACATCACAGGAAAGAGGCATTGCCTGGAGGTTGCCCATTTCTAAAGAGCACAGAACAGAAAACTAAGTTTCCTTTATTTGTTTTCCTTTCCCAAAAGAAATTTCCAGGCTAATCCAAGTGACAAAGATGTAACAGATAAATGCAACCCAGTGGAGTCAATGCTCTAAGAGAGGTGATTATCAAGGACAGCCTTCAGAGTAGCTGTGAGAAATTGCATCACACAGCAAAGATGCACACACTTTTGAGGTTTTATTCTCTAGGTTTCATTTTTGCTTTATTAACGAATTTGATTTATCCTATATAGGAAGTCCCCTTAATTTTGAAATTTTCAAGAGCCTACGTTGAATTACCAAAGAATGCACAAATAATAAGTGTACAAGTAGACGAAGTTTCCCATCAGCACAGCCATGAGTGAAACACTGCCAGCACCCTGGAAACCTCCCTCACGGTTTCTCCGTAAGTATATCCCTATCATCACCTAAATAAATGTTGTTCTGTCTTTTCTCCCCATTGCTTAGTGATACCTATTTTTGAACTTCATATAAAAAGAATCATGTAGTATATCCTTTTGTAGGTCTGTCTTCTTTAACATTATGTTTGTGAGGGAAACCCAAGCTGTCTTAGGTATCTTGAGTTTGTGCAATTTTACTGTGGTATCGGATTTCATGGAATGAATATACCACAACACATGTATCTATTAGACTGTGGATGGACATTTGGATGGTTTCTATTTTGCAGCCAGTATGATAGATGCTGCTATTAATATTCTTGTATATATTTCTTTTAGTAAATGCATGTGAGCTCTTCTGTTTGTTTTAGTCATTATGAAGGATGTGTAGTTATACCTGATAGTTACCATAATTTGTATTTCCTGATGACTGATGATATTGAGAGAATATTGACAGGTTTATGGGTTATGTGGTTGCCACTTTTTATAAAGTAAAATTTTTTCTTTTTCTTTTTCTTTTTTTAATGGGTTGGTTGTCTTTTTCCCCTGCTTCCTTTCTGTAAACTTCATTAAAACTGAGAAATTCTGTTTATCAAAGGACCCAATTGTGAGATTACAAAGAAAAACACCTTAAAATAGAGACCCTCTCTTACCAAAATTTGATTCTAACTCAAATCTTTAAAATTATGTCTGTTATGTAAAATAAGAATGCCTCTATTAAGATATATGCCACTTCTGAGTGTGGTAATACTCTATAGAGGAAAACTTGACCAAAGATGTGCATTGTCTAAGAGATCCATAGGAGAAAAAGCAGCCTACACGTTAGGAGTTACATATTTTGCTCATAATCTCAATGGTCAAAATCTATTAAAAAAACACAAATTATTCTCTGTGCTACTTCATCATTTATCTTTTTTTTATACTTTGCAGAAAAAGCTGCCCTCAAGTCTCAGAATCAGAAAACTCCGTGCTGGGCAATTTACTTGGTTTTTCCCGTGAGCACTGTGGGACCTGTGATGGACTGTGTCCCCCTCTTTGCTTTGTTTCCCAACAAATGTGTATCTCACATTTATAAACTACAAAAGTCTCTCTGTATACATTTCTCCTTACTAATCCTATCCCTGCCTTTACTTTGCAGTTTCCTTCAGATATTTCTATGAACATTTTATATAAAACAGATGATCAATATAAAATTAGAAAAAAGAAACACAAGAATATATATGTTTATGTATATATACATACGTAGTATGTTTATATATACATACACTAAGCTAAATATATATAATGTGTATATTTAAACATATATCTATACATACACATAACTATATTCATATATAGTAAAATATATATAATGAGGCAAATGTGTAGTATGCATATATACACACATATAGACATATATAATATAATATACATATTATTTTACTATATATAATATACATAAACAGGACAAATATGTTTATTTTTATGACTGGATTTAAATTTTGTAAGAAGAGCGAACAGTAATTTTTGAGTGAGTGACCTTAATAAACATTTCTGTTCTTATGTCTTGTGGCATAATATTATTTTTGCTACAGTCTTGGGCCATATGCTCACTTAACTTTCGTTTCATGCTACAAAAGTACAGATTAGTCCTGTGATCGAAGCTGCCTAAAGTATTCTGTGCAGCATCTTATCTTATCTGTTTGCAAAGTTCTTGAACTATGAATAAGGATAAAATTTCAAAGCTAAAGCATGGAGAAAAAGACTGGAGAAAAGCATTCTTATGCTAATGGCCATAGCAATGATTATAAAGCAGAGTGCACAGAGAATGCACCACAGAGCTGGTAATAATATTTATGGAGCATATGGGCCTTGCATAGCAACAGCAGAAATGTTCTTCTTCCAAATTCTGTTTGCCAAATTACTTTGGACATTAAGGAAAATGCTGAAGTTTCATTTGAACTGTGGACCGAAGATCCTGACCAAAAACAGGGCAGGGATTTGTGAGTTGTCATTTTATGTCACCACAACGTTAAATAGAACTGTGACATGCTAGAACGATTCTGGATAAATTGTCTTTCACTTGCTTGATATAAGGGTGCTCGAAAGGGGAAAAAAAAAGTGGGACAAGGAATAAAAGTTTCAGAGAAGTTTAAATAGAACAATTTATGAAATTCTTAAGGAAAACCGTATGAGTCCATGGAATAAACATTTTTTTTTTTGCAAATCTATTATTCTATTATTGTACTAATCCAAAGCACCAGTAGATATTTAGGGATCTGGAAAACATTTTTTGAGTTTGAAAAATACATAGACATCTCATCGGTCATCCCTTATGCCTCAGAAGAGCACATCTTGATGGATTCTCATAAGGGTTGGTCTTCATTTGCTCAGAGATTAATAATAAAGCACTGGCTAAGTGTCAGGTATTATGCTGACTTTTACCTATAGTATTGCAAGATATATTTTATTACCCTGGTTTCATAAATGAGAATGTTGAGATTCAGAAAGTCTATAAAGCTTGTTCAAAATCACACAGCTGGTAAAATAACTGGAACCCACTTCTACCTGAGCAAAAAGGCCCTGACCTTTCCAATATGTCACCGTTTTGCTACAAAACAAACAGAACTTGGAGGAAAAAAAAAAGAAGAAAAGGAGAAAAAGGAAAAAAAAAGTAAAACAATAAAACAAACCCCTAAACAAACCTAGATCTCAGTATAAACCACCAAATGTTACAACAAAGATGTAAAAATACAACCTTTGAAATAGCATCAGGAAGATAGAAAATCACCACCAATTTATATTGGTGGGATATAATTATCAGGATGATTTCTGGATGAAATCTGTTCCTACATATCCCTGAGTATTTTTGAAGAAGCCCGTATCGGTTTTAAACTGTGGATATTGTGGAACTGAAGTTTACTCCTCTTGGCTAAGATTTAAAATTCCTGATGATTTTGAATGATTTTTGGCAGGTAAGCCGGCTCCTCTGGCCTAAAGAAATCAGTCTGTGTATATATGGGCTCCCAAAATGAGGATCCGGATAGTTGAAAATATAAAATTGGACACTCAGCAGAAGTTTTACACTTCTACAGTGTGCGTCCAAATTTGCAGAACAAAACCCCTTTCTTCCTGCTCCTAAAGCCAAGGCAGTGATTTTTGCCGCCAGAAAATATGTAGCTACTTTTTTTCTCTCAGGTAAACAAAAGATACCGTTGTTCCTATAAACTGCATATTCCAGCTGACTGATCTTTTTAAGAAAGTTTAAAAACTTTTTCTACATATGGAAAGACATATTCGCCAAACTATTATTTTGATCTGAGATGATGCATTATTCAGTTTCATTAAATTGGTTGCATGAGAATTCACTCTTACTCCCTGGGAAAGTTAAGCCTATTATTTTTGTTAGCCTAAACTATTGGGGTGAAACCTGTTTGTAGTTATTGATGATGTATATAAAAAATAACTAGGTAGTATGCCTTTTATTTGAAGTCTATATTCCTTTTATTAACAATTTTGTAAATGTACTCCTAAATAAAACATAATTCATCACAGCCTGTTCTTTGTCTTATTTATTGAGAACTCCGTAATAATAAATATGCTTTGTCGACCATAGTTCTTCTGTCTCTTTGTCACTATCAGGTGAACGCAAATATGATTTATTTGGGGGGAAAATGCTTTTATTCTGAAAAGCCATTGGCCTAACTTCACACCAAAGTTGCATCCTTTCTCTTTATGTGTTTTTAGGAAAGAAAAATGCAAACACAAGCATTTCATCATTGCAGAAAAAGTTTCAAATGGAATCAAAATAATGTATGCCTGGAGAAGGAATGGATGTTTATGAAGAAAAAGAATGGAAAGAGCTTGGCCTTAATAAGCTTGAATAAGAGGAGAAATGGGTCAATATCCCTGCTACTAGTAGAAATATTCACCTTCTGTAGACAATGGCAACAGCAACTTAAACCTAAGTAGGACTAAGCAGAGGAGAAGACAGACTGTCTTTGGCTGTACAGTGACCTCGGTTGCTACTTACTCCTGGAACTGTGTGGGAAAGGAGAACAGATCTGAACGGGATGCTGATGACAAGTACAACAGCAATATTCTTTAGCACTTTCTAATATTTTGTCTCGCTGGGAAAACTTTGGTATGTATTAAACTTTATCAAAAAAAATTTTTAGTAATATTTCTACAGTGCCTTCAACAGAGTAGACACATATTTTAGTTTTCATTTATTTATTTGAGAGAGAGAGAGCACGTGGGAGAGAGAGAAAGTGGGGGGGAGGGGCAGGAGGAGAGGGAAAGCATCCCCAGCAGACTCCCCACTGAGCAATGAGCCAGGACTTGGGGCTCGTTCTCACAGCCCTGAGATCATGACCTGAGCCCAAATCATGAGTCAGATGCATAAAGGACTGTGCCACCTAGCCGCCCCAAGACATGTTTTTTACTTATTTCTGGCAACTCAAAATGGAAGAGCAACTCAAAAGTGATAGGCAACTAAATAATTAAAAGGGACATGACTAACAGTGGTCAGTGCAAATAGTAAATGATAGTTTTCATGGCAAATTGAACATATATCAATTCACTTTTATCTTCATGACCCCACCATGGATTAAGTTGCGGAGTTGTATTGACCCCATTTAAAGATGATGAAACAAAGAATAAAAGAGGGAAACAGAAAGGCAATCAAAACTTGCTTAACATATGCTGAGAACAAGGAACTATGCCAAGGATTCCAGATAATTATTGCATTCCACCCTCATCAAATTTGTTGAGGTTGGCATAATTTTCTCCACTTCAGAAAGGAGTAAACTGAGGTACTAAGGATAAGCTACAAAAGTTCACAAAGTTAATCAGGAAGGTACTCTATTTTTTTTCCAACCTAAAAGCAAAGATATTTACCTTACTATTTACCCTTGGAGGATACAGGTTTTGGGATGGTCATTACATAATACAAACCCCATAGCACCTGTTTCCCATGGAGACATACACGTCCAACATGTTTAACCATATGATGATACATATAAGAAAACCCATACTAGCTTCTAAGTACCAAAAGTAATTCAACTGTGGGGTTAGTACAGATCTAATAAAAAAATCTAGGAAGATCCAGACAAAGGAAGTATTTTATTATCCTTAAAAATTATTGGTGATGTTATTTAGAAGAATATAATACATTTTTATTTTATCACAATTTCTGAGTTGAGGTTTTGAGAAGTTGCACCTAGGCTGGTCTTTCAATCATCCCATGGAAAGATCAAGCATATCTCTTTAATATCTTAAGCCAACAAAACAGTTTCATTCTTTGCTGTTTCAAATATACATAGTCCCTCAATTTTTAAGACAAGTACTAAATTTAATCTCTTATTTCCTAATGATTTTATTTTTGTATCTGAAAGCACGTAGAATGAATTTATGCGTGTCTATAAAAGTAACAGTAGGTAGTATCCAGTTGTTTGATAAATACCGACAATCTGTATAGATGATTGGAACCAAATGACCTAGAATTCAGGCTTCAAGGTTAGACTGCTTGAGTCTGAATTCCTGTTTCAATAATTTCTGGCTAATTACCTTGTGCAGGTTTACTAATCTGTGTCTGTGTTTCCTCCCCATTAAAATGGGGTTATTAGGGGCGCCTGGGTGGCACAGCGGTTAAGCGTCTGCCTTCGGCTCAGGGCGTGATCCCGGCGTTCTGGGATCGAGCCCCACATCAGGCTCCTCTGCTATGAGCCTGCTCTTCCTCTCCCACTCCCCCGGCTTGTGTTCCCTCTCTCGCTGGCTGTCTCTATCTCTGTCAAATAAATAAATAAAATCTTTTAAAAAAAATGGGGTTATTAATTATACCAGCAGCATCAAGTTGTTTTTAGGCTTATCAAAGTTAATATGATAATATAAATTCTTTAAGATAGTGCTTGGCCCACAATAAACTTTCAACAAATATTCACTATCATCATTTTTAGTATTATTATTACTGAATATCTTAAATAAAACTTACAGGTATTCTGAGACATACACTATCACAGGGTGTCATGCAGCTGGCTTCTAACTAACCTAATTCAGCATTTGTACCTTACCAGCCCACCCAGCAAGATTTACCAAAACATCTCTAACAACGTATTCCTCATCACCTCCAAACGTGGTCCAATATATTTTCAGTGTTCAATTCTAAAAAGTGGTTTCCTCATACTGAGCCCCAATCCTGCAATTTGCTCACATACGATTGAGTTGTGCCTCGTGAGAATACATGGAATAAGTATAACCCCACTTAAAACAAAACAAAACTTTCAAATAGTTAAAGACAGGTAGCAAGTTCCTTTTGAGATTTCATTACTTGAAACTAAACATTGCTCATTCCTTGTGTTTTCCTCCCAATTTGTAAGTTTATTTTGACTTCCTCAATTACTGGGCTTTATTACACTAGAAGGCTTTATACCATTACATTAGACAAGAGTGCAAAGTATAGAAGGCGGCTCTCAGCCCTAGCTGCACTTAGAATATTTGGAGAACCTTAACAATACCAATACAAAGATTCCATATCCAGAGATTCTGATTTAATTGGTTTGGGACGCAGCCAGATTGGAAAAAAACATCGGTGTACAAGTAGCAGCACGGAACTTGTAGTTAGAAACATCTCATGTGTGTGTGACATTTGAGCAATTACTTAACCTCTTTGAGTCTCATATTCCTTTGTTCATCTAATCAGCAAATACTATTAAATCCTTCTTGTGGGTCAGGCATTATACTAAGCAAAAGGAATACACAGCAATGAGACACACTTGCTGCTTTCTAGGGGCAAGACAGTAAGAGTCATTGTCACAAGTGAGGGTGTATCATACATTCAGATGAGCGCTATAAAAAGGATCATGGTTCTCTGAGATTCAACAAAAACAATGAAAATGAATCTGGTTTAGTGTGTTTTACAAAGGGATAAGAATTTGTCTCAAGTCCGGAAATAGAAAGGCATTTTGGCCAGGGAAAGAGAAGCTTCTGTGATTGAGTCACTGATGCTGACAAGAAGTAAAGGATCTTTTTTTTTTTCCTAATCAAGAGAAAAACAAAACAAAAACAAAATGCCCCAAGTTTCCGTCTTCATGGAAAATAACCACTTTTTATTTCCTTAAAAATTTGAAATTTTCAGTGGTGAAGGGGCTGCCTGTTGATAGGACTTGACATTAAAATTCTTGGGGTGAAGAATAATGAAGCTGGTAGCTTTGTTACTGTCCCAAAGGAAACTCCCAAATGCAAACCTCAGAGTAGGAAACAGGTCAGATACTGGGGATCAGAGAAGCAGCTCTTGGTGGCAACATCACCTTACTTGCTGGCCTCTGGCCTGTGGCATCCAGGGGAAGTGAGATGGAGAGAAACACCTCTTCTGGAGAAAGGTGTCCTCTATGCTAAAGAAGTTTGTCATAACCTTCCCATCCGCCAACAGTTGTTAATTATTCGCTATTATGGCCTGACTTTGGAGAATATGATTTTTAAAGTTCAAAAGTTTCCAAACAAGTGCCTCACAAACTTTAAACTGTATACACATCTTGTTAAAAGCAGATTCTTGTTTAGTATTTTGGAGAAAAGGGGGTGGTTGGGATTCTGCATTTCTAACAAATACTTGTGCGTTACAGTCATCAAGGGATCACACTTTTAGTAGAAAGGATGTAGTAACTGAATACTCTCATTTTGCCCATCACAAAAGGTTTGTTTGATGTCATTATCATATGTGTCAACTATAGGAATAAACTAGTTTCTGAACACCTTTCCTGAAACTCTTAAATATTCACATATGGATCTATCTTCCCTAAAGTATAAAGGTTTGAACATTCACCCTGTATGCCATTTTCACCTCGGTCATTTCTTTTATTGGTTCAATGGCAATAGAATATCTTAGGGATATCAAACCACCCTAAGATTTCTAGATACTCTTTCCGCCTGCCATCTTGCTGCATGTCATGACCATTGACCGAATACGCTTGCCATATCACTGATCACCAGTTATTCAATGCACTCTGAAAACTGCACTGATTAATGTGTCTAAATGATCAAATTACTTAGCCAAAAATCAATATTGCATTTTTAATATTCCACAGAAAGACTGCTTACTCCTCAACTCTGGAGAGGAAACTGGAGGAATTATATTTCTATACCTGGAATCTATGCCGTATGCAGTACAAACAGATAAGTCAGAATACTATTTTTCATCTGAAAGCTCATATGGCAACTATTCTCCATTAATGTTAAAGAATCCCCAATTCTAATTGTAAAACTATTCCTTCTGGGGTGGGGGTGAAAGCTCTTAATTTTAATATGCAAATCTGAACTAAGAAGGCAAGTAGTCTTGGTAGAATAGATATTAATGCAATCACAGAATACTAGGATCAATGTATTAGACAAGTATTACTTTAGAAAGTACCTAGCTGGCCTCTATATTTTGTAATTCAGATATGGCAAGAGAAAGTAGAAAATTTTCTAAGACTTGGCCAACTTGTTAGTGACAGAGATGGTGCTACCATCAATTCCTAGATTTATAGTTCTGGTGACTAGCAATTCATAAACCAGGGTTTTTGTCATAGGTCTTTACAAAGTCATTAAACTTTTGGAGTCTTGTTTTTCTCATATATAATGTGAACATTAATTTCTCTAAGACCCAGTTTAAGCTGAATAGGCTCTGAATTCAGGAAAATCAATATTTAAACAATACACATAACGTTTTGTACTTACTTAGGTTTGCTTTTGAACACACACCATGCAATCTGAATAAACAATTTTAATGAGTAACAGAAAGCAAACACGAGTGAGTAGGATGAATGTACTACGTGCATGTTACTCGATTAATTTTCAACTTCATAATTAAATAGTTCAAAAATGATACTTAATATTATCATAAATGATAGCAGATCTTACCAGAGATAATGTACTAAAACTATGATGAACAAAAAATGTTACCTGAAATATTTAAATTGAAATTAATAAAATTAGAAGCTGTTTCCATACACTTTAAATATTTAAAACAAAAGTAGTGTAAAAAAAATTGTGAGGTATATAGCAGCTATAATAACAATGATGATATAATATCTATAGATTTTTGTTGCTTTTATACTGCACTATGTTTAAGTCTACATTCACAGAGAACTGGTGTGTGTGTGGGAGGTAGAGTGTAGGGGAGCACCTGTTTTTGTTAAGTTACAAATTCTATTTTGTCCCAAATAAAAACAATGAAGAATTTTCCAAGATACCAATAACACATTTCACCCCACGTAAAACACTTAGGTAACAGATGGGGAACACAAAGAACCTACTTGATTCTCTGGATAGGTAAGGAATGTTCAAAGGCTTTTTCAGTGAGTGTAGAGGCTTGAGAAAATGAGTATTACCCAGTGTAAATCCCCAGACATGGAAACTGCCCAAACGAGAAAAATAGACATTTATATTTCTCCCTTGGATTGTCTCCTCAGTCTACACTGGGGAAGAATTGGTCTTCTTAGAGCCATAAAAACAATACGGTGTCTAGTTACCCTCTCAGAAGGGAGTCAGGGACTGTTAACCAAGGAGCATGTCTGGAACATTTTTTAACATCCCAAGTTTGTAATTTCCTATATATCTATCTGTTTCCCTGCAAAAGAAATGGACTGAGTGTTTGGTTCCCACAGGTATCAAAGGAAGGATGGGAGAGACGCTCTCCATACACGGCTAGATACAGAGAAGAACCTACAAGGAATATGTTGGCAGGTGGGATGTTAGAGCTTGTAGGAAAGTTTAGGGCACTGTAAGTCTCCATAGCAATTGCATCCATGTTTTATCCCAAACTAAGTAACTGAGATAAATGCATATTCGTTTCAGGAAGGAGAGGCTTTGAATTATCGTTATGAACTACTTACCTGTCCAGACTCACTAGAGAATTTCCACACTCCACAATGCACCAACAGAGCATCCTTAAAAATGAACTATATCCTGTCTAATCCCTCTGGAGCAAAGAGTTCAAACTTATCAGTTGGAGAATAATGATAAAAGTGCTTTGCCAGGAGAGGGGTAAAGGATTCCCTACTACTGTCAGATTCTGATGGCATCATTTGTTAGATAAAAGCTTCAGTTTGAAAAGAAAACCAGTAGTCTGCCTCTACACATTTACAAAGCGGAGACAATTTACAAAACCATGCAAGTTTCAGAGATGAAAGCGATGTCAATGCCCAGAAGGCTTTGTTGTTATCATTGCTTTATTGTTGTTTCTGTGTTGTTGTGACACTAAGAATTATGATCATCAAGGGAGGTGACCTAATCAGGAGGAGAGACCTCAGCTTGCTGGAGTGAAGCAGCAACCAGCTGCCAAAGCATGGGTCATGGAGAGACACGCATTATTTATATGGAGGCTGCTTGCTGTTTGATAATTGTCCTCTTCTTTCCAGGTTAGTCACCATTCTGCTCTCATTCCCCAGTTAGCTCCCCTTTCAAAACACATTCAATCAGAGGACGTTATTTATCAAAACACTTGAAGAATCTGGATGAAGGCTGTAAGGTGTGTTTTGCATACTGATTCTAAAAAGATTGCCATTTTAATCAGCAGAGGATCTTCAGTAAGTCTGATCCCCACGGGATTCCAAGTGAAGAGGAAGTCACACTCCATGGATTGTATTTTCTTCCCAGTGCCTTCCATCTTGACAATTAGACTGCTGCCTTGAGTCCATGTGAGTGTGTATGGGTGTTTGTGCCTGTAGAAAGAGACTCACAGTCTCTTAAACTTTTATTATTACTTAGGGAATTCTTGGCAGAATAGTTATAAAATAACAGAATTTTTGTGAAGAGCAAAGTAAAAAGGATGAAAAAAGTTGCCTAAAACAACATGACTTGGCAGAAACCGCTTGACTTCATCTATTTAAAAACAAAGCACCAGAGACTGGTGGCTTATAAACAGTGAACATTTACTTTTCACAGTCCTGGGGGCTGGTAGTTACAAGATCAAAGTGCCAGCAGATTAGGCACCTGCTGAGAGCTCACTTCCTGATTCATAGATGGCTGCCTTCTCTATGTCCTCAAATGGGCAGGTTTGCTACCTGGGGTCTCATTTAAAGAATGTTAGTCCGCTCGTGAGGGTTTCACCCTCATGGTCTAATCACCTACCAAAGTCCTTACCTTCTAAGAAAATCACTTTAGGTGTTAGGATTTCAACATATGAATTTTGGGGAGACCCAGACATTCCTTCTATAGCAGCACTTTCAACATTT
This sequence comes from Ailuropoda melanoleuca, assembly GCF_002007445.2. Classification (NCBI taxonomy): domain Eukaryota; kingdom Metazoa; phylum Chordata; class Mammalia; order Carnivora; family Ursidae; genus Ailuropoda; species Ailuropoda melanoleuca. The sequence continues at coordinate 17,105,298 of NC_048224.1, read as the reverse complement.
ATATCAGATTTCTACTTCAAGCCTTTTCTATGCATAATTTCAAGATAAATAACATCATGTTATATGTACATGCTGTATTTTATTTCACTTTAGCATAAACTGAGTATTTATTAGGCAAATTATTAAATTTGCCTAATAAATAATTTATTTAAATTATTAAAAAATACTGAAATTGGTGATTATATTAAAATGGTCAAGTTGTGTGTGAACTATCACTAAAAAATTAATGAAAACATAAGTGATTGTCTAAGCTATTTGAAACATATAAACAACAAGTTACTGGTATAAGGAATATTCAACATAATCAAGAAAAAGAACATGGAATGTGGGCAAATAACATTCCCAAAAAAGAGAAAATCTGAATAGTCAGTAAACCTAAGAAAAAATGCTGAACTGGGCAAGAACAAAAGTATTTCAAAACATACACAATTAGGAATCACTCACACTATGACATTCACCAAAATATTGAACTCTGAAAATGCTAAATATTATTTTTTGGTGAATCTGTGATGCAACGGAAAGTCTCAAACATAGATATCCAAAGAGCAAATTAGCTTAACAACTTCAAAGAGCAGTTTGCTGTTACCTAAGAGAGCAAAAAAGCTACATATTCTAAGACTCAGCATTTCCATTCCTTTCTGTATGTACACGACAGAAAGCATGAGGCATGGAAAGAAAGGGACAACTAAAGAACATTCATGGCAGCTGTGTTTTCACAGGAAAAATTAAAAGTAACATAAATGTTTATTAACAAGAGAATTGATAATAAAACTGTGGTATATTCATATACTAGAATACTTGAATGCATTAATTAGAAATGAATTAATTGGAGCTACCAGTATCAATATAAATGAATCTCATAGTATAATGCTGAGGGTAACAGTGAGTAACCAAAGAATATATGTAGTATGGTGACATTTACGTAGAGATTTATATTACGTGCAATATTGTGCACTACTTAAATTTATATATATATGTATTTAAATATATGTAAATTTACACACACACACATATAAAAAACATATCTTTCTTCTGTGTGTGTTTGCGTGTGCGTGTGTGCATATATATCATATATAATATATATAAATACATATATTCTTCTCTCTACAGATAGAGCGAGCATTGGGTGATTTAACTGTATTCATGTTGAGAATTAAATCTTGCCTTTTTGAATTAAAAGAATTAAAACCACAAAGGAGCCAGATCTGAAATCTATTAAGCTTTCCATTAAGTTTTAGTTTTTAAGTAAGAGTAGGAAATACCCACACTGTGTTTTACTAAATGCCAGGCACATGTCCAAGTGTTTTACAAATATTAATACATTTATTCCTCCCAGTAACCCTAGAATGTTAACCCTTATTTTGCAGAGGAGAGTTTAGAGGCCCAGAGAGGTTAAGTAATTTGCCAAGGCCGCTTAGCCAGTATGTGGCAGTCAGGATTCAAACCCAGAGGATCCAGTTCTAGATCTAGCTTTCCTTGCTGCACCTGCTGCCTCAGTCTGTGCTTCTTGGGGCCAAGGTGATGTAAAAATATGCTCACTGGATCCCTCCGCACCTTTTATGTGTCTGAGCCATCTCACAACGGGAAGTCTCAATAAAGAAGATGCAGGCACTATTACAAAAGACTGAAGGATTTCAGGCCTTCAAATAGGCCTGCCCAGAACCGTGAAGAAGATAGTGTTCCAGAGAGGCAGGGCTATGAGGCAGAGGTGAATTGTGGAGTTTTGAGTCCAATTTGAGAACATGAGATTAGGATAAATTAGAAAGGTTAATGGTTCTGCACAAAGTGTGATAATTAGAATGGCTTTTTGGCTGGATCCTAGGGAATCCAGTTTAATTTTACAGTTAAAGGGAGAATTCAATCTTGTCTTTTGTGAGTTAAAAGAGTTAAAACCACATAGGAGCAAAATCTGAAATCTATTAAGCTTTCTCCCATTCGGTTCAGAGGGAGAAGCGGCATCTAGTCATCCAGTGGAGAAGTGTCAGTAAGCAGGAAGAGGAAGAGCCACGAGTTTGGCTCACCGTAAGCCGAGAGCCCCTCGGGGCCTGCCCTCCCATTCTCTGCCCACTGAGGTCCCCAGGTATCTGGGGAGCGTTCTGCAAGTGCTCTGAAGCATTATCAGAGATAAAGAATTGTTCTCTTCCCTTGGACATAGAGTAGGAGGAGATGGAAGAAATATTCTGTCATCTCCTATGAACGCCTGGGGACAATAAGAGAGAGAAACTCAGCGCAGCCACAGGGTACAAGCAGCATTTTTTCTTGACCTCTGTCTCCTACACATCCACTAAGAATCACCCCAATACAGCACCATCACTGTAGCACACGTTTTACTTAAATGTTTACTTAGTTGCTTATTGTAATTTCCTAGTTTGGCTTTCAAGTCTGCACTGCTCAACAGGCACCTTGCCTTTCACATAAACGTGATTCTGTATGAATCCTTCGCTGCTATGTATAATGTCAATTAAGTTTTCAGGAAAATTAAAACATTTTTGAGATTTGCAGAAGAAGGGGAAGCATGTACTCGCATACAAATGCTCCTTTTTTTTTTTCTTTTAGGAAACATTTTCTAAACAGCGAAAATGTGTTTTGCTGATTTATTCTGGAAATTAGAATTAGTCCTTTACAACCACTGTCATGATCTTTCGTTTAAAACATTATTAAAGATTTTTAATGCTAAAAATGATTTCATTTTTTTCTAATTAAAAAATGGAGTAGAATCAAATAGCTACATATCATAAAGTTTCTGACTATTCAAGCAAATGAATTATTAGTAATATTTTAATTGCATGCATAATTTATATTAAAAAAGGTTAAAATGTTTCTAGACATCAACTTGAATGCTTCCAAACCTTTAAACTTTTTTGCTAACTTGACTATTATCTGGTTTAACCTATTATTATAAAATACGAAACTGCATTATCTAAACAGAACACATACACTGGAATTAGACACAAGCCTGGAAGTATTACCATCAGATCTCAAATTACCAAGAATTATGACAGGGGCTTGTCACTGATAAGGAGATTATTCCCATAGAGATTATTTGTTTTCCTAATAAGACCAGAATGCTTTCCCAAACTCATGACATAGAGTAGGACCTAATTTTTCTAACCATGTATTCATCCTCATGGGCTGGTAGTGGCTGCCTGAATCATTCTCATGAAGGTTTCCACATGCCTGGATCACAACGTTGTGATGTCTGCCATCACCACTGGAATAGGGAGTGGAGGCATCCATGATACATATTTATTATGTTTTAAAAAATATATCCATGGACTCAATTCATTAAGGAGTTTTTTTTGTTTGTTTGTTTTGTTTTTTGTTTTTGTTTTTTGAGGTGATAACCTTTTCCAGACCATGAAGGCATGTTCTGAGGCCAACTCACTGGAGTCTAGTCAATGGAAGATACAACCAGTCTGAATATATCAATACCAAGAGTTAGTAGATGACATCAACATTCATTCTGTCTGGCAGATATAGTCCCAGATAGGGCAAGTGGATAATGTGTACTATCATGACTGTGACACTTCTCTCAGGATTTCCCTTTGCTCTTTTTTAAGGAATTCACAAAAAGAAGCATGAGTTCCTTCGGGGGAGTGAATGCCATTAAAAGTCAATCGAAGTATTCTGGTCTGTGAAGCAGGCATAGTCAGTAATTGGCATTGCTTTAGGAAGTTGTGATTTTGGTTAGTGAGGGTCTGCCTTCCAGGGACTGACCACCTTAAAGTATCAACATAATGTTGTTTTTCAACCAGAAGATCTGTACATGACTATTTCCATGATTATCTTATTAGACAAATACAATAAATCTTAGTCTGCTGCCTTCTCTTTTTACCTTCTCCTAACTGCAGAGATTAATTTATTTTTCAGGGCAAAAGATTACTTCATTGGGATAATCAATGTAATCATAAACAAAATAACCAGGGTTGAAGTCTTCCTATTGACCAAATTCAGTTAATAGCCCATCAGTGATTATACAAATTCAAATCAGTCAGAAAATCATCAATGTGTTATGATACCACATAGACAAGATTCATATACTGTGATATATTAAAATAAATCTTTCCATAAAAGTACCTGTCACCATTTCATGTAATACAGAAACCCAAAATGTAATATCTGTCTTGAACACATTATTTGTTTCTCATGAATGTTTGATTATGCATATGTTTATCTGAACTTTGTTCTTTTGTTTGGTACTGAATCTTGATATTCACAAGTATCAATTTGCACCCTTGGAGGTTTGTAATAATTCTGTTAAGGACCCTCCTTTGTCTAGCCTAACCCTCTGGAGGCACTTGAGAAGCAAAATTCCGTGACTAGAAGCTGCTATGCTTTAATTTGTACCAACACATGGTATCAAAGATCATGAAAGCAATGTTTTCATCCAATTAAACTTGCTAGAAGCTAATGAAAACTGCCCAGAGAATTTCCCTTTGTAAATTAAAGATACACAACAAGGATTGTCACTCGACTTGTTTTCATTTGGCTTTGTATGGCACTAATAATCTTGGTTAGCAATAGCTGTGAGAAGTTTGCATCTGTGAAGGGCAAACCACAGAGGACATAGAGATTAGCCAGAATTCGGCAAAGCTGCTACCAAAGTTTCAGTGTTTATTCCAATCATCTTCAAACTCATGAGGTCTACAAAATTGAGTTGCAAATCTCTGGAGCGCAGGCTTTATTAAGAGATGGCTGGAATTTCCCTTTTCCAGTTGGGCAGAAGCCCTGTGAGGACTCCATTTTTTCCCCGGGAGAATGTTGGCACATCTGTCAATAGCCCGAGCCAGAACCAAGAAGTGCATCAGAGTGTGAAAGAATGTATTATTAAAAATATTATTTTTGGATTCATGGTCTTGGACATTTTCTAAAATTTCAATCTAGCTATCTGTTAACTTTAGCCATCTCTCGTCTAGAAGAACTCTTGAAGTAAAATATTGAATCATCTGGCTGAGGCTCTTTTTAAAATTTTTTTACACAATACCAAAGGTTTCTCAGTATCTTGCAATTTCCAGTTTTGCTTATCGTTTCCCCTCAATGAGCATATCTTTCAGCACTGGTACATTCATTGAGGATACAACAGCCACTAAGAAATGGTGTGTGGTGGGACTCCTGGGTGGCTCAGTGGGTTAAGCGTCTGCTTTTGGCTCAGATCATGATCCTGGGGTCCTGGAATCAAGTCCCATATTGAGCTCCTTGCTCAGCGGGGAGCCTGCTTCTCCCTCTGCCTGCTGCTCCCCCTGCTTATGCCCTCTCTCTTTCTCTCACTCTTGCTCTTTCTCTCTTTCTGACAAATAAATAAAAATCTTTTTTAAAAAATGGTATGTGGTATTTTGCTTTATTTACATAGATGATTTTTCATAGGATAAAGGCTGGCAAAGTGGTCCAGAAAATGCTAGCTCCTCATATGTTGGCTTCCATAGGGTTAAGACAGATGGAGAGGTCCAGAAAATTCGAGATTGGGAAGACAAATTCCCTGGAGCAGCTAGGCTTAGAGCCATGGAGTCCAAGCCCGGGGTAGGTCAGATGCCAGGATTTCAAAGGTCATGTAAAGATCAGCCAAAAACAAATTCCAATAGAAGCCAGTTCAGGTGTCAGCAGATTTCTCACAGAGAGAATTGGGATTGCTTTGTTCCAGTACTCATCTGTCTCAGAATTATTCACATTAAAAGAAGAAAAAGGCCAAAAAGCTGGTTGTACAATACAATTCAAGTATAAGAAAAAAATAGAAAAGCATTTTTTAAAAAGACTCATTTCATAACCATGAGAATAAGAAAGACAAGACTCAGAAATAATGTCCCCCAAAGAAAAAATATTATCTTTAAGATAAAAATAATGCATGGCCAAATAGCATACATTGTTCCATCTGTATAAGTACCTATGAGCATATGTTTTAACCGATGATAATAATCTATATGCATTTGTTTCTTTTTAATAATTAAGCAGTTTGAATTTGTATAAATCAATATTCATTTGAAAGAAAATCTACCTCACTAAAAAAGGTATATAGCCCTATGGAATTTGCTATAAATATTTTCATCTACATTCCCCAAACCGCCATATCCTAGAAACATGGATGTCTGTAAACTATTAACGTTGCTAGTGGGGCCAAGAAGTAGCATGCCTGAAGTGTAGGGGAAAGAGAAAATAAAAGAGAAAGAAAACAAAAACAAAAACTTATTGGCAAAGTTGACTGGGACAAGAACGGGATGGAGAAAACCCAAACAGTACCTGACCTTGCACAAATGTCATAAACTTTCTAGGCTTTGGTTTTGTTATCTCAAAGAAAGCTCCTTATAGTTCTAAATTGGTTTTATATATTTTTCAATATTGTTGTTTTCACAGAAATCAACTGGGAAAAAAAAATGTCTACTTGTTTGCCCCTAATTTTATTTTCCTAAAATTCTCCAATTCAAACATGGGTCAGTGGTCTAAATTACTCCGTTGAATAATACAGAGTCTGATAATTATCCATGTTACAACTGTTATTAGCAAAACTGGTTAACGCCTAGATTAAGCTTGCCCCTGAGAGAAATATGTTACATAACTTTGTTGCTTGGAATCTTTAAATTTCCTTTTATATTCTGTGACCTTAGAATTTATTTGGTACAACCCTGTCACAACACTTTGGTGATATTGTTTATTAGTAAAGACCAATGGCATCTTAATTATACAATTAAAAATCTGACAAGTACAAGTAATAAATAACGCCAGAAAATGAAACCATTAACCAAAGGCATAGACAAAGACGTGTGCCTCAGGACAAGAAAACAAAAGCCATTAATGAAGGTTCTAAATAAAGCAAATGGTAATTTGTAAAAGGTATGCAGAAATCTCTCATTCCTTATCTCCTGACACAGAAATGGAGAAGCAAGAGTTCTGCTGGGCTGGAGTGCTGCTACTGGGATAGTTGTATCAGTTCCCGATAAACCATTCTTCATCCCAATCATGGGGGCTGTGAATCTAATTCATATTTTGGGACTATACTCCGTGGGAAGAGGTAAGTGCCAGAAGCTCTGGTAAAACTTTGAAAATATTTTTAAAAACGTATTTGGTCTCCAAAAGAGGTCCATGATCACCTTGATATTTTGCATAATATTTTGTATTTAATATACATTTTCCTTTAACAAATATGGTGGATTGTTTTCACTTACTTTTCAAAGTACTTAATGCTCCAAAACTATGAAGAGCCACCACCCTGAGCATTATGGAAGGCGGAAAGGGGGAATGCAATTTACATTTCAGGATTACTCTGGTAGATGTTTTATGTATGTTATTTTTACTAGTCATAACAATAATTATATAAAAACAAGTATTTATCCCCACTACAGATCATAAAATCAAAGCTCCTAAGTTAAGGCAACTGTCCAATGTCACAGAGCTAGAAAGTTGTAGACTTAGAGATTAGGTTCAGGTCAGAAACCAAATTCTGAGGCTCTTAAGTATATAGTACCAGAAATGTATTAAGTATTTAAGTATTATACACTTAAAAGCCACAGAACAATTCCCTCAACACTGTGTAATAATGACAACAGGGAACTTCCTTTTTGGCAACCTTGATTAAAGGCTTTTAAACAAACCCCAAACTTTCTACAATAAGTTGGGAGGTGGCCTTTATTGTTCAAACACAATGAACTGTAGAATCCCAATTACTAGAATAAAGTCAGACGGAGGAAAGGGAAGACATAAGCAGCCATTCTTAATAGTAACTTACTCAGATTCACTAAGTACCTATGAGGAAGCATTTCTCTCCTGACTCATATTCTCCCCCTCTCCCTCATTCTCTCTTTCACATTTTCATAAAGTCCTATAAGGGATCACGTAGGATGTTCATCAATGAAGTGCTTGTGTGAACAGAGAGGATAGTTACATAAGCTTGAACTCCAATACAGGAAGCTTAAAACAAACAACATGGAAACAAGCAACATAGATTTTAAAAACACAGCACAGAGTAAATTATGTCAAACAAAAGTAGCATGTGCGTAAATTAAAAAAAAAAAAATACAGATCCCCGAACCTTCCTACATATTGACAATAATACATACCAATTCAAGCATATATATCCGCATACCTCAACCACTGCCTACAAGAATATAAAAAGGAGTCAAGGATGTGGTTAAAGGGAAATAAATCAAACCAGAAAAGGACTTCGCAGAGACCAATGTTGGGATATCATGAACTGAGGAGCTTGATTAATTCAACCTTCTTCTCTGATGCTAAATTAAATCTTACCTATAATCTTTGTATTCTGTCTTTGTTCCTGATATTCCAACATTTGTGAGCTTGACAGTTCTGATTTTTAAACTGCGTTTTCCTACTGACTCATGATGACTTCTTTTTCTTATGATTCTAGTAAGTTTTGAATCTAAGCCGTATTCTTTGGAACTTTCTCTGTGGAAAGCTTTTGAGATGTGGATTTAAAGTGAGCTCCTCTATAGTAGGCTTGGGACTCCTTTGCCAAACTCTTGGAAACACTACCATTCTGGGAAGAGCTTTTAAGTAACTTTAACCCTCATTTGTGCAATATTCTGGGTAAAATTGTCAGAGCAAGCCTTGACTAAGACGACTATGTATCTTTATAGTCTCTCGTCATAGATTTCACAGGGGGGTGTGTGTGTATTTCTCTACTGACTGTGTTGTCTCTTGGAAGTCTTAGGTCTTGACATTACACATAAGTACATTGTTTTTTAACAATGTACCATTCTGTATATAGTTCCAGGTTCTGTTCTGTCCCTGTTATGTAGAAACACTGTTAAATATATTCAGGTCCTAATCCACTAAAGCTATCACCAAATACTTTTAGGGCAAACTCCAGCTATGATGTTTACTTCTTTCTGTTCTTGTCCCCCAAAATTTTCCTTGCTATTCAACAGATCAACCATATGTTAAAATAAATGCTTTTATATTTATCCGGCATTTTAGGTGTTTCTCTCAAATAGATGAAAATAAATGTAGCCATGATGAATATCAGCCATTATTGGAAAAAAAAATTGCTTATCCCTTTATTAATAGGGTTCAGACTTTTAAGATTAAAGAAGGGACATTTTTTTAGATAGAATTGACATAGAAAAAAAGTATCTTTTTCTAGATAGATTCAATATTTATAACATTTTACCAAGGGGTTGTAAAATAACCAATGCTATCTGTGATTATGTGCCATACACATGGTTTGTCGCTGACATGGGCAATTTATGTTTAATGTGAGCATTTACAATGCATCCGCATTTTAGAATACGACCTTTAAACAACTGACTCTTTATTTCTGATGAATTTAAATAATCATTTAGTGTTGGAAACAGATTATGACTTTTCTAAATCCTCAAATATATTGGGAAATTTAAAAATTCCTTCTGCAAACTTTTTCTACAAGATTGGTGCTTTCATCTCTTTCTTGTATTACTATTGGTGTACTTCATCTACAAAACAATTGCGAAATACATGATAACATTTTGACTGACATAAGCATCAGGCAAAAAAAAAAAAATGTGGTAGGATCCACCTGAATCTAAATACCAGAATGTGAGCACATGCTGTGTGACACTGTCGTTAATGACGGCCATATATTGAGGGTTCAAAATATTCCAGATCATTGTACTAGACCCTTTACAAACATATAATTATCACAGCATCTCCCGCAATGGAAACAACCCCATTTTATGTATGAGAAAAATTACAGTCAGTAAATTAAGTAAATTTGTCCTGCCACGCACAAATGATAGAAAATTAAGGGTAAAATAATTTGCTGGAACAATAACACCTAACTGTAGTAAATATATTAACAGATAAGTCTATTTTTAAGATTTTATTTATTTGATAGAGAGAAAGTCACAGAGAGCATGAGATGGGAGAGGGGCAGAGGGAGAAGCAGACTCCCCACTGAGCAGGGAGCCTGAGGTGGAGCTTGATCCCAGAACCCTGGGATCATGACCTGAGTGGAAGGCAGATGGTTAATGGACTGAGCCACCCAGGCGCCCCTAGATGAGTCCTTGTTTATGCTTATACTTGTCCCTTCTGTAATTAATGTTTTTTTAAACATTTCCTTATGTCAGATGACATTTTTTTAGATATTTTTTTAGCTACATATTATCACTTCTCCATTGTTAGAAAAGTGATAAAATGTCATGACTTCATGTATGAGTTCTATACTATAATTGCCTGAAATTAAATGCTGACAATATCATTTATAGCTGTGTGACTTGGGGTAAGTAACATCATCTTTCTGAGCCTCAGGTTCATCATCTATGAAGTGGAAATAAGTAGTAATCCATGGTAATAGTTTATGAAATAATTCTACTTCATTATGGTGATATAACACCTGGGATAATAAAGGCCAAATAGGAAGCGCTCAATAAGTGTTTATATACTGATGTTATAAAACGACCTGTCTCCAGCAGCCATTTCTGTTATTATTTTTAATGTTGTCTGAACTGAAAACCCATGTTTTTTTGTTAGACTGGGTATTAATGAATGCATTTTGCATGCTATCTCTTTGTGGCTCAAAAACATTTTGCTTATTGCTGTTTTGTTTTTTTATTCAACGGTGTTTCAGTAACTGAAAATAACAAATTTGTGAGCTCTGAGTCTATAAAGTCATTATATTTTGTGAATTTTGTCTTTAAAAATACCATTTTATTTTGAAATAGTTTTTATTTTTTTATTGTTATTTTTTTAAAGGAGAGGTAGGAGGGTCAGAGAGAGAGAGAGAGAAAATCTTAAGCAGCCTCCACAGCCAGTGCAAAACCTGATGTGAGGCTCAATCTCATGACCCTGAGATCATGATCTGAGCCAAAATCAAGACTTGGGCACTTACCCCAGTGAGTGACCCAGGCACCCCTACTATTTTATTATTTTATTTTATTTATTTTATTTTATTATTTTATTTTACTTTATTTTTTAAAAGATTTTATTTATTTGCAAGAGAGAAAGAGAGAGAGAACGCAGGAGTGGGGGGGGAGGGGCAGAGGGAGAGGGAGAAACAAACTCCCCTGATGAGCAAGGAGCCCAATGCAAGACTGGTCCCAGGACACTGGGATCAGGACCTGAGCTGAAAGCAGATGCTTAACTGACTGTACCACCCAGGCGTCCCTCATTTATTTTTTTTTAACTAAAGAATTTACAAAACCAAAAGAAATAATGGCTTGCATCTCCTTTCAGTGCATAACTTCACACCCTTAGTTGCTGTAGAAAGTAGAATTTTTCTGCCAAGTCCGTGAAAGAAGAGAAAGTCAAGAGCAGACTGCCCCACTGTCATATCCCAATACTTGAATTGAACGGTTCTTGTATTGGTTTTGAGTCTCACAAGATGTCGACACTCAAATATTAGTGACTGAGTAGACTACTTTACTTGTTTTGTGCAGAAAGCCAAGTTTTCTCAATCCTGCAAAAACTCCAGTGAATTTCCTTTTTAATGTTTATTACAGCGCCATCCTTGAATTATAGGTAGCAGGAATCAACATAAGTCTACATATCATTCAATGGTTTGCTCTTTCAGTATTTCTGGATTTATACTTTCAATATATTTCTGAGATCAAGTATACTTTCTTTGATTAGAGTATAAAATATCAATATTACACTGGAAGGAAAAAGCCAAAAATAAATTACTTTCCCTTTCCTGTGTCAAAATATTTAGGAAACATCAAACTGACTTGTTCAACTTTGTTCAAGTCTTAGGAAAAATTATCTACTCTTTTTTGTTCCCTAGTACAACATAATACTTTAAATTAATGAATATTGAAGAAAATGGAATTCAATCCTCTTCATTTTATAGATGAGGAAGATGAAGCTCAGAGCCACTCACACTTATGTATGCAGCTCATCACAAAGACTAAACCAAACTGTTCAACTCATTTTATTACACTCCTATAATGTCATTTATGAAAACGTCTCCACTTGTTTTATTCTTATTTCCCTCATCTTTTATCTACTTTTCTTTCCTAAAGCTAGCAATTTAGCTAACCCTGTGGTTAACATAAATGAAAATACCTAGTATGGATATGGTGATATGGAATATAATAAATTAGAAAAAAAAAGCACTTCCATCAAAAATTCTACCCACATTTCAAGTCCTTATGACAATACTATCAGTTAGGCACATTGATTAAAATATAATGTAATATTAATGCTGTGGACTAATTTTCCCTCATTTTTATAGTTACAAACCAATTAGTAGTAAAGGATGTAAGCTAGAGGATGACCTGAGGCAGAATGAGTGATCCTAGATCTTTTCTTCTTATTCATTTTCAAGAATGACAAAAGCTTACTTTACGTGGTGATGTCTACTGATCTTCAGTGAAATAACGCAGGCTAAGTACTAAGCATGATACCTGAGACATACTAAGCACTCAGCAATGTTAGTTATTCATATCTATATCATGATTCTTAAAGGAATTAGAAAACTAAACTGAACAACCTTGCAAAGGCCCCAAATTTGTTTCCTTTTACATTCTACTGGACTTGGATTTCATCTATTTCTGACAAGTAGGATTAAGACTGTGAATCTCAAAGCAAGGGAAATATGTTCCCTTTGGAATAAAGCTATTCAAAGAGGGACGTCCCAGCAGCATGCTCTTCTCTAAATTAAAAGACCACAAATTCTCAGTGTGTAGACAAAAATTAAACTAGGTACTACCTCTGATAGAAAAATAACCAGTACATACTGAATTACAGAATATTTGTATACAGCAAGGTAAATTCCAGCAAATGGTTACTGAAAATTGGTGGTATTTTGCATTCTAATCCTTGCAATGTCTGTGCTCATTTTTAGGAAATTAAATTCCTTCATGATATTTCTGAATTACATTTAAACTCATCCATGAAGCTGTGAACAATTCTTATGTGAAATTCTAGCATGATAATCTTACAAACTCATCCAGACTGCCTTAAGATCTATGCTGCGAGAGAAGATAAGAATGCTAATTTCATTTACTTTTCTACCTGTTTGCTTCCCATGGGGGAAATGAATTGTTTAAAAAAAAAGTTAATTTTTGTATCTCATTTTTATGGCTGATACTACTTTCAGGACTGATTTGTTCTTGCAAGCAAAAGCTAAACATTAATTGGATCCAAAGGGGTATCTATTCTCAGAGACACCTGCAATGTGAATATTCCTAGGTAAGGAGCTAAGAAAGAGAGTCTTAGATAGAAATTTGTTTATTTCCAAAGCAGTATTCTAATATTACTATCTAATATCAATACTTATCAGATACTTACCACCTAGATACCTAAAACAATGATCCTTTCAAGGATCTCCTGATACTTGAGGTAGTCGTTGACTTTACATATTGTAAATGCAGAGTAAAATACAAAGCAAAATATAAGAGTGGACATAAGAAATGTATACAAAGAAATATGCTAGAAAAATCCAGGAGAAGAAAAAGTACTTGTATTGGCAGAGGTTAAAAAAAAAAAGGCTGCATTTCGGAGAAGACACTGAATGAAGGTGACATTTTTGCAGGTTGAGGGGACAGGAAGGGGTAGAGAACTACAGGTGAGAGAGAAGCATTAGCAGGGATGTAAGTCATGGATCTAGAAAGAAAGCAACAGAGAAATCGAAACAGATACATCTTCCAAGGGTTAAAGGAAATAGAAGCCTGCTGAAAGACAACATGGACACCCAAAATAAGAAATTAGTTTGAGATTAGAAATTAGTTTTAGAAATTAGTTTGAAATTCACAGCTGAGAATCCAGCTGAAGGCAAAAGACTCATTTTGTGACACTGCTTTTGGTTTTTAATGAATTAATAAAATTAAATATGAGAATAGTAATATGGTATCTCTAGATGCCCCTGTTGAAGTTAGGATACTTTCTGACTCTGACATAAAGTGACTTATGCAACTCAGCCACACTATCTTACTGTGATGCCCAATGATGGACTCTTTCCAGGGCAAGTTACTTCAGTAACTCAACTAAATTTTGATGGATGTTGGTTCCCTCCAATTTACCATTCTGACATCTACAGTGTGCTGGTTTCTTCCGTGCCCCTGAGGGTCCTGCTTTTAAGTTCTACTGAAATCTCCAGGAATTACATTTCCCAACAAAACTACCCAAAGACAAGAAGAGGGTTAGAATAGCATCTAATCTTCATATATTCTTTAAATGATAAACTTATCCTGAAGCAACAAAGGCTTTCCAGGGCATCTCCTTAGCCAGGATTGCGTTACAGGCTTATTTCTAATCCAGTCATTGGCAAGGGAAATAGCGTTACTGTGCATTGACAAAACATGAAATTTCACCCCTCTGAGCTGCCAGCTGAAACACATGGATACTCAGTAACTGACCAAAATTGGGGTTTTGTGCTTCTACTGACACAAACTGGAGGTGGAAGGTGGGGGGAGGAGGTAGCTATTGGGTGTGCAGCAAAGATGTTCACTACATCATTACAGCTGTACACTGCCCTTCCCTCCGAGGGGGGAAAAACAAACAAACAGTACTATTTATTTGGATGTCTGTGCCACTTTGGGTACAAACTATATTCTCTGCAACACATTTTTAAACTTTGTATCTACATACCCATGTTTCCAAAGATAAATGTTCATTTATCCATGCAATCCAAAAGATGCATTTCTTCCCCAATTTATGGATGCCTTTACTAAGCAGATTGAATTAGAAATGGTAAAAAGACAAATATACAGGTTTAATACCACAAGTGGGTGCACATGTACACATACCACACACATTTAACAAAAACACATATTTTAGAGTAAGAGGCTTCTTCTTGCTATAATGGGATCAATTTTAGTTGACTAATACCTGGCTGAGAAGACCTAGCAAAGTGGAATGAAATAGGAAAAAAAATTTTATTTATAAGTATTAATGAGTTTCAAAGCCAGTCAAATTGGAGAGGACAAAATCCTGGGAAGAAGAGGTCACTGACCCAAATCCAGTATTACATTTGCCCCTTTTCCTTTCAGGGCATTTGCGAATTTTTATGCCATATGCAGTGAGAGTCTAAGATGATCACCATAGGGTAGCTGCCAAGAGAAAAGTAACCACCAGAATTTTAGACAATTTTATGGGACCAGGTACGGGAAAAAAAAAAAAGTTCCAGCCTGCTAAAGAAACCAGGAATTGAGCAGAACACCCAAATCCCAAAAGAGGGAAGGCTTAAGTAAATAAACCTGACACTGGGCCAGTTTTCTTCTGAAACTGTTTGTTATTCATAAAATACACCAAACAGGGGAATGAGAAGCCCACATATCATGCTAAAAAGCTGACTACGCATTTCAGTAGATACACAGTGTCAAGATAAGAAAAAAAGGGGGTTTAATATTCATAAAAAATGCAGAGGCTGCTTTTAGGAAATAGGCCTGAGCAATGGAAACTTGAGAAAGCTAAAGGTTGCATAGTGACCACCCAGCAGAATACAAACACATTCCTAACCCACCTCAAAATGACCATAAGCCCTAACTAACCAATGGGTTACTCACAACAACAAAAGAGAAAATCCATATGTTCCCATACTTCTTCACTCCACCCTGTTACTATAGTCTCTCACCACCTCCTCGTGGTAGCATCTCTCCTTTGCTGTCCTGCCCACTGCTCCCTTGTAGTGTATTCAAAAAGCTTTTATCTTTGTTGTTCTGCCTTGAGTGAATTCTTTCATCATCTGAGCCACATCCCCCATCCAATTGAAACACATCACAAAAAAAAAAAAGGAGGTGGTTGATAAATACCATGGACAATCCAGACATAGATCAATTCTTCTAACAAATTCTGAAACACCATCTGAAATTAGCTCAGTCCCTGGTTGGATTGTGTAAGGGAGGAAAAGTAATGTTCCCTTTACCCATCTCGGTTCTTGGCTGAGACCTCCCCATTTCTACCCTGTACCACTGCTGGTAATAAAAGATTAACAGGAGAAAAAAAACCCCACAGAAATGTAATAACACGCATACCTCCTGTTATACATATGAGATAGCCAGAAGAACTGAGTAACTCCCTGAAATGGCCCAAGACACCACCTTAAATACCACCACACAGCTAAAGAGAAAAGAAAGATGTTGGGGGTGGGGCAAGGAGAGTTATGGGAAGTTATCAGCGAAAGCCTTGTAAACAAGGATCTGTTTATTATACAGATTCAAGTTGGGGCCTTCTCCACTGATATGTGTTTATAGAGAGTTGGTCATCTTCTTCCTGGTACAGAGAGGAAGTTGCCCTTACAAATGGAAATTTCCCTTATAAATGTAATGCTTTTTACTTTTTTTCAGCTTTGAAGACTGTAGCCAGTAATCAATTTGGGACAATGTTTTATGAGTTCCACATAATTCCCAAATTTTTCATGTTATGGAGAAGAAAGATAGGAGATGAACAAAAAGTACAACTGTTTGTATATGTATTTTTTCCAAATATAAATATGTGCATTATTAATATATATTTGTAAAGACATATACATAAAGATGTATCTGGGTCCAGAATTTGTACCCAGAGTCAACTGGCCTCATTTGATAGTACCATTGAAGAGGAACGGTGAGAGGGAAAGGTAAATTAAAAGTGACTCAGCCTGAATTATAAAGTGGGACAGCAGGTATAGTCTTTTGTAAAATCTAACACTGATGCTGAAAAAAATATGAGTTTTCTAGTTGAGAGAAAAGTCTCAGGAATATTTCATATTGCCACATAAATTGCCCACACCTGACACTATTATTGAAAGCACAAACAATTCACAACTCATGAAATTTTAATCAAAATCAAGTTTACATTTTGACAAAACACCATTCAAATTTTGTTGCAAAAACAATCAAATTTCTATAGAAAAAAATAATTTTCACCTGTCATACTGGGATCAGTTAAAATTTAGGTATGTTTGGTTGTTTGGTTTTTACTTGGCATTTGTTCTCTTCTCCTGATAGTTGTACCACCAGCCCTTCCTACCCCCAGAAACATGTTTTCTCTCACTTGTAGGCACTTCTACCCACAGGTGTAAATGCAGCAGATGTATTGGGCCCAGGCTCATCTGAGCATCCCATTCACTGTTCATCACAACAGGCACTTATGAGTTAATCAGAACCAATGAAACAAGGTAATACTAATACTGTTAATGGAATTTCTGGGAAAGAAACCTACATTCTACCACTGGATTCAAGCTGAGGTATATCAGATCCAAAGCTGTTATGAGTGTCTTGGAAAGATAGAAAATCCCCCTGAACATGGAGAGAATCAGGAAAAAGGAGAGGCCGTGAGTAGGAAAAAAAAAAAAAAAGAAAAAGAAAAAGAAAGAAAAAGAAAATACTGTGGTAATGAGACACTGTTGGAGTGCTTCCATCTAATTGCCTCTTAAGTGAACCTTGCACTTAATATTACAGTTACATCAACCAATAATTCTCTCTTTAAGCTTGTTTGGTTTGAATTTTATACCACTTGCAAACCAGAGTCTACTAATATACCAACTGATCTTATTGATGCCAAAAAAATTCAGCATTAGCATTTAATTCTTATGGAGAACCACCTAGGCTTCTTCCTGCTCTTCTTCCAAGGTGGTGATTTACATGTTAAGTCACTAATTTATCAATTTCAATGAGATTATAGATCATTTTTTATGAGAACCTGAAGAGCTGCTTTACCATAGAAACAGTGGGGACTAGAGGTGAATAACGTGGCAGAAATGGTGTAGGAAGAAGAGTTAGGGAAATAATTGGACACAGACTTTCAGAGCATTACATTTTGGTTTTTTTTTTTCCTCATTGATTGGACATCACAAGTCTTTTTACAATAACTATTTAAAAGATTATGGAATAAAATTTGACAAAATATTAATGTTCTCAGAGGTCCTCTTAATATTAGATTTTTTTTATGAAAGAAATATCTTGGAGGAAGGAGTCCAAGATGGCAGAGGAGCAGGAGGCTTAAATTTAAGCTGGTCCCAGGAATTCAGTTAGATAGCTATCAGACCATTCTGAACACCTACAAACTCAACTGGAGAATGAAGAAAAGAATACCAGCAACTCTATGAACAGAAAACTTCACCTGGTCCCAGGAATTCAGCGAGAGAGTTACCAAACCATTCTGAATACCTATGAACGCAACTGGAGAACAAAGAAAAGAGTACCAGAAAGTCTATGAACAGAAATGCGACCACTTTTTGCAAGGAGGAGACAAGATGGCGGAGGAGTAGGAGACCCTTTCTCAGCTGGTCCCGAGACGAGCTGGATACCTACCAGACCATCCTGAACACCCATGGAATCAGCCTGAGACACGAGAAGATACATCTGGATCTCTACAAATGAACAACTCCAGTGCTGAATATTGAGGTACAAAACAAGGAGCCCTCAATCCACTCACAGATATAGGAAGATAAACGGAAGGGGGAGGGAGCCACCATGCTTGGGCACCGGGAAGCAGTAGCCACTTGTGCTGGGGACCGGGCCGGACTCACGGACTGGCACCTGCGAGAGAGCAGACTGAGACCGTGAGCCTGGGAACACACGCCACCAGACTGAAAACCGGAGCTCCGGAGCGCATGTGAACCATACCGAAATAGGGAGCGCAGGAGCGCGTGTAGGAACCTGAGGCGGCTGGCGGTGTTAGAAGCACAAAGGACAGAAACACGCTGGCCCTGGAAGTGAGGGATGGGACACAGGCTGTGGGGCACACATCCCAGGTCACTGCAGGGTTTTTACCAGCACTGATAGTAACAGAGTTAAAGTGACCAAGAGAGCTCAGTGGAGAGAGAACTACG
Organism: Ailuropoda melanoleuca; assembly: GCF_002007445.2. Taxonomy (NCBI): domain Eukaryota; kingdom Metazoa; phylum Chordata; class Mammalia; order Carnivora; family Ursidae; genus Ailuropoda; species Ailuropoda melanoleuca. Next base: position 17,086,625 of record NC_048224.1, on the reverse strand, counting down.
ATCTCTCTGTTCTGAGAGAGAGGCTAGGATACAGCCACTGCTGCTCTGACTCTCAGAAGAGGAGCAGAAAACCGATAGGGAAAGCCACCAGAAAACAAAAGCCAGGAAATACCGGCTCACATTGTGCCCATCCCCATTCCCCCTTGCAGGGGATGGGGCAACTCTACCCAAACAGGGTTTCCTGAATATCAGTGCAGCAGGGCCCTCGCCCAGAAGGCAGGCTGAAAAATCGGGAAGCCGACATCCCTAAGGTCCCTATAAAACAAGTGCACACTGCCTGGGTCCTGGTCAATAACTGGGGCTCTGGGCATCCCCACAACCTCACCTCATCAGAATGATGAGAAGCAGAAGTCTCACCCCAGCAAAGAAAAGATAATGAGTCTGTGGCCTCTGCCACAGAACAGATGGATATGGATATAACCAAATTGTCAGAAATGGAGTTCAGAGTAACAATGCCCAAGGTGATGTGTAAATATCTGATGTGAAAAATATCAGAATAACGTCAAACCTGTCTACAGAGACCTGGCAGGCTAGGAAGGGTTGGCAGGGTATTTTCAAAGCTCTATCTGGAGAATAACATGCAGCCAAGGACCCTTTATCCAGCAAGGCTGTCATTCAGAATTGACGGAGAGATAAGGACCTTCCAGGATTGGCAGAAACTCAAGGAATTCGTAACCACCAAACCAGCCCTACAGGAGATATTAAGGGGGTTCTATAAAAGTAAAAAGTCCCCAAGAGTGATACAGAACAGAAATTTACAATCTATAGAAACAAAGACTTCACAGGAAACATGACATCATTAAAATCATATCTCTCAATAATCACTCTCAATGTGAAGGCCTAAATGCTCCCATAAAACACTACAGGGTTGCAGATTGGATAAAAAGACATGGGACACTGCAAAGGCAGTCCTAAGGGGAAAATACATAGCCATCCAAGCCTCACTCAAAAGAAGAGAAAAATCTAAAATGCAGTTTTTATATTCTCACCTCAAGAAGCTGGAGCTGGAACAGAAGAATAGGCCTAACCCATGCATGAGAAGGCAGGTGATCAAGATTAGAGCAGAGATCAATGAATTAGAATCCAGGAGCACAGTAGAGCAGATCAACAGAACTAGAAGCTGGTTCTTTGAAAGAATAAATAAGATTGATAAGCCACTGGCCAGACTTATTCAAAAGAATAAAGGGCCCAAATTAATAAAATTATGAATGAAAGGGGAGAGATCACAACCAACACCAATGAAATAGGAAGGATCATTAGAAACTTTTATCAACAGCTTTATGCCAATAAATTAAACAACCTGGAAGAAATGGATGCCTTCCTGGAAACATATAAACTACCAAGACTGAAATAGAAAGAAATTGATGACTTAAACAGACTGATTAACTATGAAGAGATTGAAATAGTGATCAAAAACCTCCCCAANCTGAAAAGGGAGAGGTCACGACCAGCACCATTGAAATTGCAAGGATTATTAGAAACTTTTATCAACAGCTATATGCCAAAAAACTAAACAATCTGGAAGAGATGGAGGCCTTCCTGGAAACCTATAAACTACCAAGACTGAAACAGGAAGAAATAGATTTCTTAAATAGGCCAATTAACTATGAAGAAATTGAGTCAGTGATAAACAACCTTCCAAATAATAAAACTCCCAGGGCCTGACGGATTCCCTGGGGAGTTCTACCAAACATTCAAAGAAGAAATAATACCTATTCTCCTGAAGTGTTTCAAAAAATAGAAACAGAAGGAAAACTACTAAACTCATTCTGTGAGGCCAGTATTACCTTGATCCCCAAACCAGGCAAAGACCCCCTCAAAAAGGAGAATTACAGACCGATTTCCCTGATGAATATGGATGCCAAAATTCTCAACAAGATCCTAGCTAATAAGATCCAACTGTACATTAAAAGAATTATCCATCATGACCAAGTGGGATTCATCCCTGGGATGCAATNGGCCCAGACGGTTTTCCTGGGGAATTCTACCAAACATTCAAAGAAGAAATAATACCTATTCTCCTAAAGCTATTTCAAAAAATAGAAACAGAAGGAAAGCTACCAAACTCATTCTATGAGGCTAATATTACCTTGATCCCCAAACCAGGCAAAGACCCCCTCAAAAAGGAGAATTACAGACCGATTTCTCTAATGAATATGGATGCCAAAATCCTCAACAAGATCCTTGCTAATAGAATCCAACAGTACATTAAAAGGATTATCCATCATGACCAAGTGGGATTCATACCTGGGATGCAAGCATGGTTCAACACTCGCAAATCTATCAGTGTGATAGATCATATCAACAAGAAAAGAGTCAAGAACCATATGATCCTCTCAATTGATGCAGAAAAAGCATTTGACAAAATACAGCATCCTTTCCTGATTAAAACCCTTCAGAGTGTAGGGATAGAGGGTACATGCCTCAATTTCATAAAAACCATCTATGAAAAGCCTACAGCGAATATCATTCCCAATGGGGAAAAGCTAGAAGCCTTTCCCTTAAGATCAGGAACA